>NW_028274820.1:10756586-11059616 GCF_037043125.1 Eumetopias jubatus
TCACACTTTATTCTATGACCTATTTTGAATTAATTTTTGTATAAGATGTGAGAGTTAGGTCGAGGGTTTTTTCTTGTTTCTTTGTTTCATTTGTTTTGCTTGTGGTTGTCCAATTTGCTCCAGCAACATTTATTGAAAAGACTATTTTTCATCTATTAAATTGTTTTTGCACCTTTATAAAAAATCAGTTGGGAATTTCTGTACAGATCTATTTCTGAGTTCTCTGCTCTAGTCCATTGATTAATGATTCCATCCTTCTCTCAATGCCAAGCAGTTTTGATTACTGTAGCTATATAGTAAGGCTTGAAAATGGAGTGATTTCTCCCACTTTGATTACGGTTTCAAAAAATTTTTATATATTCTAGTTCCTTTGCTTTTTCATATAAAATTTAGAATATTATTGTCTATATTTACAAACACTTTGGCAGACATTGCATTAAAACTGTCGATTTGAGGAGATTTGACACCTTCACTATGTCGTATTCTAATCCACAGCCATGCCACCTCTTTCCATTTCTTTAGGTCTCTATTTTCTTTCACCAGCACTGTGTAGTTTTCAGCATATATACCCTGTACACGTTTTGTTAGATTTTCCTAAGTATTTTATTTTAATTGAGATATAATGGACATATAACATTATATGAGTTTCAGGTATACAACATAATAATTTGATATTTGTATATACTGCAAAATGGTCATCACAATAAGTCTAGTTAGCATCCATCACTACAGCTACAATTTTTTTCTTATGATTGGAACTTTTGAGATCTACTCTCTTAACAACTTTCAAATATGCAATACAGTATTATTAACTATAGTCTCCATGCTGTACACTATATCCCCAGGACTTATTTATTTTGTAACTGGAAATTTGTGCTTTTGACCCCTCTTCACCCATTTTACCCTCCCACCCTCCACTCTGCTCCTGTGACAACCACCAATCTGTTCTCTGTATGTATGAGCTTGTTCTGTTTTTTTTGTTTTAGACTCCACATATAAGTGAGATTATGGTGTATTTGTTTGTCTGTCTGACATATTTCACTTTAGCATAATGCCCTAAAGATTCATCCATGTTGTCACAAATGACAGGATTTCCTTCTTTTTCTGTGGCTGAATAATATTCAATTGTCTACATATTCTGCATTTTCTCTATCCATTCATCCATAGATGGACATTAGGTTGTTTCCCCATCTAGGCTATTATAAATAATGCTGCCATAAATATGGGGGTGCAGATATATTTGCATGTTAGTATTTTTGTTTTCTTCAGATAAATACCCAGAAATAGAATTACTGATCATAAGGTAGTTCTATTTTTAATTTTTTGAGGAACCTCCATACTGTTTTCTGTAGTGACTGCACTAATTTACATTCTTATCAACAGTAGTGCACAAGGGTTTACTCTTCTCCACATCCTGGCTAAGAATGTTATTTCTTGTCTTTTTGATAATAGCCAATCTAACAACTGTGAGGTGATATCTCATTGTGGTTTTGATTTGATCCCCTGCCCATTTTTTAATCAGATTTTTTGTTTGTTTTTGCTATTGAATTGTAGGAGTTCTTTATATATTTTGGATAGTAACCCTTTACCAGATATATGGTTTACAAATATTTTCTCCCATTTTAAGTTGCCTTTTCATTTTGCTGATGGTTTCCTTTGCTTTACAGAAGCTTTTTATTTTCATGTAATCCCACTTGTTTATTTTTGCTTTTGTTTATGTCTTTGCTTTTGTGTCAAATACCAAAAAAAAAAAAATTGCCAATAGTAATGTCAAGTATCTTACTATTTTTCTTCTAGGAGTTTTATGATTTCAGGTCTATGTTCAAGTCTTTAACCCATTTTGAGTTCATTTTTGTGTATGTGGCTTGTTAATGGTTTTACATGTGGCTGTCCAGTTTTCCCAACACCATTTATTGAAGAGACTGTCGTTTCCCCCTTGTATATTCTTGGCTCCTTTGTTATAAATTTCTCTATTCTGTTTCACTGATCTATGTATCTGTTTATATATCAATATCATACTGTTTTGATTACTATAGCTTTGTATTATAGTTTGAAATCAGTAAGTGTTATGCCTTCAGCTTTGCTGTTCTTTCTGAAGTTTGCTTTGGCTATTTGGAAGTCTTGTGTGGTTTCATGCAAATTTTAGGATGACTTCTTCTCCTTCTGTGAAAAATACCATTGGAATTTTGATAGGGATTACATTGGATTTGTAGATTGTTTGGGGTGGTATGGATATTTTAATTCTTCTAATCCATGAGCAACAGTTATTTTTCCATTTATTTGTATCTTATCCAATTTATTTTATAAGTGTTCTGTCATTTTTAGTGTACAGGTTTTCTCCTCCTTGGTTAAATTTTTTCCTAGGTATTTTATTCTTTTCAATATTATTATAAGTGGAACTTTTTAAAATTTCTCTTTTGGATAGTTTGTTATTATTGTATCAAAATACAAATGGTTTTTGTATATTGATTTTGAATCCCACAATTTTATTGAATTTATTAGTTCTAACAGTTTTTTTGGTGGAGTGTTTAAGGTTTTCTTTGTATAATATCATGCCATCTGCAAGTAGAAATATTTGATAGTTTTACTTTTTCCTTTCTTATTTGGATGCCTTTTATTTCTTTTTCTAGTCTAATTGCTGTGGCTAGGACTTCCAATACTATGTTGAATAAAAGTGGTGAGAGTAGACACCCTCATGTTCCTCCTAATCATACGGAGAAAGTTTTAGCATTTCACTACTGATTATGATGTTGGCTGTGGGCTTGTCATATATGATCCGTATTGTTGAAGTATATTCCCTCTATACCAATTTTTAAGTGTTTTTATCAAAAATGGATGCTAAATTTTGTCAAATGTTTTTTCTGCATCTATCGAGATAATCATAGGATTTTTTTTAATTTTTTAATTTTTAATTTTTAATTTTTTTAATTCTGCATTTTGTTAATGTGTTATTACATTGATTGATTTGTGGATATAGAGCCATTCTTGTATCTGTGGAATAAATCCAACTTTGATGGCAAGTAAACCTATAAATGTATTGTTCAACAATACAAAATGTATTGTTGAATTCAGTTTGCTAGTATTTTGAAAATTTTTGCATGTATGTTCATCAGGGATATTGGCCTGTAATTTTCATTTGTTTTGGAGTCCCTCCTATTCTACTTTTTGGAAGAGTTTGAGTAGAATTATTAATTATTCATTAAATGTTTGGTAGAATTTACCAGGGAATCAATCTGGTCCTGGGCTTTTGTTTGTTGGGAGATTCTTGATTACTGATTCAATCTCCTTATTAGTTATCCGTTCAAATTTTGTATTTCTTCATGATTTAGTCTGGGTAGGTTGTATGTTTTTAGGAATTACCCATTTTTTATAGGTTGTTCAATTTGTTGGTGTATAATTTTTCATAGGAATATCTTACAATCTCATGTATTTCTGTGGTATCATTTGTAATGTTTCTTCTCTCATTTCTGATTTTACTTGAGTCCTCTATTTTTTTTTCTGGGAGACTCTAGCTAAAGGTATGCATGTTTTGTTTATTTATTTATTTTTTAAAACAGCTCTTAGTTTCCTTGATCTTTTCTATTGTCCTTTTAGTCTCTATTTCACTTATTCCCATTCTGGTTTTTTAATTTCCTTCCTTCTATTAACTTTGGGCTTAGTTTGTTCTTCTTTTTTAGTCCCCTGAGGTGTAAAGTTAGATTGTTTATTTGAGATGTTTCTTGTTTCTTAATTTAGGCATTTATCCCTATGAAATTCCCTCTCAGAACTGCTTTGTTACATCCCATAAATTTTGGCATGCTGCATTTTCATTTTTTTTTTTGTCTAAAGGTGTTTATTTCTGTTTTTATTTAACCAATATTTTATTTGTTCAGTAGCATGTTGTTTAATTTCCACATACTTGTGAATTTTCCATTTGTCTTCTTGTAATTGATTTCTGGTTTTGTACCTATGTGGTCAGAAAAGATGTTTGATATGATGTCAGTTTCCTTAAATTTATTAAGACTTGTTTTTTGGCCTAACATATAATCTATATTCAAGAATGTTTTGTGTCTGCTTGAGAAGAATGTGTATTCTGTGTCTTTTGAATGGAATGTCCTATAAATGTCTAAGCCCATCTGGTCTAATGTGTCATTTAAGGCCAATATTTCCTTAATGATTTTCTGTCTGGATGATATATCTATTGATGAAAGTGTGGTATTAAAATCCCCTACAATTATCGTATTCTCGTTTATTTCTCCCTTTAGATCTGTTAATGTTTGCTTTATATATTTAGGTGCTCTTAGGTTAAGTGCATAAATATTTACAAATTTTACAGCTCTTATGGATTGACCCTTTCATTATTATATAATGACCTACTTTGTCTCTTACGATAGCCTTTGTCTTAGAGTCTGTTTTGTTTGAGATTAAGTATAGATACACCAGCTTTCTTTTCATTTGCATAAAATATCTTTTTCTATCCCTTTACTTTCAGTCTGTGTGTATCCTTACATCTGAAGTGAGTCTCTTTCAGGTAGCATATAATTGGGTCCTGTTATTTTTATTTATTCAGCCATTCTATGTATTTTGTTGGAGAATTTAATCCATTTATATTTAAAGTCATTATTGAAAGTTATGTACTTACTGCAATTTTGTTAATTGTTTTCTGGCCATTTTGTTATTCCTTTGTGCCTTTCTTCTTTTCTTGCTCCCTTCTTTTGTGATTTGATGATTTTCTGTAGTGGCATGCTTAGATTCCTTTCCCTTTATCTTTTGTGTAACTACTATAGGTTTTTGCTTTGTGATTACCATGAGGCTTATACAAAACAACTTATATTTATGGCAGCCTATTTTAAGTTGATAACAACTTAAGTTTGAATGCATTCTAAAACTCTACATTTTAATACCCTGACTATATTTTATGTTTTTGATGTCACAATTTATATCTTTTTATCATGTATATTATGTAGTTACAGTTATTTTTACTAATTTTGTCTTTTAACCTTTCTGCTAACTTTACAAGTGATTAACTCATCACCTTTACATTAGAGTATTCATACTTTTACATAATTCATATATATATAATTAATGAAATTTATACTTTCATGTTTTCCTAGTACTAATTAATGTCCTTTTGTTTCAAGTTAAAGAGAGCCTTTAACATTTCTTTTTATTTATTTATTTATTTGCTTCCAGAAAGCTAACTACATTTCTTTTTTTTCTTTTCTTTTTTTTTTTATTAACATATAATGTATTATTTGTTTCAGGGATACAGGTCTCTGATTCATCAGTCTTACACAATTTACAGTGCTCACCATAGCACATACTCTCCCCAATGTCCCATCCCTCCCACCCCCCTCCACTCCAGCAACCCCCAGTTTGTTTCCTGAGATTAAGAGTCTCTTTAATATTTCTTGTAAGAGCTGTCTAGTGGTGATGAACACCTTTAGCTTTTGTTTATATGGAAAACCTTTTTTTTTTTTTATGTCTGCTTCAATTCTGGATGACAGTTTTGCTGGTTAGAATATTCTTGGTTGGCAGGTTTTTTCCTTTGAACACTTTGAATATACCATGTTTCTCTCTTTTGGCCTAAAAATTTTTAACTGAAAAGTATGCTGATAGTTTTATGGGGGTTTCTTTGTACATAACACATTTTGTTTTTGTTTTTTCCCCTCTCTTCTCTTAAGATTCTCTTCTTGTCTTTGACTTTTGACATTTTAATTATAATGTATCTTAGTGTGGAGCTCTCTGGGTTTCTCTTACTTGGAACTCTCTAGGCTTCCTGGATCTGGATGTTTATTCCTTCTCCAGGTTAGGGAGTTTTTTAGCCATTGGTTTTTCAAATAAGTTTTATGTCCCTTTCTCTCTCTCTTCTCTGTCTGGGACTCCTATCATGTGAATGTTGGTCTGCTTGATGTTGTTCCATAAGTCCCTTTAGATATCTTCACTCATTTTTATTCTTTTTTTCTACTGTTCTCTGAGTTCACTTATCCTTTCTTCTGCTTCATCTAGTCTGCTGTTGAACCACTCCGGTTTCTTTTTTTTCTTTTTCTTTTTTTTTTCCAGTTCAGTGATTGTATTGTTCAGCTTTGTGACTGTTTGGTACTTTCTTATATTTTTTCCTTTGTTGAAATTCTCACTTTGTTCATGTATTGTTCTCCTGCCCTTGGTGAACATCTCTATGACTGTTATTTTTTTTTGAAAGATTTTATTTTTATTTATTTATTTGAAAGAGAGAGAATGAGAGATAGAGAGCACGAGAGGGACGAGGGTCCGAGGGAGAAGCAGACTCACTGCTGAGCAGGGAGCCCAATGTGGGACTCGATCCCGGGACTTCAGGATCATGACCTGAGATGAAGGCAGTCGCTTAACCAACTGAGACACCCAGGAGCCCCTATGACTGTTATTTTGAACTCTTTATCAGGTAAATAACTTATCTATGTTTCATTAAGGCTTTTTTTCTGAAGTTTTAACTTGTTCTTTCTTTAAGAATATATTTCTCTTTCTTTATTTTCCTTGATTCTTGGTGTTGGTTTCTTTGCATTAGATAAAATAGCCACTTCTCACAGTCTTACAGGAGTGGCCTTTGTAGGAGATGAAACTTACTGTTTAACCCTGCTTCAGCTCTTGGTTGTCTCTCAAACTTTTGTGATTATCCAAGCAACCTACTTTATTCTTAGTGGCTCCCAGTAATTGAGGGTGTCTAAGACCTGTCATGTCTCAAAGGGGAGGGTCTCAGTCAGCTCCTAGATTCAGGCTAATACCCTCAGGCAGCAGCATTTAAAGTATGCAAATATACCTCTTTCAGGGAAGACTCTCTGCTCCCTACTGAGCCCTGGGGTGATAGCCAGTTATGAACTGCTTCTTTGTTTACTACCGTCTCAAACAGTCCATGAACATAAACTCAACATGGCAACCAGAGCCAGGCTATCAAGGGATGTGTCATCTGGGCCACAGCCACAAAAGCTGAGGTATCAGGCATGTACACAAGCTCCTTTGTCAGAAACACTGGACACTAGATGTGGGGCAGAGGGAGAATGTGAAAGTGACACCTGCAGGCCTCCCTGGTCTCTGCAGAGGATTGTAGTCAGCCCCTACATGTGTTTTTAATTAGAATTCTGCCCTTGGTCCACAGCTGTGCAGAAAATCTAATAAGTCTCTTTCACAGAAAGTCTAGGGCTGTGTTTCAGTCTACTGTCTCTGGGCTGTGCCAAAGGGCAGGGTAGCCAGTTAAGAACTAATTCTCCATTTGTTATAGTCCTATAGGACCCATGAATATGAGCCCCATTGGACACCAGAACCAGACAGGCAGTCAAGGGGACTCTCCTGGGCAACAGATACAAAAACCAGGGTACCAGATATATGCATAAACTCCTCTTTAAGAGATACTGATGACCTGGAGTGATGCAGAGGGGGATGACAATGACAGCATCGACTCTCTGAGGTCTCTGGAGAAAATTACCATGTGTCTTTAGATGTATATTCAATGAGAAGCCGCCTCTCAAGTTGCAACTATGAAGATAAGCTAATAGGCCTCGTTCACAGAAAGACTGGGCATTTCAGTCTGCTGCCTCTCCATTGTGCCCTGGGGTGTAGGCAGTTAAGTATGTTTTTTCCATTTGTTATAGTCTTATGGGACCCACAAATGTAAGCTTACTGGCCACCAAAGCCAAGAGGTCAAGGGGTGGCAGCTGCAAAACCTGGGGTGCCAGACTTGTGCACAACCTCCTTTCTAGGAGATACAGGACCTGGAGTGAGGTAGAGAGAGAACACAAAGGTCATACCTATTGGGCTCTGTTTTCAGAGAGTATTTCAGGAGTTCCTTAGCTGTGTATTAAATTAGATGCCTGACCATCAGACCAAAGCTTTAAGATAAGCTAACAGGTCTCTTTCACAGAAAGACTGGAAGTGTTTTCAGTTGGCTGCCTCGGTACTGGGCCATGGGTTGAGTGAGTCCATATGAGCCCTCTAAGAACAGTTTCTTAGTTTGTTGTAAATTTGTGGGTCTCTTGGATGTAAGCCTTGTTGGTTTTCAAAGCTAGATGCTTACAGTTTTGTCTTTCAGGTGCAGGTCTTAAAATATGAGATGTCAGATGTGGATTTCAAACTTCACTGCTTAGAGAGAAGCTTGGAGTTGTGAGTTCCCTCCAAATTGTGGGTTGCTGCACTGCAGGTGGGGTTTATGGCAAAATTGTGCCTCAGCTTCTCCTAACTGTTTGATATGAAGATTTTTGTTTACTTGCTATGTAGGAGTCACTTAGTTAGTTTTTGGATTTTTTTCAGAAAATATGGCTCTGTATATAGCTGTAGACTAGGTGTGTCTATGGGAAAAGGTGACTTCAGGATCTTCCTACATCACTGTCTTGAACCAGAACTTCTAGTTCTTTTCTATTTATGTATTTATTTATTTATTTACTTTTACTTTTATTTTTTTAAAGATTTTATTTATTTATTTGACAGAGAAAGACACAGCAAAAGAGGGAACACAAGCAGAGGGAGTGAGCGAGGGAGAAGCAGGCTTCCTGTGGATCAGGGAGCCTGATGTGGGGCTCGATCCCAGGACCCTGGGATCATGACCTGAGCTGAAGGCAGACACTTAACGACTGGGCAACTCAGTCACCCCCTTTCTATATAATTTATATCCTGGAACAGATCCACTCTTTCCTAAAGAGTGATGTATATTTTCATCTTTTTATTTTGTTTTTCTCTTTTTTTTTATTCTTATGCATCTTCTATTAAATTCTTGAGGGGAAATTTGTGAGACCTTAATATCACTTACAGTTCATTCTTGTAGACAACAGAAACTTACTATTTGTATCCTAAGAAAAAAAGAATAAATCTATTGGGATCTTAGAGAATTTATATCTGTCTAAGAGGAAAACAAGAAAGCAAGAATCAGGGAGGAGTAGGAGACGTGGATTTCGTCTGGTCTCAGGAATTCAGCTGAATAGGGATCAAACCATTCTGAACACCTACGAACTCAACAGGAGACCGGAGAAGAGAGTAGCAACAACTCTCTGAACAGAGAAGCGACCACTTAATGGAAGGTAGGACGTGCGGAGAAGTGAATCCGAGGCGATATTCGGGAGGATAGATGGCAGGGGAGGGGTCCTCCGTTGGCCACTTCTGGCAAGTGATAGAGACGCAGAGCAAAAAATTGGAAATTTTAAGTTAGCTCCGCTGAGGGACGTCGCTCCAGTGGCTAAGCTGAAGGTGGAACCCTCGTGGGACAGTGTGGTCTCGGGACCCTCAGGGTCACAGAAAGACCGGGGGTGCGTGAGTGCGGCAGAGCTCCCAGGTATTGGAGTGGGGAAGCCGGCTGCAGAGACGGAGCCGAGGCGCGGGCTCTCAGCTCGGGGTTGCCATAAACTGTGATCTGCGGCCCATTCGGGCCACTGCTCCTCTAGCAGGGACTCAACAAGTGGCAAAGCCGGGGAGACTCCCCTTCCTCCCCCAGGAGGAGCGGTGTGGGAGCGCACTGCAGGGATCTGCTGGGTTTGGAGACTCCACACGGGGTCGGGTGCCAGAGATAGAAACGCTTGGTTACAGGACGGATGAGCACGCAGTGCGCCTGGAGACAAGGGAGACAGGAGTGACTGCTTTTCTCTGGGGACGCACCAAGGAGTGGGGCCCCGAGTTCTCAGCTCCTCCGAGTGGAGATTGGGAGGCCACCATTTTCACCCTGGTCCTCTGAAGCTGTACTGAGAGCTTACAGGGAACAAAAGCTCCTGATAGCAAACCCGAGCAGCTTCCTTAGACCGGACGGACAAGGGCGGGGCAATTCCGCCTCCTGGCAAAGACATTTGGGAACCACGGCAACAGGCCTCTCCCCCAGAAGATCAGCACGACTGCCAGCAAGCCAAGACCAAGTTTACCGGTCAAGGAGACCAGGAGAACTCCAGCGCTAGGGGAATACTGCACCTAGAATTCATGGCTTTTTTTTTTTACCATGATTCATTAGTTTTTCAAAGTTAATTTTTTTAACTGTTTTTTTTTTAATTTTTCTTTTTCCCTTTTTCAACCAACATCTTATCAATCCCTTTTATTAAAAAAACATTTTTTATTTTTCATTTTTAGAGTCATATTTTATCCCTTCATAGTAGTTACCCTTATTTTTGGCATATATATATATGTTGTTCTCTCTTTAAAATTTTGATACAGTTTCTTCTAACAGATCAAAATATACCCTAAATCACTAGTGTATGGCTTTGTTCTAGTCTCCTGCCTGATCACATTCTCTCCCTTTTTTTTTTTTAAATCTTCTTCTTTCTTTTTTCAAACATCTTATATCAATTCCTTTTATAAAATCTTTTATAATTTTCATGTTTATATTCATCTTCCATCCCTTCATTGTATCAACCCTTATTTGTACATATATAAGTCTTTCTTCCTTTAAAATTTTAAGGGGCACTTTTTTCTAACAGACCAAAATACGCGCAAAATCTAGTGTGTGGCACTGATCTATGCACTAGCCTGATCATATTTGATCATATTCGGGTTTTCTTTTGTATTGTTCTGTTTTTGTTTTTATCTTTTTCTTTTTGTTTTTTTTTTTTCTTTCTTTATTTTCTCTTTCTTTTTTCTTTCTTTCCCTTTCTTTTCCCCTGGTTCCAGGTCTTTTATGATTTGTATAGAGTATATCTGCTGGTGACGTTGTTAACCTGTTAACATTTTGTTCTCTCATTCATCTATTCTCCTCTGGACAAAATGACAAGACGAAAAAAATTACCTCAGCAAAAAGAACAAGAGATAGTACCATCAGCCAGGGACTTACTCAATACGGACATTAGTATGATGTTGGACCGAGAGTTCAGAAACATGACTTTAAAGATACTAGCTGGGCTTGAAAAAAGCGTGGAAGTTATTAGAGAAAATCTTTCTGGAGAAATAAAAGAACTAAAATCTAACCAAGCCGAAATCAAAAAGGCTATTAATGAGGTGCAATACAAAAAGGGGGCACTAACTGCTAGGATAAATGAGGCAGAAGAAAGAATCAGCGATATAGAAGACCAAATGATGGAAAATAAAGAGGCTGAGAAAAAGAGAGATAAACAACTACAGGATCACGAGGGCAGAATTTGAGAGATAAGTGATAAGATAAGATGAAACAACATTAAAATAATTGGGATCCCAGAAGAGGAAGAAAGAGAGAGAGGGGCAGAAGGTATATTGGAGCAAATATAACAGAGAACTTCCCTAATGTGGGAAAAGAAATGGGCATCAAAATTCAGGAGGCAGAGAACCCCTCTCAAAATCAATAAAAATAGGTCAACTCCCCGACATCTAATAGTAAAACTTACGAGTCTCAGAGACAAAGAGAAAATCCTGAAAGCAGCTCAGGTGGAGAGATATGTAACCTGCAATGGTAGAAACATTAGACTGGCAACAGACCTATCCACAGAGACCTGCCAGGCCAGAAAGGACTGGCATGATATCTTCAGAGCACTAAACGAAAAAATATGCAGCCAACAATACTATATCCAGCTAGGCTATCATTGAAAATAGAAGGAGAGATAAAAAGCTTCCAGGACAAACAAAAACTAAAGGAATTTGCAAACACAAAACCAGCCCTACAAGAAATATTGAAAGAGGTCCTCTAAGCAAAAAGAGAGCCTAAAAGCAGCATAGATGAGAAAGGAGCACAGACAATAGACAGTCACAGTCACCTTACAGGCAATACAATGGCACTAAAGTCATACCTTTCAATAGTTACCCTGAATGTAAATGGGCTCAATGCCCCAGTCAAAAGACACAGGCTATCAGATTGGATTAAAAACAAGACCCATCCATATGCTGTCTGCAAGAGACTCATTTTAGACCCAAAGACACCCCCAGATTGAAAGTGAGAGGGTGGAAAACCATTTACCATGCTAATGGACACCAAAAGAAAGCTGAGGTGGCAATGCTTATATCAGACAAATTAGATTTAAAACAAAGACTGTAATAAGAGATGAAGAAGAACACTATAGCCTATTTAAAGGGTTTATCCAACAAGAAGTTCTAACAACTGTAAATATCTATGCTCCTAACGTGGGAGCAGCCAATTATATAAGGCAATTAATAAAAAAAGTGAAGAAACACATTGACAACAATAGAGTAATAGTGGGGGACTTTAACACCCCCCTAACTGAAATGGACAGGTCATCTAAGCAAAAGATCAACAAGGAAATAAAGACTTTAAATGACACACTGGACCAAATTGATTTCACAAACATAGTCAGAATGTTCCATCCCAAAGCAACGGAATACACATTCTTCTCTGGTGCCCATGGAACATTCTCCAGAATTGATCACATCCTAGGTCACAGATCAGGTCTCCACCGGTGCCAAAGGATTGGGATTATTCCCTGCATATTTTCAGACCACAATGCTTTGAAACTAGAACTCAATCTCAAGAGGAAAGTTGGAAAGAACTCAAATAAACGGAGGCTAAAGAGCATCCTACTACAGAATGAGTTGGTCAACCAGGAAATTAAAGAAGAATTTAAAAAATTCATGGAAACCAAAGAAAATGAAAACACAACTGTTCAAAATCTTTGGGATACAGCAAAGGCAGTCCTAAGGGGAAAGTATATAGCAATACAAGCCTTTCTCATGAAACAAGAAAGGTCTCAAATTAACAACCTAACCCTACACCTACTGGAGCTGGAGAAAGAACAGCAAATAAAGCCTAAACTCAGCAGGAGAAGAGAAATAATAAAGATCAGAGCAGAAACCAATGAAAGAGAAACCAAAAGAACAGTAGAACAGATCAACGAAACTAGGAGCTGGTTCTTTGAAAGAATTAACAAGATTGATAAACCCCTGGCCAGCCTTATCAAAAAGAAAAGAGAAATGACCCAAATCAACAAAATCACGAATGAAAGAGGAGAGATCACAACCAACACCAAAGAAATACAAACAATTATAAGAACATATGATGAGCAACTCTATGCCAGCAAATTAGATAACCTGGAAGAAATGGATGCATTCCTAGAGATGTATCAACTACCAAAATTGAACCAGGAAGAAATAGAAAACTTGAACAGACCTATAGCCACACAGGAAATTGAAGCAGTCATCAAAAATCTCCCAACAAACAAAAGCCCGGGGCCAGATGGCTTCCCAGGCGAATTCTATTAGACATTTAAAGAAGAATTAATACCTATTCTCCTGAAATTGTTCCAAAAAATAGAAATGGAAGGAAAACTTCCAAACTCATTTCATGAGGCCACCATTACCTTGATCCCCAAACCAGACAAAGACCCCATCAAAAAAGAGAATTACAGACCAATATCCTTGATGAACATGGATGCAAAAATTCTCACCAAAATACTAGCCAATAGGATCCAACAGTACATTAAAAGGATTATTCACCACGACCAAGTGGGATTTATCCCTTTGCTGTAAGGCTGGTTCAACATCCGCAAATCAATCAACGTGATACAATACATTAACAAAAGAAAGAACAAGAAACATATGATCCTCTCAATAGATGCAGAAAAAGCATTTGACAAAGGACAGCATCCTTTCTTGATCAAAACTCTTCAGAGGATAGGGATAGAGGGTACATACCTCAATATCATAAAAGCCATCTATGAAAAACCTACAGCGAATATCATTCTCAATGGGGAAAGGCTGAGAGCTTTTCCCCTAAGGTCAGATTGTGGCAGGGATGTCCACTCTCACCACTGCTATTCAACATAGTATTAGAAGTCCTAGCCACAGCAGTCAGACAACAAAAAGAAATCAAGGGCATCCAAATCGGCAAAGAGGAAGTCAAACTCTCACTCTTTGCAGATGATATGGTACTGTATGTGGAAAACCCAAAAGACTCCACCCCAAAACTGCTAGAACTCATACAGGAATTCAGTGAAGTAGCAGGATATAAAATCAATGCACAGAAATCAGTGGCATTCCTATACACCAACAACAAGATGTAAGAGAGATAAATCAAGGAATTGATCCCATTTACAATTGCACCCAAAACCATAAGATACCTAGGAATAAATTTAACCAAAGAGGCAAAGAATCTGTACTCAGAAAACTATAAAATACTCATGAAAGAAATTGAAGAAGACACAAAGAAATGGAAAAACGTTCCATGCTCCTGGATTGGAGGAAAAAACTTTGTGAAGATGTCAATGCTACCCACAGCAATCTACACACTCAATGCAATCCCCATCAAAAAACCATCCACTTTTTCCAAAGAAATGGAACAAATAATCCCAAAATTTGTATGGAACCAGAAGAGAACCCGAATAGCCAGAGGATTATTGAAAAAGAAAAGCAAAGCTGGCGGCATCACAATTCCGGACTTCCAGCTCTATTTCAAAGCTGTCATCATCAACACAGTATGGTACTGGCACAAAAACAGACACATAGATCAATGGAACAGAATAGAGAACCCAGAAATGGACCCTCAACTCTATGGTCATCTCACCTTTGAGAAAGCAGGAAAGAATGTCCAATGGAAAACAGACATTCTCTTCCACAAATGGTGTTGGGAAAATTGGACAGCCACATGCAGAAAAATGAAACTGGACCATTTCCTTACACCATACACAAAAATAGACTCCAAATGGTTGAAAGATCTAAACGTGAGACAGGAGTCCATCAAAATCCTAAAGGAGAACCCGGGTTGCAACCTCTTCGACCTAAGCTGCAGCAACTTCTTCCTAGAAACATCGTCAAAGGCAAGGGAAGCAAGGGCAAAAATGAACTATTGGGACTTCATCAAGATAAAAAGCTTTTGCACAGCAAAAGCAACAGTCCAGAAAACCAAAAGACAACCAACAGAATGGGAGAAAATATTTGCAAATGACATATCAGATAAAGGGCTAGTATCCAAAATCTATAAAGAACTTATCAAACTCAACACCCAAGGAACAAATAATCCAATCAAGAAATGGGCAGAAGACATGAACAGACATTTTTTCAAAGAAGACATCCAAATGGCCAATAGAGACATGAAAAAGTGCTCAACATCGCTCGGCATCAGGGAAATCCAAATCAAAGCCTCAATGAGATAGCACCTCACACCCGTCAGAATGGCTAAAATTAACAAGTCAGGAAATGACAGATGTTGGCGGGGATGTGGGGAAAAGGGAACCTCCTATACTGTTGGTGGGAATGCAAGCTGGTGCAACCCCTCTGGAAAACAGTATGGAGGTTCCTGAAACAGTTGAAAATAGAACTACCATAGGATCCAGCAATTGCACTACTGGGTATTTACCACAAAGATACAAATGTAGGGATCCGAAGGGGTACGTGCACCCCAATGTTTATAGCAGCAATATCCACAATAGCTAAACTGTGGAAAGAGCCAAGATGTCCATGGACAGATGAATGGATAAAGAAGATGTGGTATATATACACAATGGAATATTATGTAGCTATCAAAGGAATGAGATCTTTCCATTTGTAACTACGTGGATGGAACTGGAGGGTATTATGCTGAGTGAAATAAGTCAGTTAAAGACATTTATCATATGATCTCACTGATATGAGGAATTCTTAATGTCAGAAAACAAACTGAATGTTGCTGGAGTGGTGGGGATGGGATGGATGGGGTGGCTGGGTGATAGACATTGGGTAGTTATGTGCTATGGTGAGCGTTGTGAATTGTGCAAGACTGTTGAATCACAGATCTGTAGTTCTGAAACAAATAATGCAAGATATGTTAAGAAAAAAGAAAAAGAAGAAGATAGCAGGAGGGAAAGAAGGAAGGGGAGTAGGTTGGAGAGGGAGACGAACCCTGAGAGACGATGGACTCTGAAAAACAAACTGAGGGTTCTAGAGTGGAGGGGCGTGGGGGGATGGGTTAGCCTGGTGATGGGTATTAAGGAAGGCACGTTTTGCGTGGAGCACTCGGTGTTATGCACAAACAATGAATCATGGAACACTACATCAAGAACTAATTATGTCATGTATGGTGATTAACATAACAATAAAAATTAAAAAATAAAACATTGAGATAGCACCTTACACCAGTTAGAATGGCAAAAATGGACAGGGAAAGAAACAACAAATTTTGGAGAGGTTCTGTAGAAAGGGGAACACTCTTATACTGTTGGGGGGAATGCACGTTGGTACAGCCACTTTGGAAAACAGTGTGGAAGTTCCTCTAAAATTTAAAAATAGAGTTACCCTATGACCCAGCAATTGCATGCCTGGGTATTTATCCCAAAGACACAGATGTAGTGAAAACAAGGGCCATATGCACCCCAATGTTCATAGCAACAATGTCTGCAATAGCCAAACTGTGGAAAGAGCCGAGATGCCCTTCAACGGATGAATGGATAAGGAAGATGTGGTCCATATATACAATGGAATATTACTCAGCCATCAGAAAGGATGAATACCGAACTTTTAACATCAACATGGGTGGGACTGGAGGAGATTATGCTAAGTGAAATAAGTCAAGCAGAGAATGTCAATTGTCATATGGTTTCACTTTTTTGTGGAACATAAAGGATAGCATGGAGGACATTAGGAGAAGGAAAGGAAAAATGAAGGGGGTGGGAATCGGAGGGAGAGATGAACCATGAGAGACTATGGACTCAGAAACAAACAGGGTTTTAGAGGGGACGGGGGAGGGGAAATTGGTTAGCCCGGTGATGGGTATTAAGGAGGGCACATACTGCATGGAGCACTGGGTGTTATACGAAAACAGTTGATCGTGGATCACCACCTCAAAAACTAATGATGTATTGTATGGTGACTAACATAACATAATAAAATTAAAAAAAAAAAAAAAAGAAAGCAAGAATCAGGGAACATAGCAACTATCTCCCTAGGAGGAACATCTTAGGTATTTACTGTTCCTGACACCACTGGGAAGAAAATGAGCTCTAAGAGTTTGCTTAGTCTTTGTGTTCATGATTCAATGAGGAGTCGCTTTGGTTGACTAGATCATGGACCTATACTATAGCATATACCATGTGGCATTTAGAGGAAGGATTAGCTCCCAGATTTTTTTAATAGCAAAATATCTTGTTTTATTTTTAAATATAATGGCTGTATATTTAGTAGTAAATGCATGAAAAACAAAAAAGTATTTTCATTAATTAAAAATTTATTTATCAGTAGAATACATAATAAAGTATAATTTGTAGCATAAATACGAATTAGCCAATTTATCTCCATTACCTGTTATGATTTACCTTTATTTTATGGTTATAGTGCTGCAGATCATTAACAGATGCAGAAATGTGTGATATATTTACAGGGGGTTCTAAAAATAATAATTCCATTCATTAGTTACTATAATACTTTGTCAGCATTTAGTCTGCAATCTGAATCCAACATCTGGAGATAGACTGGGCCTTTGGATGGTTGTTCAGAACTGATATTATTTGTGAATTGTTTTTGATAGATGGATTTTTGCAAATGACTTCCTGAACAACTCATATTTGTCCTCTGTCACTGGTCTATTCATTTACTTTAATGTCCTCAAGGATTACCCATGTTGCCGCATATGGCAGAATTTCTTTTTTTAATGCTGCATAATATTCCATCATATGTATAAACCATAGTTTCTTTTTCCATTTATTCATTGATAGACATTTAGGTGTTTCCACATCTTGGTTAGGTTATTGTGAATAATGTTGCAATGAACATGGGAGTGCAAATATCTTTTTGAGATCCTGATTTCAATTCTGCATAGATACCCAGAAGTGGGATTGCTGGATCACAGGGTAGTTCTATTTTTAATTTTTGAGAAACCTCCTTATTGTTTTTCATAGTGCTGTGCCATCTTACATTCTCACCAAGGAGTTGCAAGGGCTCTAATTTCTCCACATATTTGCTAATATTTCTTATCTTTTGGTTTTTTGAAAATAGCCATCCTAACAATAACAGGTATTATCTCATTGTGGTTTTGATTTTCATTTCCCTGATGATTAGTGATGTTGAGCATCTTTTCATGTGTCTGTTGGCCATTTATATGTCTTCTTTGGAGAAGCCCCTCAACATCAGTAACAGTGAGTAGGTAGTGAGAAATAAGAGTCAGGAATTTCCTCCTATTTAAGATTACATGTAACAGGGGAGTGATAAAGTTCTATAAGGATACTGAGATCCTATTAGGAAGGAAGCTGAATGCTGGGCAGTCCAAATCTGACAAATCCAGTAACCACTACATGGTCTATTCTTTACTCATACTTGATTGACTGACTTGAAGGATGAGAATGACTTGTGGAAGGCATTGATCCATCATCTGCTGACATTCAGTGTGCTGCTGAGAAGCCTAATATTTGTTCCTTTGTGGATGAGGTTTTTTAAACTTAAGGGAAGTTTATATATCCTGTTCTTTATGTTCAGTTGTTCTGAAATTTCACACCATGTGTCTAGGTCAGGACCTCTATTCATTTACTGTCTTGAGCACTTGGGTCTTTCAATCTAAAAATCTTTACCTCTGAGGAATTCTCTTCTCTTATTATTTGATAGTTTCATTTCTCTCCATTCTTTAATTCTCTCTTTCTGAGACATTTATCAGGAGGATGTTGGACTTGCTGGATTTCTTCTCTATGCCATTTGTTTTCTCCTGCTTCGGTGATTATTTTTGGTGGATTTACTTTATTTCACTCTGCACCTTATCTCTTAAATTGTTTCTGCTTCAAAATGTCCTATACTTGTTTCATGGATAAATACATTTTCATTTTTTTGAGAATACTAACTAGACTAGTTTAAGCTATATGTCATATCATTCCTTGGATATCTCTGCCTTTTTTCTTTTTTTGGCTACTTTTCATATCTAAGAATAAGCACTCATTCAAAAAATCATTCTGTCTTTTTAACAACTTTATTGAGATATAATTCGCATACCATACAATTCATCCATTTAAAGTGCACAATTAAATGGTTTAAATATATTTACAAATGTGTGAAGTCATCACCACAATCAATTTTAAGACATTTTCATCACCTGAAAAAGAAACTCCATACCATTTAGCTATCAGCCCACTGCTCTCCACCTCCTCCATCCCTGAGCAATCACTAATCTACTTTGTGTCTCTCTATATTTCCCTATTCTGGATATTTCATATAAGTGGAGTCATATAACATGCAGTCTTTTGTGACTGGCTTCTTCCACTTTGCATAATGTTTTCAAGGTTCACCCATGTTGTAGAATGTATTAGTATTTCATTTCTTTTAAAGGCTGAATAATGTTCCATTGTGTGGGTATACCACATTATGCTTATGCATACATTAGTTGATGGACATTTGGATTTTTTCCACATTTGATTATTATAAATAATGCTGCTATACACATTGATGTAAAATTTTTGTATATTTTTTTATTTCTCTCGGGCATATACCTGGGAATAGAATGCGTGAATTATACCACAACTCTTTGATTACTTGAGGAATTTCTAGAATGTTTTCCAAAGCAGCTATACCACTTTATATTCCCATCAACAGGGCATAAGTGTTTCAATTTCTCCATACCTCCCTAATATTTGTTATAATCTGGTTCTTGAGTCTAGTCAACTCTATTGCATTTGGACTGGTATCTCACTGTGGTTTTGACTTACATTTCTCTGATAACTAATAACGTAGAACACCTTTTTATGTATCTGTTGGCCATTTGTACTTTTTCCCTGGAGAAATATCTATTCAGAGTCTTTGTTTTTTTTTTTTAATGGGATATTTATCTTTTTATTATTGAGTGTAAGACTTCTTTACATATTCCATATGTGATTTCTTTATCAGATATATGATTTGTGAATATTTTTTCCTCATTCTTTGCATTATCTTTTCACTTTATTGGTGGTGTCCTTTGAAGCACAAAGATTTTTAGTTTTGAAGTAGTCCAAATTGTATATTTTTTCCTTTTGCTGTTCATGGTTTTGACGTATCTAAGAATCTTTTGCCACATCCAAGGTGATGGAGATTTACCCCTATGTTTTAAGAGTTTTATAGTTTTCGTTCTTACATTTTGGTCTTTGATCTATTTTGAATTAATTTTTGTATATGGTGTTAAGATAACCATCCAAATTCATTCTTTCCAGTTGTTTGAGCATAGTTTGTTGAAAAGACTATACTATTTCCCCATTTAATGATTTGGCACTCTTAACTCTATTCCATTGATCTGTATGTCTATCCTGGTGTTGGTAGCATATTGTTGGTTACCATTGCTTTATTGCACATTTTTGAGGCTTTATCACCCACAGTAACGTCCCTAATTTTTCTGAGAGATTTCATTTTTTTTTCTTTTGAAAAACTTTTTATTGTAGAAAAGAACACAGACATAGAAAACCATATAAAGTAAATATATATCTTAATGAGTAACAAAGCAAACACTCTTGCAACTACCACTCATTAAGAAAAAAAAACTTTACTAATCACACAGAAGTCCTTTGATGTGTGATTGGAAATTACAGCCTTCTACCCACAGTAACAAACTATTATCCTGACTTTACATTAATCACTTCCTTACTTTCCCTCATAGTGTTTCATCACGCTCATATGCATCCCTAGAAATTACCACACAACCTTGCATTAAATAAATTTATATGTCTTTAAGTCTCTTTTAATCTGTAAGTCACTCCTCTATCCATTTATTTTCCTTACAATGAGAGTATTTGATGGAAGAGTTTATCATAGTCTAGATTTTGCTGATTGTATTCTCTTGATGCAGGTTAAAACTTTCCTCTGTTTTATTTCTCATAAATTGGAAGTTGGATCCAGAAGCTTGATCATATTCATGCTTGATCCCTTTGGCAACACAGTAAATGTTGTTATGTATTTTCATCAGGAAGCACAGAATATATTGTTGTTTCTCTTTTTGTGATGTTAGTAGCTGTTGGTGTTCAATGCCTAACTTCATTAATTCACTGGATAGTACAAAATGGTGATATTCTAATTCTATCACTACTTGTTATTATTCGAATAGCTTTATAAATAAGAAGAAAATAGAGAGGGAGGCAAACCATAAGAGACCCCGAACTCTAGGAAACAAACTGGGTGTTGCCAGAGGGGAGCTGGGTGGGGGATGATGGACATTAAGGGAGGCACTTGAGGTAATGAGCACTGGGTGTTATGTGCAACTGATGAATCGCTGAACTCTACCTCTGAAACTAATAATACACTATATTTAACTAAATTGAATTTAAATAATTAAAAAGAAAAAGAATAGCTCTATAAAGAGGTGTACTATTGCATCTATTATTTTGTTACTCTGATATACTTCTTATGGAGAAGAAAGGATAAGTGGTAGATTTTTTTTCCTTTGCTTTTTTTTTTTTTACCAATTTTTAAAATAATGAATTTATTCCTTATCTTTTTTAAAGGAAACCAGTTAGATTATCTTAATATTATTATAATACCACGATAAGCATGGATTTAAACATATTCTGCATTTCAATCAACTGTAGTTGTCCTTTTTGAAATAGTTCCATGTTTTGCTTAGGAGAGCCTCTTCAAGCTGGCTTCTAAGTATGTTTGATGTCCCTAACGATCTTTAATAACTTGCTCACTGTCTGGTATGACAAGATGTTTGAGGATTGTCTTGTACATTTCCTTCCCTAAACATTGAATCAGCCAAAAAGTTCTGCTTTCTTTTAGTGGGAAATGTTATTTTAAGACAAAATGTGAATTCTGTCGAGAATCATTGCTTTTTGGTTGGTCAGTGTATTGAGGCCTCTTTGGTGGAAAGAACTAAAAAGTTTTTATTCTGTGTGTGAGCGTTACCTTTTATTCTAAAGGTAAATTTAGAATTAGTTCTACAAGGAACTATATATTTAATATTCCCACCAATCCTCACATCAATGTCTTTCTGGTTTTGGTTTTCTGAAACTTATACTCAGTAGATTTCTCAAAGGGATCTTGGGAACATTTTCCCTGAGTACTTACATTTTGATAAAAGTTTACATATGCCTCTTAAACTTGAAAGTGAGGTTTTGGGATATAAAAATCCTTGATTTGTACTTTTTTCTTCTTGACTATTCTAAATACATTACTCAATTTTCTCTGTCATAAAATATTACTTTTGAAAAAAATTTGATAATAATCTAATTCTTCCCTTATTAGTCCCTTGCTTTTTGGCCTACCTGTCCAAAAGATTTTTTGTTCTTCTTTAAAATACAGTTATTTTACTAGACTGGCTTGATTTTGGTCATTTTGGGTCAGTATTCTCAGTAGTCTCAGTGATATACTCTTTTGTATGTAGTTTCAAATAACTTAAGTTCAGGAAAGTTTTCTTGATTTAGACATTTTGTTGTTTGCTCTTTCCCCTTGATTTGGTTTTCTTCTTCAGAGACACGTATTATCTGTGTGCTGATTCTTCTGTGCCTCTTGTTAATATTTGTCACTTAAAAAATCCTTTTGTCCTTTTTACTTTTATTTTTTTTCCTCCTCTCTACTTTTTACTTCTCTTGAAGAATGATCTGTATGTCTTCATTTATGATATGATCTTTTTCTATCCTGAATTCTGTTTCTTAATTTTAAATACTTCTAACTCTGATTTGTGTTGTTTTATTTCTCATCTAGATGCCAGGAATACAAATGTGAAAAGAGATAGTCCTTGCCTTTGATAAGTCCACCCTTATTAAAGATTGTAATTCATGTAATACACAAGCAGGGTATACAGATAGTACAAAAAAAAAGGGATGAGTAATTCAAAGAAATTTAAGTTTTTGAGTCCTATGTTTAAATCACTAAAATACAGTGTTTTACACTCTGTATAACAAATTACAGCAAGGTTAATTTGTCTTTATTATCTGTCAGTAATCCATCTCAGCATAAATCCATTAGTATATTTATTGTTTTTTGCTTTAAATGGTGTTTTAAAATATAAAAATAGAAATTTTGACTTGAGCACCAAAATTCAACAAATGCCACAGTTCATTGATATGTAATTATAGTTTTTGTTCTCCAGGAAGCTGACTCTGACCTAGAGGTTAGTGTTCAGGATATTTGTTAAGAAGTGCCCTTAACATCAATGTCTATAAAAGGTAGAGGGAAAAAGCAAGATTGGGCAGAGGAAGAAGCTGAGCTATGATACAGGCCTAACAACCTCAGCCAATCCCATGGGGAATTGAAATGGCCTGCCAAAGTTGTTCTATGTCTGTCTCAGTTAGTCATTGGATGTTGGCTGTCCAAAGAAAGGTGTGACCAGAGGTGAGACAGCTTTCTGTTGATGAATTATTCCTGAAGGACTGTGGACTGAGAGTATTCCCAGAAATTGGGGCAGTATGTCCCGTCTTGAAGGGGAATATGGATGACACACCTCCATGTGAACCACAAAACACCATGAAGGGCTTACCAAGGAGGCAATCATAATGTGATTTTGTGTCTCTTACATATCTCACCCACATCAAGGGTATAAAACAGTTGAAAATGAAAGATTATGAGTTTCATGTTCTATTACAGATACAGTGAGTTTCTGCTCATACCCTCGTGGACAATCTGTATGTTGAGATATGAGTCAACAAGTCAGTTTAATGAAAGAGTGAAAGAGCAGTGGCTTCGGTGGGTAATCTGAACTCAGAGTGACTGGGCAAGTGTTTCCCAGTTGTGGGGTGGCTGTAATAGAGAGTCAGTGTGGGCTTTCTAAAGATTTTCATGAGGAACAACTGGAGACAAGAAGAGATCTTAGCAGAAAGAAGTTCTACTTTGTCTAAAGAAGGAGATGTAAGTGACCAACTGGGGAAAATGTATCACCCACATCACAGAAATAGTGGTTTAAGGATTTCTAGAGACAAAGGAAGGGGGTCCCCCAAACCCATGCAAAGCCCCATGAGAGACCCTGGTTTAGGCCCCTGCAAGGACCAGACAGCAAGAAATAGCCACTGTGCTAGTCAAGTAAAAACTTCCTTTTCCTCTCTTTTCCTTTCTTCCTCTATGGAGAGGCCATAATCAAGGTTAGCAGTTGGGGGGAGAATACATAATGTGGTGTACAAAATGTATAATAGGAAAGAATAAGTATTCCAACAGCACCAGCTTTTTTGACTTTTGGACTTCATCTGCAATTGTCCTGAGCTTGTGGAAGGAGTTAAGATTTAATTTAACCCCAAAGTAATATCACTTCCATTTCATGGAGCTGGAAAATTTCAATTACTAAAATAAGATTTTTTTTTTTTAATTGAAAGATACTGGGGTGTCTGGTGGCTCAGTCGGTTGGATGCCAGACTCTTGATTTCGGCTCAAGTTGTGATCTCAGGGTCATGAGATGGAGGCCCATGTCAGGCTCTGCACTCAGCATGGAGTCTACTTGTCCCTCTCCCTCTGCTCCTCCCCACTTCTTGTGCTTGCTCTTGCTCTCATTAAATGAATAAATAAAATCTTTTTTAAAAAAATAAATAAAATATAAAATTGAAAGTTACCTGAAGATTCATGGAACGTGTCTTAAATTTCATCCAAGTGAAGAACTGGACCTAGAAAAAATTTAAGGTATAGTGGAAAATAATAAAATTGCCTTATCTATATATCCCATAGTGTACCTGCCTGGCTAAATTTTTAGACTCTTCAGAGTTCTGTGATTACTAAGCTGTTGTTTCTTTTTTTTTTTTTTTTAGGTAAATTCAACCCAAGTGCTTTCTGAATCCTCAAAGAAAAATTATATGCTATTTGATATAATTAATTGGAATAGACTTCCATATTTTTTTAGAGAAGCCAAGTTTCACTTTTATTCCCTCATTTTCTGAATATGTCATAACATTGAGTGTTAGCTCATGTTGGAAGCAGGATAATTCTAGGCCAGAAAGTTCCTTAATGTTACAGAAATGAAAAAGGATGTTGGAGAAAGGCAATTGTTAATCTAAGTAAAGCCTTGGGACTGGAAATGTCACTAAGCATTCAGGACTGTAAGCTGTCATGGGTTCATCTTTCCTAGAAAACACTTATAACCTGGTAATATCACTAACTTACAATCTACTATCCCTTGTTCCCATATTTTAGGGTTCAAGTTAAATTATATCTCTGCTCTGAAGCCCAGATCTGTCAAGCATGCCCTGATTGTTTTTTTTCTATTGGATAATCCCTTGATGTGGTACTTACATGATCCTTAACACAGATGGAGTCACACTTTAAGTTAAAATTTTAAGTTAAACCTTATTTTTATCAAAGTATACATGTATATAGTTTAAAGAGTCAAACGATACTATAGTGCTAATAATAAAAACAGTTTTTTGCTCCATCTTTCCCTATCCTCAAATACCTCTTCCCAGAGGTAAACAATTTCAATTATTATTTTTAAATGTTTTATTTATTTATTTGACAGAGAGAGCGCAGAGCAGAGGGAGAGGGAGAAGCAGACTCCCCACTGAACAGGGAGCCCAACGCGGGACTCCATGTAGGGCTCCATGCAGGACTCAATCTCAGGACCCTGGGATCATGACCTGAGCTGAAGGCAGACACTTAGCCAACTGAGCCACCCAAGTGCCCCAACAATTTCGATTCTTTTAAATGTTTTCTCTTGTAGTTATTTTCATATTTCTATATAATATATATATTTTTTTAATTTTTTCAACGTTAGACTATAATTAGACTTCCTACTATGGAAGAACTAATCCCACACCTCACCTCTAATTTCAGACTTCCTCCCATCTTCCCTATATAGCATGTATATAATATTTTCTACTAAATAAATATTTAGTATTTAGTTAATATGACCTTGTAGGTATTGTTTGTAGTTATTGCTATGAAGTATTGGCCAGGAGAGAAGAAACTGTTCTAGGTTTTATCGGTAGAAAAATTTAATATAGAAAAATAAAGACATAAAAAAATCATTGGAAATGCATGTATTGCAGAAAATCTGCTACCAATTACCAATCTGCAATTCTGAAATTGATGATTCTGTAGAACTCCTTTCTGGAAGTTGCTGCTGCTGCTGCCGCAAAAAATTGTAGATGTGTATACACCTAATAGTTCCAGAATACACAAAGGAGAAACTGACAGAGTTAATAGGAGAAATAGACAATCCCACAATCATAGTTGGAGATTAAAACATCCCTTTCTTAGCAATTGAAAAAATTAAGCAAGCATTCAGCAAAGACAAAAGATCTGAATAACTATCAACTGTCTTGACCTAGTTGTTATTTATAGAGTACTACATTAACAATGACAGAAAACACAGCTTCTCATCATTAGACTGATCAAATAAGAAAGAGCGAAGACAGGAATTACTCATATCAGCAGTGGAAGGGGGGGCATCACTACAGAATTTACAGATATTGAAAGAATAAAAAGGAAATATTAGCAACTTCATGCCAGTAAATCTAACAAACTAGATGAAAGGGATACATTCTTCAAAAAATGTAAATTATTATAAAAGAATTAGAAATGAGAAACATGAATTACCAAAATAGGAGTAGCTCTCTCTATATATTACAGAGTATATATATTTGAATATATGTATATTCAAAACTTGAATAACTCTATATCAATTAAAGAAATGGAATTTATAATTTAAAATTTACCACGTAGGAAACACCAGTCCTAAATGCCTCCTATCAATTATTTAAAAGAAGAAAATAAAACTACTCTTATAAGAGTTTTTCAGAAAATAGAGGAGTAAAAAATTCTTTTCAATTCATTTTATGAAGCCAGTATTACCACTACAGAAAGCAGATAAAAATGTCATAAAAGAGAAAACTACAGAGAAATATTCCTAATGAATATAGCCAAGAATCCTCCACAAAATTAGTAAATTGAATATAATAGTACTTTCATCCCAGGAATGCAAGATAGCTTTAATATTTGAAAATCAATTAATGCAATTCACCATCTTAACAGAAAAAGAGAAGAAAACATACAATCACTTCAAAAGTGAAGAAAAATATTTGACAAAATGTAACATTCATAATTTAAAGAAATTTCAACAAATGATGGAGGGAAAATTTCTCAACCTGATTAAGACTATCTTAAAAAAAAAAAACTGCAAACATCATATACAATGATGAAAGCTTCAATGTTTTCTACCTCAGATCAAGCATAGGCAAACAATTCTCTTTCAACATTTCTGTTTATCACCAATTCCAATCATATATGCTATATTCAATGGTGATTCATTTAGCTTTTCATCACTCAGCAGTATGTTTTTATGGAAGACATACTCTGTGTCAGGTACTGGGTCAGGCATAGAGGATTCAAGTGTGAATAAGACATGAGCTTGGCCCTCAAACAATCACACACAGACCATTATGTAAACACAAAATCACTATGCAGCCAGATAACGACAAAGTTGTATACATGTTTCCATTGTGTCACAGGGGAGGAGTGGCTAGCTTGGTGTGAGTAGAGTGTTGGTTTTACAGAGGGCTTGATTTTGAGCCATGTTCCAGGTGGTCTGGTGTGAGGAAGACATGTCCAGCATGGGGGCTGGCATGTCTCAAAGCATGGAGCTGTACCAGAAGCCTGGTTTGTTCTATAATGACACCTAGTATGGCTGGAGTAAGGTGGAGGTAGTCATTGGCATGATATGAAACCAGAGCATCAGCAAGAAAGTACTACTCATGAAAGATTAAGTACAATTTTCAAGGTAATGAAGATTTTAAAATAGGAAAACGACAAGGTCAGATTTGTGTTTTATTAAGACAATTTGGGGTATGGTGTTGAAGATGGATTGCAGAGGGAGAGCTATTGGAACCTTCTGCAAGAGCCCCAGGGTGATGAAGAGGGGCATATTTGGAAGAGTGGGAAAGGAGAGGCAGAGATACATTCATTTGGCAGGACTTCAGGAAACATGAAATTTAGCAGGTGAGGGAGAAAAAGCATTAAAGGTTGGCTCTTAGAGTTCTGACTTTGGTCACCAGATAGATAATGGACGCATTAACCAAAATTGGGTATATAGGAGAACATCTGGTTAGATGGGTGACAAAGACCCTGAGTTAAGTTTTGGAAATATTGAATTTGAGTTGCCCATGGGGCATCCAGAAAGAAATATCCAGAATGCCAATAAAAATACAGCTCCCTTATACAAGAACAGAAGCATGACTGGGGATATCATTTTAGAAGTCATCATCATACATGTAACACTTAAAATTATTGGATCAGATGAATTTGCCCAATGTGAACACGAGGAGCGAGAGGCTCAGTGCATAGAAATGGAATTGTGAGTGGCAACATGAAGAGTGGATACAGAGCTTCTGTGCACAGTCCTGCAGTTTGTACATGGCACATTTCTAGGCACTGGTCATATCAACATCTAGGTGGAGGGCAAACTCCAGAGTTATGTAGCGCACAAACAATGTGTCTGTTTGTGTCTACTGGTTGAGGAGAATACGGTGTAAGGCTAAGCAAGTATTAAAGATAGGAGAAGAATGAGGAAAGAATGTTACACAGAAACCACAAGAGCAGAACATTTCTCTAGGAGGAGGGAGCAAGAAACTATGACTGAAAGCTCTGAAGAAATCTAGTAGTTTAATCCTAAAGGTTTTCTTTTTTTTCTTTTTTTTTCTTTTTTTTCTTTTTCTCTTTTTTTACCCATCACCAGGCTAACCCATCCCCCCACCCACCTCCCCCCTAGAACCCTCAGTTTGTTTTTCAGAGTCCATCGTCTCTCATGGTTCATCTCCCCTCCGACTTACTCCCCTTCATTCTTCCCCTCCTGTTATCTTCTTCTTTTTTTTCCTTAACATATATTGAATTATTGTTTCAGAGGTACAGATCTGTGATTTATCAGTCTTGTACAATTCACAGTGCTCATCATAGCACATACCCTCCCCAATGTCTATCACCCAGCCGCCCCATCCCTCCCACCCCATCCCCACTCCAGCAACCCTCAGTTTGTTTCCTGAGATTAAGAACTCCTCATATCAGTGAGGTCATGTGATACATGTCTTTCTCTGATTGACTTATTTCACTCAGCCTAACACCCTTCAGTTCCATCCACGTCGTTGCAAATGGCAAGATCTCATTCCTTTGATGGCTGCATAATATTCCATTGTGTATATATACCACATCTTCTTTATCCATTCATCTGTCCATGGACATCTTGGCTCTTTCCACATTTTAGCTATTGTGGACATTGCTGCTATAAACTTTGGGGTACACGTACCCCTTTGGATCCCTACATTTGTATCTTTGGGGTAAATACCCAGTAGTGCAATTGCTGGATTGTATGGTAGCTCTATTTTCAACTGTTTCAGGAACCTCCATACTGTTTTCCAGAGGGGTTGCACCAGCTTGCATTCCCACCAACAGTGTAGGAGGGTTCCCCTTTCTCCACATCCCCAGCAACATCTGTCATTTCCTGACTTGTTAATTTTAGCCATTCTGACGGGTGTGAGGTGGTATCTCATTGAGGTTTTGATTTGGATTTCCCTGATGCCGAGCGATGTTGAGCACTTTTTCATGTGTCTCTTGGCCATTCGGATGTCTTCTTTGGAAAAATGTCTGTTCATGTCTTCTGCCCATTTCTTGATTGGATTATTTGTTCTTTGGGTGTTGAGTTTGATAAGTTCTTTATAGATTTTGGATACTAGCCCTTTATCTGATATGTCATTTGCAAATATTTTCTCCCATTCTGTTGGTTGTCTTTTGGTTTTGTGGACAGTTTCTTTTGCTGTGCAAAAGCTTTTTATCTTGATGAAATCCCAAGAGTTAGTTTTTGCCCTGGCTTCCCTTGCCTTTGGCGATGTTTCTAGGAAGAAGTTGCTGCAGCTGAGGTCAAAGAGGTTGCTACCCGGGTTCTCCTTTAGGATTTGGATAGACTCCTGTCTCACGTTTAGGTCTTTGAACCATTTGGAGTCTATTTTTGTGTGTGGTGTAAGGAAATGGTCAAGTTTCATTCTTCTGCGTGTGGCTGTCCAATTTTCCCAACACCATTTGTGGAAGAGAATGTCTGTTTTCCATTGGACATTCTTTCCTGCTTTCTCAAAGGTGAGTTGACCATAGAGTTGAGGGTCCATTTCTGGGCTCTCTATTCTGTTCCATTGATCTATGTGTCTGTTTTTGTGCCAGTACCATACTGTGTTGATGAGGACAGCTTTGAAATAGAGCTGGAAGTCCGGAATTGTGATGCCGCCAGCTTTGCTTTTCTTTTTCAATATTCCTCTGGCTATTCGGGGTCTCTTCTGGTTCCATACAAATTTTAGGATTATTTGTTCCATTTCTTTGAAAAAGGTGGATGGTATTTTTATGGGGATTGCGTTGAATGTGTAGATTGCTCTAGGTAGCACTGATATCTTCACAATGTTTGCTCTTCCAATCCATGAGCATGGAGCGTTTTTCCATTTCTTTGTGTCTTCTTCAATTACTTTCATGAGTATTTTATAGTTTTCTGAGTACAGATCCTTTGCCTCTTTGGTTAGATTTATTCCTAGGTATCTTATGATTTTGGGTGCAATTGTAAATGGGATCAACTCCTTGATTTGTCTCTCTTCTGTCTTGTTGTTGGTGTATAGGAAGGCCACTGATTTCTGTGCATTGATTTTATATCCTGCTACTTGACTGAATTCCTGTATGAGTTCTAGCAGTTTTGGGGTGGAGTCTTTTGGGTTTTCCACATACAGTATCATATCATCTGCAAAGAGTGAGAGTTTGACTTCCTCTTTGCCGATTTGGATGCCTTTGATTTCTGTGTGTTGTCTGATTGCTGTGGCTAGGACTTCTAATACTATCTTGTATAGCGGTGGTGAGAGTGGCCATCCCTGCCGCGTTCCTGACCTTAGGGGAAAAGCTCTCAGCTTTTCCCCATTGAGAATGATATTTGCTGTAGGTTTTTCATAGATGGCTTTTATGATATTGAAGTATGTACCCTCTATCCCTATACTCTGAAGAGTTTTGATCAAGAAAGGATGCTGTACTTTGTCAAATGCTTTTTCTGCATCTATTGAGAGGATCATATGATTCTTGTTCTTTCTTTTGTTAATGTATTGTATCACGTTGATTGATTTGCGGATGTTGAACCAGCCTTGCAGCCCAGGGATAAATCCCACTTGGTCGTGGTGATTAATCCTTTTAATGTACTGTTGGATCCTATTGGCTAGTAATTTGGTGAGAATTTTTGCATCCATGTTCATCAAGGATATTGGTCTGTAATTCTCCTTTTTGATGGGGTCTTTGTCTGGTTTGGGGATCAAGGTAATGGTGGCCTCATGAAATGCATTTGGAAGTTTTCCTACCATTTCTATTTTTTGGAACAGTTTCAGGAGAATAGGTATTATTTCTTCTTTAAATGTCTAATAGAATTCGCCTGGGAAGCCATCTGGCCCCGGGCTTTTGTTTGTTGGGAGATTTTTGATGACTGCTTCAATTTCCTGTGTGGCTATAGGTCTGTTCAGGTTTTCTATTTCTTCCCGGTTCAATTTTGGTAGTTGATACATCTCTAGGAATGCATCCATTTCTTCCAGGTTATCTAATTTGCTGGCATAGAGTTGCTCATCATATGGTTTTATAATTGTTTGTATTTCTTTGGTGTTGGTTGCGATCTCTCCTCTTTCATTCGTGATTTTGTTGATTTGGGTCATTTCTCTTTTCTTTTTGATAAGGCTGGCCAGGGGTTTATCAATCTTGTTAATTCTTTCAAAGAACCAGCTCCTAGTTTCGTTGATCTGTTCTACTTTTGGTTTCTAGTTCATTGATTTCTGCTCTGATCTTTATTATTTCTCTTCTCCTGCTGAGTTTAGGCTTTATTTGCTGTTCTTTCTCTAGCTCCTTTAGGTGTAGGGTTAGGTTGTGTATTTGAGACCTTTCTTGTTTCTTGAGAAAGGCTTCTATTGCTATATACTTTCCTCTCAGGACTGCCTTTGCTGCATCCCAAAGATTTTGAACAGTTGTGCTTTAATTTTCATTGGTTTCCATGAATTGTTTTAATTCTTCTTTAATTTCCTGGTTGACCCATTCATTCTTTAGTAGGATGCTCTTTAGCCTCCACGTTTTTGTGTTCTTTCCGACTTTCCTCTTGTGATTGAGTTCTAGTTTCAAAGCAGTGTGGTCTGAAAATATGCAGGGAATAATCCCAATCTTTTGGTACCGGTTGAGACCTGATTTGTGACCTACGATGTGATCTATTCTGGAGAATGTTCCATGGGCACTAGAGAAGAATGTGTATTCCGTTGCTTTGGGATGGAATGTTCTGAATATGTCTGTAAAGTCCATTTGGTCCAGCGTGTCATTTAAAGTCTTTATTTCCTTGTTGATCTTTTGCTTAGATGATCTGTCCATTTCAATTAGGGGGGTGTTAAAGTCCCCCACTATTATTGTATTTTTGTCAATGTGTTTCTTTGCTTTTGTTATTAATTGCCTTATATAATTGGCTGCTCCCATGTTAGGGGCATAGATATTTACAATTGTTAGGTCTTCTTGTTGGATAGACCCTTTAAGTAGGCTATAGTGTCCTTCTTCATCTCTTATTACAGTATTTGTTTTAAAATCTAATTTGTCTGTTATAAGGATTGCTACCCCAGCTTTCTTTTGGCGTCCATTAGCATGGTAAATGGTTTTCCACCCCCTCACTTTCAATCTGGGGATGTCTTTGGGTCTAAAATGAGTCTCTTGCAGACAGCATATGGATGGGTCTTGTTTTTAATCCAATCTGATAGCCTGTGTTTTTTGATTGGGGCATTTAGCCCATTTACATTCAGGGTAACTATTGAAAGGTATGAATTTAGTGCCATTTATTGCATGTAAGGTGACTGTGACTGTCTATTGTCTGTGTTCCCTTCTGATCTATGCTGCTTTTAGGCTCTCTTTTTGCTTAGAGGACCTGTTTCAATATTTCTTGTAGGGCTGGTTTTGTATTTGTAAATTCCTTTAGTTTTTGTTTGTCCTGGAAGCTTTTTATCTCTCCTTCTATTTTCAATGATAGCCTAGCTGGATATAGTATTGTTGGCTGCATATTTTTTCGTTTAGTGCTCTGAAGATATCATGCCAGTCCTTTCTGGCCTGGCAGGTCTCTGTGGATAGGTCTGTTGCCAATCTAATGTTTCTACCATTGCAGGTTACATATCTCTCCACCTGAGCTGCTTTCAGGATTTTCTCTTTGTCTCTGAGACTCGTAAGTTTTGCTATTAGATGTCGGGGTGTTGACCTATTTTTATTGATTTTGAGAGGGGTTCTCTGTGCTTCCTGGATTTTGATGCCTGTTTCCTTCCCCACATTAGGGAAGTTCTCTGCTATTATTTGCTCCAATATACCTTCTGCCCCTCTCTCTCTTTCTTCTTCCTCTGGGATCCCAATTATTCTAATGTTGTTTCATCTTATCGTATCACTTATCTCTCGAATTCTGCCCTCGTGATCCTGTAGTTGGTTATCTCTCTTTTTCTCAGCCTCTTTATTTTCCATCATTTGGTCTTCTATATCACTGATTCTTTCTTCTGCCTCATTTATCCTTGCAGTTAGTGCCCCCATTTTTGATTGCACCTCATTAATAGCCTTTTTGATTTCGGCTTGGTTAGATTTTAGTTCTTTTATTTCTCCAGAAAGGGTTTCTCTAATAACTTCAACACTTTTTTCAAGCCCAGCTAGTATCTTTAAAGTCATGATTCTGAACTCTACGTCCGACATCATACTAATGTCCGTATTGAGTAGGTCCCTGGCAGACGGTACTACCTCTTGTTCTTTTTGCTGAGGTGATTTTTTCCATCTTGTCCTTTTGTCCAGAGGAGAACAGATGAATGAGAGAACAGAATGCTAACAGGTTAACAATGTCTTCAGCAAATATACTCTATACAAAACAGAAAAGACCTGAAACCAGGGGACAAGAAAGGGAAAGAAAGAAGAGAGAGGGAAAAAAAAAAAAGGAAAAAGAAAAAGATAAAAAGAAACAAAAACAGAACAAAAAAAAAACAGAATATGATCAAATATGATCAGACTAGTGCATAGATCAATGCCACACACTAGCTTTTTGGCATATTTTGGTCTGTTAGAAGAAAGTGCCTGCTAAAATTTTAAAGGAAGAAAGACTTATATACGTACAAAATAAGGGTTGATACAATGAAGGGATGGCAGATGACTGTAAAGATGAAAATTATAAAAGATTTTTTAGAAGGAATTGATAAGAGAAGTTGTTTTTAAAAACAAAGAAGAAGATTTAAAAAGAAAAAGAAAAAAGAAAAAAAAGAAAAAAAAGGGAGAGAATGTGATCAGGCAGGAGACTAGAACAAAGCCATACACTAGTGATTTAGGGTATACTTTGATCTGTTAGAAGAAATTGTATCTCAAAATTTTAAAGAGAGAACAACTTATATATATATGCCAAAAATAAGGGTAACTAGTATGAAGATAAAAATATGACTCTAAAAATGAAATATAAAAAATGTTTTTTTAAAAAGGCATTCATAAGATGTTGTTTGAAAAAGGGAAAAAGAAAAATTAAAAAAAAATTTAAAAAGATTAACTTTGAAAAACTAATGAATTATGGTAAAACAGCCATGAATTCTTGGTGCAGTATTCCCCTAGCGCTGGAGTTCTCCCGTTCTCCTTGATCGGTAAACTTGGTCTTGGCTTGCTGGCTGTTCGTGCTGATCTTCTGGGGGAGGGGCCTGTTGCCATGGTTCCCAAATGTCTTTGCCGGAGGCGGAATTGCCCCACCCTTGTCGGTCCGGGCTAAGCAAGCTGCTGGGGTTTGTTCTCAGGAGCTTTTGTTCCCTGCAAGCTCTCAGTACAGCTTTGGAGGACCAGGGTGAAAATGGTGGCCTCCCACTCTCTGCCGGAGGAGCTGAGAACTCGGGGCCCGCTCCTCAGTGCGCCCCCAGAGAAAAGCAGGCACTCCCATCTCCCTGGTCTCCGGCCGCACTCCGTTTCTCACCTGGCCTGTGACCCAGCGTTTCTATGTCTGGCACCCGACCCCGTGTGTAGTCTCCAAACCCAGCAGATCCCTGCGGTGCGTTCCTGCGCCGCTCCTCCCGGGGGAGGGAGGGGAGTCTCCCCGGATCTGCTTCTTGTTGGGTCCCTGCTGGAGGAGCCGTGGCCCGACTGGGCCGCAGATCACAGTTTATGGCCACCCCGAGCTGAGAGCCCGCGCCTCGGCTCCGTCTCTGCAGCTGGCTTCCCCGCTCCGATCCCTGGGAGCTCTGCCGCACTCAGGCACCCCCGGTCTTTCTGTGACCCCGAGGGTCCTGAGACCACACTGTCCCGTGAGGTTTCCACCTCCCACTTAGCCACTGGATCGACGTCCCTCAGTGGAGCCGACTTCTAAAAGGTCCAATTGTGTGCTCCGCGGCTCTATCACTTGCCAGAAGCGGCCGACGGAGGCCCCTCCCCCGCCATCTATCCTCCCGAATATCGTCTCGGATTAACTTCTTCGCACGTCCTACCTTTTAGAAATTGGTCGCTTCTCTGTTCAGAGAGTTGTTGCTACTCTCCTCTTCAATCTCCTGTTGAGTTTGTAGGTGTTCAGAATGGTTTGATCTCTATTCAGCTGAATTCCTGAGACCAGTCGAAATCCAGGTCTCCTACTCCTCCACCATCTTACTCCGCCCCCTGGTCGCACCTGCTGCTGGTCCCTAAGGGTTTTCTTAACAGGAGCTCTTTGGTGACTGTAGGGAGATAGGTTTCCATTCACTGGTGGGGACAAAATTTCTGGGTTCCTGGGTGGCCGCGTGGTTGAGAATGAGAGCATAGAGACCAGGATGCAGACCAGTTAATGGTGTCAAGTCTGGGGAAGAGAGGGAAGAGAACCCAAGCACCACGGGAGGCTTTGTTCTGTCCTGCGTATAATTCGGTATGTACCACGGGAGGAGCCAAAGCCAGAGGCCTGCTTGGTAAGAGAGGAAGAAGGTACTACAAAGGGTACTTTGGCAGGAAAAGTGAGAAGGATGGAGGAGGATTGAGGTGCAAACAAAAAAGTAATGGAAACAGTCACCACCATCACCCCAAAGAAAGTCTTTTCCCTCTAGCCCTGGGAAGCTGGGGAAGGCTGGTTTATTTCACTGGGGTATATAGAGTGTGTGCGTGTGTGTGTGTGTGTGTGTGTGTGTGTGTGTAGCCCGTTGTGGTGTGGGCACAAGAGAGTGGGGCAGACGACCTCACATGGCAGCCTTGACAGGCATCTGTCCCAGGAGAACACTGCCAACCACATGTGAGAGACAGGCCTCCCACAAGCAGATGGGAGATCTGCGGGGCTCCCCTCCCTTAGTACTTGTCCACGCCTAGTTCCACATCAGCTCCCACCTGCCCTGTCCCTTCCCTCCACCATGCCCTCCTTGCTTGTGTGAGGGGGCCCTATTGCTCTCTGACTGGGGGTCCACGGTTTGTCAAGAATTTCTGAAGTTCCCATCTTTCAGGCATGACTGTAGGCACTGAGGTTACATCCAGAACACAGGAGACCATGTTCCTTCACATATTCTAGAGAGGGTCGGCTGTTGGTAACAACCGTATAAACTATGGCAGGTAGTGATAAGAGCTATGAACAAAATACAATAAACAGAGGTGGGAGGGATAGAGGAATGTGGTGGTGGGGAGTGGGCCTCTCTGATTGGTGACATTTGGACCGAGACCTGGGCAGGAATAAAGTGAACCAGGAGGAAATGGGCCCACGCAGAGGACACAAGAAGAACAAAGGCCATGGGGTGCACACCTGCTTGAGCTTCAAGCAATAGCCAGCAGCTCATCAGCGGCTGGTCACAGTGTTGGGGGCTGGAATGAGATGTATGGATTTGACCCAGATGGTTGGGAAGCCATTAGGGGGTGTTTTCTTTAATGGCTCTCTGTGCTGTGGGGAGAAAACACTGTCAAGTGGAAGCACCGAGACCAGTTATCATTAAGACCAAGCAAAAGGTCATTATTTGTATTAAATCCCTCACTCTAGCCCTCCTGCTTTGGCTCAGCACTTAGTTAATGTAAGATTTTAAGTTTATTTTTACATTTTATTCCTGTCTGTGGATTGTCCCAGTCAAGAGGTACTGAAGTCATCTGGCAGAATCCAAAAGTGCTTCATGGAGAAGATTAGAACCCAGAACTCTACTGGAAGAAACCAGTAGGAAATATGACAACGGGTTACAACATGAAGATTAAAATCTTGCTTCCAAAGGGGTGATGGGTGGAAAGAGCAAAGCCAGAAATAATTTAAATGCTAACAAAGCTTAATACCCCCTAAGACTATCTGACTGAAATTCAGTCTACACCTCTAGGTAAAACTGAGAGATTTAATGTATAAAAATACAGGATTTCCAAATATTGGATGGGACATACATATGTTAAAAAATATTCATTGTTTATCTCAAATTCAAATGCAACTGGGAATCCTCTAACCTCTGGAGATAAAGTTGAATCCGGTAACCTTATCTCTAGAAGTAGGGACCGGAAGGGGGATAGTAATCTCTGGGGCGGGCGGAGGTGAGCATAATTTTTTAGGCAAAGCTCTCCTTTGCATTGGAGATTAGTGCAATGGTTTCAGAGGAAAGAAGAGCTAACTTTCAGTAATATTTCCTTAGACCTGCCTGGAAAGATATTTGTTGCTTCAAAATCTCACATTTCTGATCAAATGAAGTGGTCTGCACCATCTCTTTCTAGCTGGGTGCCCTTGAACACGTCAGTTTTCTCAGCTGTAACTGCTTTGAGGACTGAATTGTAATTTATAAGGGAAAGTACTTCATAAAATTGTGAAATGTTCTACAGATACAAATTATTATTATTTCTTTACCAATTTTTCTTTTTTATCTCTTCTCCCAGAACGATAAAACATGATGTATTTTTAATCTACTATAACCCTCCAGATTTTTCAGAAAAATGTTGTATTCTTCCCCAAGAAAAAATGTCCCACTGGGCACCACTTATCACGTGTCCCAAATTTACTTGCCTCCAGGAAGTCTTATCCCCCCATTCCCCCGAAAATCACAGACATTTGGGCTTCAGATAAACACAGAAAATGCTTCCAAAACATTTCTTACTCCTCTAACCCAAGTACTAAACTGCATGAATTTTCCAAGCCCCACTACTTCCTATTGACCTCACACTCCAGAAGGCCACCTGGCTATCTAACATAGCTTCATCAACACTTTGTGGTGGGCAAACAGTCAGCAGATTCAGGGGTCCCTGTAAGTCCTCTCTTTAAGCTGTCAGCCAGTGGACTATGGCCAACCCCTACCCCCACCAAGCTCTTCCATCACCCCTTTCAGTAGGTTCTATGCCCAGCATGGAGCCCAACACAGGGTTTGAACTCACAACCCTGAGATCAAGACCTGAGCTGAGATGAAGAGTCAGATTCTTAACTGACTGAGCCACCCAGGCACCCTTCCATCACCCCTTTCAAACAAAACCCAGAGAATGTTGTGGGTTAAATGTAGAAATTGTTCAAAATTCAAAAAAGTATGATTAAGGACTTAAATAAAAGTAATCCTCAAGCTCATTACCCAAAGAAAACCACTGGTGGCATATTGATATAGATAGTTATACAAATTTTTATAGAGCTGGGATCATACACTATGGAGTTGAGTTTTGAGTCAATTGGGTCGTACTTTTTTCACATACCATCATAATTATTTTCCAGGCTGTTCCATAGTTTTCAAAATAATAAAAACCATGAAGTTATCTTCATACTGCCCCATCATATGGATGCACTATGACTTAGTCAAGCATTTTAGGGCATTTTAAAGCATAGTAAGTTCATTAAATAGGTACTATTCTGGGGATGTAATCCTAGAGCATATTTATTTTTGTGTCCCAAGTGTTTCCCCATCCTATGACAGGAACCATGACTTCTCTGTTATCTCCCAGGTGATAGAAGTTCCTCAGACTTTCCATTTGATAATTATAATGCTCAGCCTGGTAGATATTTCAATACTCTTGCATTGGACTTAGAGTTAAATCTCCTTTACCAGCTGGTTACAGGCAAGAAACCAGTGTGGAAAGTGAGTGTGGCATCTCCTTGTCATGCATTTTGGGCCTGGCTATTGTTGAAAGCTGATGATTTTCCTCAGGAGCACTTCCTGGTCTCATCAGAGGGTCCCTGCTCTGCAGAGTCTTTCTGAGTCTGCCCTGCAATTTGAATCTGCCCCCTGCCATGCTCTGTTCCACCTAGACTCTCTTCATTCCCTCTTCCTGTGACAGGCGTCCTCTTGGGCAGGTTCCTGTTAAAAATGACCCCAGGCCCATGTGCCTTCTCAGGATGTCACATCTGATCTTTGGGCCTCAAGCAGCTTGGATGAGACATCACTCCCTGTTCAAGTCTTTGCATTGCATGCACTCAGCTCTCTCTGGTAAATACCTAGCAAGGGAAACTTGGGTTATGCAATTTTACATTCCCACCAGATGTGTAGGAGAGTCAGTTAATCTATATACCCACCAACACTTGCTGTGGTGTGTTTTTTAATTTTAATCAATCTAATAGTTGTATAGTAGTACCACACTGCGATTTTAATTTTCATTTCCCTAATGAATAATGATGTGGCAATTTTTTTGTTACAGCCATAAGGTGGAAGGTTAGGGTTGCAGAAGTTTTGTGTGTCCTTTTTAGGGTGAGAGGGGCATAGAAGTGCTGATGAAACTGTAGGCTGGAAGGGTCAGGAAGAGGAAGCGATGGAGGAGCTGATCATGGGGAGCATGGTGGGAGGTGCAGACTTCCACAATATGTGTCTGCAGGACACCTTGAAGACTAGACATCCCTGGGTGACATCAGTTAGAGAGGACTCATGACCTGGGGAATCAGGGAAACTTCACCAGCCTGTGCTCAGGGGACAGCATGACAGCAAGAATCCTCTCCTCTTCACTCTGAGGACATGCAGAAGAAATAGAGGAGAATCCCACTGGAGAAGAATCATCCCTGAAAGAGAATCATTCCTGAACTTTGTTTGGTTTTTTGTTTTTGTCTTGTTTTTGTTTTTTTAATTTAATTTTATTTATATTCAATTAATTAACATATAGTGTATTATTAGTTTCAGAGGTAGAATTCAGTGATTCATCAGTTCCATATAACACCCAGTGCTCATTACAGCACGTGCCCTCCTTAATGCCCACCACCCAGTTGCCCCTTCCCCTCCAGCAACCCTCAGTTTGTTTCTTATTGTTAAGAGTCTCTTATGGTTTGTCTCTCTCTCTGATTTTGTCTTGTTTTATTTTTCCCTCCTTTCCTCTATGCTCCTCTGTTTTGTTTTTAAATTCCACATATGAGTGAGATCATATGATAATTGTCTTTCTCTGATTGACTTATTTCACTTAGCATAATACCCTCTATTTCCATCCTGGTCATTGCAAATGGCAAGATTTCATTTTGTTGATGGCTGCATAATATCCCATTGTGAGTATATATATATATATATATATATATATATATACCACATCTTCTTTATCCATTCATTTGAACTTTGAATTGATCAAATATTCACTCAAAGGAAACTGCTTTAAAGCTGAAGGAATGAACACAGTGAAGATGATGGATAATGATAAGTTAACTGAGAGAGGAAGGGTGGGACAGATGAAGACATAGGAAAGAAGCCATTATTGGTGGCTGGGTACTATGTGGCCCCATGACATGATGGATTCATGAGTAAGTCAGCTGGTTTAAAGCCAAATCAGGGATGGGTATCATACTGTTGATCAATTCAGAGTATATTCTCAAATAATATTGCTAATCTCCTTCTACAGGCCTATATTTAAGCTATTTTTCCCCACTCTACTTGTACAATGTCTTGGAGTCCAAGTCAAGAATCTTACACTTATGTATTATGTGTATCTTGTTGAATTTGGACTTTATTTGAACCTCTTAAAGGCCTTTTGTATTCTGATTTTCTCACTGACAGAGCACATTGTGGAAAAACTATGTTTGCAGACAATGTTTATGTTTACATTTGGTCTCTTTACTTATGGACATTAGGAAAGACATTCAGCCAGGCAGTCATTGCCCCTCCCTTTCTTCTTTGCAAAATGAAACACAGGTAATGATATAATGTGAATTAAATAAGGTCTCAATAGAGATTGGTGGTGGTCAGTGGTGTTGCGGGTAATTGTTTAATAGTGGGTTTTGTGAGATATTTGTCAGTCTCTGTGGTTCAAATATTCCCATCATGGCTGATTTCAGGCTAGACTGTGATGCCATGAAGCATGTGGTTGGGAAGAGATGTACACAGTCTCTTCTTGTGAACTTATGCACGCCATCTCCAGCACTCTACTGCTGGTAAGTGTATTTTTATTCTATCAACCAAAGTATTGGATACTGCCATCTGTAAACACATAAGGATTAATTTAATATCTTTATCCAAATCACAATAAACATTTCTATCAGAACAGGAAAGAGATCTGTAACTTGCCAGGGAAGACTCCCTTGGTTTATCACTAGTCTATGTTAGCCAATTTTTTAATTTGTTATCACTTGTTTTTAATCAACATGATTATAACTTGATTCATTCAACATTTGTCCACCTTGACTGTGCGAAGCCATCTTGCATTTTTGTTAAATGTCTTGTTTAGGTTGAGTTACATTATTTCTATGAACCTGGCAGTTCTCAGCACCCGCTACCATTAGAATCACCGAGGAAAACTTCAAAATACACTGAGGGTCCAGCCCTGGATGGGCTGTGTAATTTGTGGGGCCCAGTGCAAAATGGAAATTTGGGGGCCCTTGTTCAAAAACAAAGGAAACAATCAGCAAAACTAAAAGGCAACCTACAGAATGGGAGAAGATATTCGAAAATGACATATCAGATAAAGGGCTAGTATAAAAATATCTATAAAGAACTTATTAAACTCAACACCCAAAAAACAAAAATCTAGTCAAGAAATGGACAGAGGACATGAACAGATATTTCTCCAAAGAAGACATACAAATAACCAACAGACACATGAAAAAATGTTCAACATCCCTCAGCATCATGGAAATACAAATCAAAACCACAATGAGATACCACCTCACACATGTCAGAATGGTTAAAATTAATGAGCCAGGAAATGACAGATGTTGATGAGGAGGTGGAGAAAGGGGACTCTCCTACACTGTTGGTGGGAATGCAAGCTGATGCAGCCATTCTGGAAAACAGTATGGAGGTTCCTCAAAAAGTTAAAAATAGAACTACCTTACAGCCCAGTAATTGCACTACTAGGTATTTATTCAAAGGATACAAATAGTGATTCGAAGGGGCACATGCACCCCAATGTTTCTAGCAGCAATGTCCACAATAGCCAAATGATGGAAAGAGCCCAGATGTCCATTGACAGATGAATGGATAAAAAAGATGTGGTTTATATATACAATGGGATATTACTCAGCCATCAAAAAGAATGAAATCTTGCCATTTGCAACAATGTGGATGGAACTAGAAGGTATTATGCTAAACAAAATAAGTCAATCAGAGAAAGACAATTATCATATGATTTCACTCATATGTGAACTTAAGAAACAAAACAGAGGATCATAGGGGAAGGGAGGGAAAAATAAAATACGATGAAATCAGAGAGGGAGACAAATCAGGAGAGACTCTTAACTATAGGAAATAAACTAAGGGTTGCTAGAGGGGAGGTGGGGGTATGGGGTAACTGGGTGATGGGCATTAAGGAGGGCACTTGATATAATGAGCACTGGGTGTTATATGCAACTCATGAATCATGAAATTCTACAATTAAACTAATAATACACTATATGTTAACTAAGTCAAGCCGAGAAAGTCAATTATCATATGGCTTCACTTATTTGTGGAACATAAGGGATAACATGGAGGACATTAGGAGAAGGAAGGGAAAAATGAAGGGGGGGAATCAGAGGGAGAGACGAACCACGAGAGACTATGGACTCTGAGAAACAAACTGAGGGTTCTAGAGGGGAGGGGGGTGGGGGGATGGGTTAGCCTGGTGATGGGTATTAAGGAGGGCACGTACTGCATGGAGCACTGGGTGTTATACACAAACAATGAATCATGGGACACTAATTCAAAAACTAATGATGTATTGTATGGTGACTAACATAACATAATAAAATAAAATTTAAAAAAACTAAATTGAATTTAAATAAACAATTTTTTAAAAATTATTAAGAATTTCAAAATGGTGACAGCAGAGTGTTAAACCAAGCATGGACTCTTCTGAGTTTGGAAGCCTGTGTGACTGCGCAGTTTGGAGACTGTAGAGCAGACCGCTAGTGTGTACACAATGTTGCAAACTCAGTGGTTCTTCAACTTGTTGCATCAGAATAAATTGGAGAGTTTGCTAAAGCATAGACTGCTGAACCCCACCTTTAGAGTTTCTGATTTAACAGATCTGGGGCAGAGCCTTAAATTCTGCATTTCTAACAAGATTCCAAGTGATGCTGCTACTGTTGCACTAGGAACCACATTTGGAGAACCATTGACCTAACAGATTACGTCCTTGCATGGCCTGCATTGTCTTTACGATCTGACCTTTTACCCCCTCCAGATGATGGAGCCTTAAACGCAAGCCATGTGGAACTCCTCACCACTGCTCAAATTTCTTATGCTTTTGTATGCCTCCATGCAAGAGCTGCAGTGTTTCTGTCTGCAGGAAAATTTCTGATTCTCCCTTCAAAATTCCTTTTTCCAGTCCCTCTCCTCCTGTTCTCAAGCAGAGAGACTCCTATGCTCTGCTGTATGTCAGCAATCATTCTGCTGACTGGCCACTTGTCTGCATCTTGGAGAGCAGATGACTGTCATCTGTGTCTTTTCAGGGCCTAGCACACTGTGAACATCCAACAGTCTATTGAGAGAATACATTCATTATTCATTCTAAATAAATACATGATTGTTCATCGTGATTACTATTATCTGGATAGAGTTTCAGAATGAGTGAAGGAGTTTTTCTTCCAACCCTTACAAGATGTCTTAAAAATGCATGCTGTTGGTCCCACAGAGAACCAGGCTAGAGACAGAGATAAATCATTGTAGATCAGTTCCTGCAGCTGGAAAAACAACTCAAAACATTCTCTCCTGAATCAGCATTTTGATTTTTGCCTTTAGCGAACAGCTCTTTAAGGGACATCTTCCACTCTAAAGCTAATACCATCATATTTTCTATGGAATGAGATAGCCTTTTGCAAACAGCAATGGTACCTTAAGGAAAAGGTCCATCAGTATTTGTTATTTTGTTTTTCCACTTGACTGCATATGATCAAACACTGAATGGGTTGGAAAATGATGTGAAAATAAGAATATAAGCCTATATGTGTAGTTGAAAGATGAACAAATATCCAAAGATCCAAAGTTCTTGGTCCTTTGTTGGTCCACAGAGCCCTGCTTTGGAGTGTGTGTGTGGCAATGTAGTATGGTGGTGGTGGTGTGTGGTATGTGGTATGTGTGTGTGCTGTGTTGTGGAGCTATGTGGGGGGCTCTGTGTGTGGGGGGCATGGGGCTGTGGGGGGGGCATGGGGCTGTGTGTGGGGTGTGGTTTGTGTGGTGCATGTTTGTGTGAGGGGCTGTATGTGGGGGGTGTGGAGCTGTGTGTAAGGCTGTGTGTGGTGTGTATGGTGCTTGTATGTGTGGGGGTGTGGGTAGGGGAGAGGTGATGAGCAGAATACAGGTTCCTTGAGGTTTCTCCCTTGAGGGATCATGCACACCCACATAAAATCCAAATATAATAAATTTTGGAATGCAAGCACAGATTATCCATCTAACTGCAGAGGTGGAAGGCTGCCTTCAGACATGGAAAATGACAGATAATTATCCAGTCTTTTGACAGCATGTCTGCTACCTAATAATTCAAACTACTGGTATGAAGAAGAAAGCCAAGAATCTTGACGAAGTTGGAAAAGAAGCCTAACAATCTGCTTCCACCTCCTACCCTGAAGTCTATTCTATATTCAGCTGCAGGAGGGGTAATGAGGTGGCCTGGTGGAGAAGAGCCAGAGACTCAAGGGAGCTTGGCTTTATCTTTCAGTTCACGGCAGTCCCTTTTTCTGCAAATGGTAAGACACAGTGCAATTCCAGAGAAAAATTGAATAATAATCCCCTACATTTGCAGGGTACTTCCAAAGTGAAACGAGATCTCATTTATTTCTTAGAACAATCCTGTAGGGGAAGTGGGATGGGCATCATTGCTCCTTCTTTATAGGCGAGGACCTACAAGGTGTGGCTCGTGCAATCCACATCTCTGGTTTCTTGTCCACATATCCCATTTTTAGATTAAAATGAAGTGCTATTTTTATGTTCATGGGGTTGGATTTTTAATAAGGGGCACTTAAAACAATGCCTGAACAATTTTATTTAGAATTTAACTTGATTAGTGTAGATTGATTTCACAAATTCTCTTTCATCAAAAGGAATATTTGAAGAGGCAATTACGTGGCTAGTTGTCTCAAAACTTCACTTGATTTTGCTTCCATTTACTCACACTGTTCTTTATTACCTTACTTTCCTACATATGAATTGCTTTAACAAAGTTTGAGTGATACATAAATCCCTGGAATACACCCAGGGGCCATGGATGCATTGTGACATTCCTATCTCTTAAGTGACCTGATTTAGGTCTCCAGAAAGAAAGTTATCATGAGATTGTCTGATAAACTTTGTTTATCAAGTTATTATAATTTATTTATTTTCTCTAATTGTTAAAGCTCTCTCCTCTCTCTCACACGCACATGCACACACACACTCACATTCCTGAATTACTTAAGGTGTATTCAGTAGGTGCCTATAACAGAGGTTTCACAATATCGGAAAACCTTACAAAATGTTTTTCTGGGTCCCAAGTGAACCTAACTGAAGGGTGATATGTAATTAACTAAAACTCATGCCTTCTATTTTCTCTAACAGGAAAAACCAAGTAATTATTTAAGACATCAGGAGGGGTTTGTTATAATTACTTAGAAACTATTTTTATTTTCATCTTTTCTATTGAAATAGTGCAAGCACTTTCTACATATTTTTGGTTGAAGTGAATATAATAATAATTCCCAAGTGAATTTCTCTTTTTTTCATATTTGATGACACTGGCATCACTGTCTCTGGGGGCAGATAGAAAGAAAGCACTTGGCTAAATTCTTCTCCACATTGTTCCCTTTAGCCAGGTTTGAATTAGCTCACACAGGTGTTGTCAAGCTTTGAGAAACAGCAGAGACTTTTGGTAAAGCCATTAGGCATCATTGCTGGGGATGTGGCTGTGTCCTGAGTGTCACATTCAGCCTCTCTAGGCCCATCATTCTGTGGAGGTGAAACCAGCAGGGAAAAGGGGTTCCGTTTTATCTCTCCTCTCCCAGGACATGGAGGACAGACAGCTCTCAGCAACTTCGTGCACTCAGACAGTTCTAAGGAGATAGCCCCACCAGTGCCAAGCATCATAGTGATCCTAGAGAAAAATGAGGGTTTCAGGAGGGCAAAACATAGCAGGATCATGTACCCACAACTGGAGGTGTGGTCATGATGGTCTAAATGGTTTTGGCTCTTTCTCTCCTTCATGCTTTTGCTCATCTATCTGAAATTCTATTCTCCTCATCCTTCCTCTGAGAGCCAGCTTGTGATGTTTCCTTCACAGGTCCTGACAACTAACCATTATCTTCATTTGCACATCTGGGAAAGTTTTCCCAAGGACCACAATAGCGTATTCTGGTTGGAACCAGGGCAAAGACCAATCTGCTGTAACCATCGTTTAATGAAACAAACTGAGGCCTATAGGGTCATCGACTTTTCTTGATCACAAATTCCATTTGGAAGGGCAATCCAGTTAATCCTGCAGACCCCAAATCCTGTCAGACTTGGCCTCTGCCCTGAAGACCCACATTTAGCTTCTCCTAATGCTCTAGACCCTCTTTCAAATCCTATCTTTCATTCTCTCCTTGCCTCCAAACTCTCCATGGTGCCCTCTGTTACTCCCTGTTCCATAGAATCAAATTCTCTTGCTGTCTGCTGACTCTTCATAGAACACCAACCCTTATCTTCATTGCAGTCTTTCTCTCCCTGAGGACACTTGCAGGAGGGCTCACCTTCCCACATCTAGAGTAGTGAAAGGTCAGGAGAGAGATGTTATAGTTCACCTTCTGCTCTTGTGGTTGTAATGTATCCCTGTAGGTTCCTCTTCTCTCTTAACTAATGCATTGGTCATCCACCCTCCATCCCTAACCCTGCCCTCAGTCAGGGCAACTCTAATGGCCAGTGGGTGACCTCAGCAACCACCTAGCCTCAGAGTGCCTTGACCAAGGTGGCTGCATTGAATTTTGCCTCCATTTTGACAACCTATAACCATGGCCTCGTCCTGGGACTGGACAGCATATATATCTTTTATATTAAGAACTCACACTTTGGACACAGTGTCTTATTTTTAAAACTCTCCCCACTGCCTTATTTCCATCATGCTCCCCTGACAACTTCATGAGCAATTCCCCTTTAATCCTGCTTTTCTCAAACTTTAATGAACATGATAATCACCTGAGGGGTGCGTGAAAATTCAGGCTCCTAAAGCCTTTATTCAGAGATTCCAGTTGTCTACGTATGAGGGCAGTGCCTGGAAATCTGCCTTTCACAAACATCTTAGGTGATTCTAGTGCATGTTCCTTACACAACTCTGAGAAACTCTTCTTGAGTTTCTTGAGCCCTTCATTGTTTCCCTCAGGGTGTCAGTCTTCTCCTGCTGTACTTTTACTTGTTATCAATATAGGATTTTATCTATAATATAAATCTCTTGATTTATATTATATTATACCATTGTATAATTTTTTATTTATATTTTACCATTGTATATATTATATATTGTATTTATTTATATTTATATTGTATTTATTTATATTTATATTATACCATTGTATAATATCACCATTGAAATGGTTAATTTAATTTATCAATTTAGGTAGGTCAGGTACCAGATTTTTGGTCAAACATGAGGCTAGATGTTGCCGTGGAGGTATTTTTTAGATGAGACTAACATCTAAATCAGTCGTGAACTTTGAGTAAAGCACATTACCCTCCATAGTGTGGGTGGGCCTCACTCAGTCAGTTGAAGGTCTTAAGAGAAAAAGACTGAGGTCCCCAAAGGAAGAGGGAATTCTGCCTCCTGGTTGCCTTCCGACTCAAGTTACAACATTAACTCTTCCCTGGGTCTATAGTCAGTTGGCTCATCCTACAGAATTTGGACTCTACATAAATACACACACAAATACACACTACCAGTTCTGTTTCTCTGGAGAACCCTGATTAGCATAACCATATAGTTCTATGCCTATTTGAATAAACACATCCTTTAGGGTTCTAGGCTTCTGTCTCTGAGCTGCTGAACCACACCTCAGGGACTGAGAACTCCACAGCATTGCATTCTTTAGTTCTGCAGGAGTCTCTGTATTCCCTGGCCATCCTTCTGTGCATCTGTACATTCTGAAGCACTGAGTTCCCACAACTGCTTTTTCAAGCCTCCCCACGGTCCTCAAAGCTCCATTCCTAATCATCTCAGCTATAGATATTGACTAATCACTGGTCTCCTACTTTACAGAGAAAATAGAAGTCAAGTTAGGAAATTTATTTCTTACTCACCATAAAGTTTTTCATTGTACATTTATCATTTGGTCTGTTTTTTGAGGACAAGGTAAGTTCAAGATGGATGGTTTCCACTTGGGATTCCATCCTTTCATTCTTCCTCCAAGGCCTTTTCTACTCTATTAATTGCCCATACTTCTCTACTGGCACCATTTCTAGAGCCCATTTCTTCAGCACACTCAGTCCAAAACACCTTCAACAAATTATAAAACTTCCCTCCTCATTCCATGCTCTTTTCAGCTACTACCATTTCTCCTCCATTTATCACTGCCTCCTCTTTTCTACTCACAATCACATAACAGCTCCTAAAATTTGACTACTACTCCCACCATTTCACGGAAAAAGCTCTTGTCAAAGTCATCTTCCAGCTGCTAAATTCAGAGAAATATTTCCAGCCCTTATCTGGCTCACTATCTCTGCACTATTTTGCACTGTTGGTCAATTTCTTCATGAAACTCTCTCCTTCCTCTTGATTTTCCCCCAAGACATCAGACTGTATTGATTTTCTCCTACCTAGCTGGTCTTTCCTTCTGTCTTTGTTTAGTTTTTCCCTCCAAGACTCCGACAGGTAAATTTTGGTGGTGGGGGGAGGGGGATTGAAAATACAGGTAATTTATTTGGGAAGTGATCCAGGAAGCACAAAGAAATGGGAAGAGTGAGATAGGGATGGGAAACAAGGCAATAAAGGGTGTGTTAAGGGTCAGGTGAGTGGGGAGGCACCCTGGGAACTCTGATGAACCCTGTACAACACACCTCAGAATTAACCCACTAAGGATGGGGAGCTGGATTATTTCTCTGCCTGAATTCATTAAATTCTCAGTACCGGTGGGATGCCCTTTTGCTTGCTGAATAGGTTCCCCTGGCACTGGAGAAAGTCCTCAGACAGTGAAGCAGAGAGGAAGCAAGTTGTCAACTTTCCAGGAAAGTCTCCAGCACAGTTGCAGATGAACACAAGAGTGGGCCAGATCAAGGGAAGCGGTGGCATCTACAGTCTCAGAATCCTTTGTGACTTATTCTCTTTTCCCTTCCTTTAAATGCTGATTTCTCAGTGTTTTGTCCTCCCTCCATTTTTCTCTCTGTCTGCATATACTTCCCAGGATTGCTTACCTACTTTCATGTATTCATTTACATCTTGATTCTGAAGTATCTATTTTCTACCCAGATCTGTCTCCCAAGTTCTAGGCACATATATCCAGTTAGCTGTGGTACTCTCCTCCATTGTGTCCCATGGGCATCTCAACCTACACAAAGTTGAATCCATATGTTCATGAGCTGCTCCCTCTCTATCTCTAGACTCCCAATTCATTCCTGCTCCATGATTCTCTCTTGGAGAATGGTGCAACCAGGTACCCATTTACCACAGTGGGAAAACCCGGAGAGAAGCTATCCATGAAGCCATGCTCTCTGTTAGCATCATATCAATTGCTGAGTTTTCATCAAGGGTGGCTCTCTTTAGCATGACCCCTCCTCATCTCTTCCATAGGCATTCGTTCAGGCTTTCATCAATAATACCCCCTCCCCAAAAGGCTCCCTCCTGCAGTCTTACTCACCCCTTACATAAGTATGACTTATTTCCCAGCCAGGGTATAATGTGCTTCATAGTAGAGACTCAGTATTAATTGACTCTTCACCTATATAGGACATTTTGCAAGTTAAAAATATTTTCAATTCCATTTTTCTCTTTCCCTCCTCCATACTGCCAATGATCAGATCCAGAGTTATTTAGCAAAGACTGCATTAGTGAAGTTGTACTCAGAACCTAGATTCCATTGTCCTATTACAATCCCAGGCGATCTGGCCCCAAATATGGAAAGAGCACATTTACTAAATCCTCAAACAGTTTGAAGATTGTTTATTCCTGCCTTGATTCCAAAAAAGATTTGAGGAGAATTATGGAATTTTTTTTATAGAAGAGCAATAAATAGCAAATGTTCAAAGATAAGATGAAGAGTTTTGTGACTGATCTCCCAAGATTAAATGAGTAAGTAACATCAGCATTGCTGGTTATGGACAGAGCATGACTCTGCCCCCACTCCATACATTATCAATATGTGTTTCCTATCTTAATAACTAGCTTAACATTTATAAGATGAAATGGAAAACAGACTAAGTCCATAAATCCAGGTGAACCAAATGAATTCCTAGGAGGGAGTGCACTCCACTTGTAAATAATTCTCATTTAAATCTTGTAACTTGGAAACACGCTGAAACCCACAACCATTAAAATGACATTTCCTGTATTTTTATCATTTTAGTAGGAATGTCAGTAATCACCATATTAAAGGTCTCTGGGGAAGAGGATTAGTAGGAGGATTGACAGATCCTAAAATATTCAGGAAGCATAAATCCAAAATGCAGCTTTGTATCCTTGGATTTGCTAAGGAGAGTACTTTTTGGAAAACTCGAAGTTTCTGTTATTTTGAGAAATTTGACAAGCCTCTCATTACATTTATAAAATTTAACTAATGTTAAAACAAACAAATAAACCTGAAGACATTGTTAGAACAGGGCATCTAATTTCTTTCTCTAAAAAAATTTCCAAAGGTTTTCATTGATCATTAGGCACAATTTTGCATTCACTAAACAGTAACTGCCTTAACATTCTTACTATTAGATATTAGGTAGTCAGTAAATGTCTGCTCACTGAATACAGTTTTTCCACACTAAAATTTCCAAAGCACTTCCTTGATTATATTGGTTCCTTGCTCAGAAATCTTTCATGTCTCCCTCTTGTTTGGAGATGTGCTGTCCAATACGGTAGCCAAAAGCCACATGTGGTTACAAGTATCTGAAATGTGGCTGGTCCAAACTGAGGTGTGTTGTAAAAGTCAAACATACACTGGAATTTGAAGACTTAGTCTAAGAAAAAGAATGTAAAATAGTTTAGTATTTGTTATATCATCAGTTGAAATATTTTAGATATATTGAATTAAATAACATACTTCATTTATCTGTTTCTTTTTACTTTTTGTTTAAAATATGCCTACTAGATAATTTAAAACTACTTTCATGGCTTGAATTTGTGGCTCACTGTCAATTTCCATTTGGCAGTGCTGGTATAGAGACCAGATTTTTTTTTCTCTATACTTAACTTCCAAACTTTATTTCCTATTATATTTTCTTTGTTGCTTTTCTCTTGCTGCTCCCTCCTTTTAGAATGCTGTTCCTTGTAAAGAATTACCACTCTTTAGGAACTAGCTAAAATCCTCCCTTCTCTAGGAAGACTATCTGGTTCTCCGAGCCAGAAGCACTTTTTCCTCTTCTAAAGTCCTAAAACATGTTATTTATAGCTTTTTTGTAGCCCCATTCAATATCTGTATTATAGCTGGTTGTTCATATGTGGTATTCTGCCCCCCCCCCAAATTGTGAGTCTTTGAAGGAAAGGAGCATTTTTAGTTCTGTCTCAAATCCCTCAAACTGGGCAAAGATATCAGCGTATCAGTCAGAAACCACCCTAGTTGTTTCAGCAGACATTGTTTAATGTAGGGAACTGGTTAAACGGGGATGGGAGGCTGGAGAAGTGAAAAGGGGAATACCAAGGTAACATAGAGTTAGTAGCTGCAAGAAGCAGCTCCCACCCCTGGGGCAGCAGGATCCCAGAGAAATGGTGCAATGGTCAGGCGCTAGGGGCTGGGAGAAGGGTCTGGTGGAGCTGGAACTCAGACCTCTGTAGAGGCTGCTCTCAGGCTGGTGCACATGGGAGGGGTCTCATGATGCTGCACGCCAGCCTCTAATGAGAACATGCTGCCTGTTGGTGTTGCTACCTCTGAGGAGGTGTGATGAGACTGGCTCTGGGAGTGTGGGAAAATCTGGAGGCTGTAACTAACTGCTACTCGTTCCAACTTCCACTTCCAGATGAAGAGCCATCACAGTGGTGACACTAATAGGAATAGTGGGAAATACAGGGTGCCAGATTCTCTCCCTCTTCCTGCCTTCTGACTTCCTCTAGGGCCATTTATTGATGGACCTTAACAAGAACCAACTGAGAATGAATAAATGTAGATTCCCACCATCCTGGTTTTTCTCCCCTTGAGTGTGGGCCAGACCTAGTGACTTGCTAGAATATGGCAAAAGTTAAAAGATCTCATTTCTGTGTGACTTCCATCTCGCTGATATACCCCATCTATTGTCTTGGTGTTCATGCATTGATGAAACAAACTGCCATTGGGAGAAATCCAGATGTCAAGTAACTGTGGGTGGTTTCCAGCCAAGAGCAGGTGAGGAGGACCTGAGGTCTGTAGTTCAATAGCCTATGAGGAACAGAATCCTGTTCCTGACTGAACTTGGAAGTGGATCCTTTCCCAGTTGAACCTTCAGATGAGACCATAGACCCTGAGTTGGACAGATTGATTATAGTTTTGTGAGAGGCTGTGAAACAAGGGATAAGCTAAGCCATGCTTGGATTTTTGTTCCACAAAAATTGGGAGATAATGGATGTGTGTTGTTTAAAATGGCTAAATCTTGAAGTGATTTGTTACATGGCAATAGCTAACTAATACATAGCTTTAAAATCATAGACCAAGATATAGGAAGATGGATTTAAAAATAAGAGATAATAGCTTAATAATTGGCAAATCTAGTATCTAGAATATATATGTATATCTATCAAGATATTTGTATCTATCTATCCATCATCTGTCTGTCTTTCCTATGAACTAATTACTAGTAAGTACCAACAACCCAATAGAAAAATAGACAAAAGATTGAACAAACTCTTAACAAAAGAGGAAACATTTGACCAATAAATATATGGCAAGAAACCCCATGTCATTAGTAATTGGACAAGTGGAAATTAAAACCCATTGACCGTAATCAGAGGAATGGATAAATTGTACTATTTTCAGATAATGGAATAAATATGACACCAAAAATGAATAGACTGCAACTATCCATATAAACATACAAAAATCTCAGAAATAAAAGACTGAGCAAAAGAAGCAAGCCACAAATGAATGCATAAGTATAATTCTTTGTACATAATATTCAAATCAAGCAAACTTAAACAACTAATGTTTCAGGATGCTTCCCTATACAGTAAAAGTACTAAGTACAGCAAGGAAATGATTATTGTGTAAGTAATGGAGGGGAAGTGAATGTGATCTGGGAAGACCCACAGAGAGTTTTTAATTTCCTAACCTGGGTGATATCACGTGGACATCCACATAAGTATAATTCTTTTAAATACAAGATTAATTTTATATATTTCATTTTCAAAAATTTCTCTGAGGCTCAGCAATTCGTTTAGTATCATTTTAGTTGTTCCCCCTTCTTTGTTAAATTTGAGGAAATTAAATAAAATATCACATACACATGAAAATAGCTCATGATCTGGCCATCATTTCTCCTTCCATCTATCCATCCATTTATCTTTTTGCTTTTTTTAAAATTTTTTATTGTTATGTTAATCACCATACATTACATCATTAGTTTTGGATGTAGTGTTCCATGATTCATTGCTTGTGCATAACACCAGTGCTCCACGCAGAACGTGCCCTCTTTAATACACATCACCAGGCTAACCCATTCCCCCACCTCCGTCCCCTCTAGAACCCTCAGTTTGTTTTTCAGAGTCCATCGTCTCTCATGGTTGGTCTTCTGCTCTGATTTCCCCCCCTTCATTCTTCCCCTCCTGCTATCTTCTTTTTTTTCTTAACATATATTGCATTATTTGTTTCAGAGGTACAGATCTGTGATTCAACAGTCTTGCACAATTCACAGCACTCGCCATAGCACATACCTTCCCCAATGTCTATCACCCAACCACCCCATCCCTCCCACACCCCCACCACTCCAGCAACACTCAGTTTGTTTCCTGAGATTAAGAATTCCTCATATCAGTGAGGTCAAATGATACATGTCTTTCTCTGATTGACTTATTTCACTCAGCATAACACCCTCCAGTTCCATCCACGTCGTTGCAAATGGCAAGATCTCATTCTTTTGGATGGCTGCATAATATTCCATTGTGTATATATACCACTTCTTCTTTATCCATTCGTCTGTCGAGGGACATCTTGGCTCTTTCCACAGTTTGGCTATTGTGGACATTGCTGCTATAAACATTGGGGTGCACATACCCTTTTGGATCCCTACATTTGTATCTTTGGGGTAAATACCCAGTAGTGCAATTGCTGGATCATATGGTAGCTCTATTTTTAACTATTTGAGGAACCTCCATACTGTTTTCCAGAGTGGTTGCACCAGCTTGCATTCCCACCAACAGTGTAGGAGGGTTCCACTTTCTCCACATCCCCACCAACATCTGTCGTTTCCTGACTTGTTAACTTTAGCCATTCTGACTGGTGTGAGGTGGTATCTCACTGAGGCTTTGATTTGGATTTCCCTGATGCCGAGCGATGTTGAGCACTTTTTCATGTGTCTGTGGGCCATTCGGATGTCTTCTTTGGAAAAATGTCTGTTCATGTCTTCTGCCCATTTCTTGATTGGATCATTTGTTCTTTGGGTGTTGAGTTTGATAAGTTCTTTATAGATTTTGGATACTAGCCCTTTATCTGATATGTCATTTGCAAATATTTTCTCCCATTCTGTCGGTTGTCTTTTGGTTTTGTGGACTGTTTCTTTTACTGTGCAAAAGCTTTTTATCTTGATGAAATCCCAAGAGTTCATTTTTGCCCTGGCTTCCCTTGCCTTTGGCGATGTTTCTAGGAAGAAGTTGCTGCGGCTGAGGTCGAAGAGGTTGCTGCCTGTGTTCTCCTTTAGGATTTTGATGGATTCCTGTCTCACATTTAGGTCTTTCAACCATTTGGAGTCTATTTTTGTGTGTGGTGTAAGGAAATGGTGCAGTTTCATTCTTCTGCGTGTGGCTGTCCAATTTTCCCAACACCATTTGTTGAACAGACTGTCTTTTTTCCACTGGATATTCTTTCCTGCTTTGTCAAAGATGAGTTGACCATAGAATTGGGGGTCCATTTGTGGGCTCTCTATTCTGTTCCATTGATCTATGTGTCTGTTTTTGTGCCAGTACCATACTGTCTTGATGATGACAGCTCTGTAATAGAGATGGAAGTTCGGAATTGTGATGCCGCCAGCTTTGCTTTTCTTTTTCAATAATCCTCTGGCTATTTGGGGTCTCTTCTGGTTCCATACAAATTTTAGGATTATTTGTTCCATTTCTTTGAAAAAAGTGGATGGTATTTTGATGGGGATTGCATTAAATGTGTAGATTGCTCTAGTTAGCATTGACATCTTCACAATGTTTGTTCTTCCAATCCATGAGCATGGAATATTTTTCCATTTCTTTGTGTCTTCCTCAATTTCTTTCATGAGTATTTTATACTTTTCTGAGTACAGATCCTTTGCCTCTTTGGTTAGATTTATTCCTAGGTATCTTATGGTTTTGGGTGCAGTTGTAAATGGGATCAACTCCTTAATTTCTCTCTCTTCTGTCTTGTTGTTGGTGTATAGGAATGCCACTGATTTCTGTGCATTGATTTTATATCCTGCTACTTTACTGAATTCCTGTATGAGTTCTAGCAGTTTTGGGGTGGAGTCTTTTGTGTTTTCCACATACAGTATCATATCATTTGCAAAGAGTGAGAGTTTGACTTCCTCCTTGCTGATTTGGATGCCTTTGATTTCTTTTTGTTGTCTGATTGCTGTGGCTAGGACTTCTAATACTATGTTGAATAGCAGTGGTGAGAGTGGACATCCCTGCCGCGTTCCTGACCTTAGGGGGAAAGCTCTCAGTTTTTCCCCATTGAGAATGATATTCTCTGTAGGTTTTTCATAGATGGCTTTTATGATATTGAGGTATGTACCCTCTATCCCTATACTCTGAAGAGTTTTGATCAAGAAAGGATGCTGTACTTTGTCAAATGCTTTTTCTGCATCTTTTGAGAGGATCATATGATTCTTGTTATTTCTTTTGTTAATATATTGTATCACAATTGATTTGCAGATGTTGAACCAACCTTGCAGCCCAGGATCCATTTATCTTTGACAGGTATCTGAAAGGATGCTCACCAACAATTTTTTTTTGATTAGCATCAAATTATTTTAGTAAAATTACAAACATTTTGATATTACTATATTGATCAAGGGTAACGATAAAAAGTTAATATTTAGATGTTAAGATTGCAAGTTGCAGTCATAAAGTATTTAATATTCACAGTTGAGGGAATTAGAAAATGTTAAGAAAATTTGACCTCACACAAACTGGTGATAGAAATTATACTACTTTTCAACCATTCACCCTCAGTCCCAGGATGTCCTTTATTCAACTAGACAGAGATAGCAGAAGTAACTTCACTTCTTAGTCTTTGGAAAATCAGGTTAATTTACATACATGGGAACATGCAGGTAAATCTCCAAGTTGGGTTTTTTAAATGACAGTTCTTTTTTTTTTTAAGAATTTATTTATTTGACAGAGAGAGACACAGCGAGAGAGGGAACATAAGCAGGGGGAGAGCAGAGGGAGAGGGAGAAGCAGGCTTCCCGTGGAGCAAGGAGCCCGACGCGGGGCTCGATCCCAGGACCCTGGGATCATGACCTGAGCTGAAGGCAGACGCTTAACGACTGAGCCACCAAGGCGCCCCTAAACGACAGTTCTAAGAAAATTGCAAAATGTTTAAAAAGTGAAATTTGAATCAAATATTTGTGGAAGTACTTCTGTGGAAATCCAGGATTGGCAGGGAGCACTGCTTTTACTGGGCATTGTGTCAGATTTTGCTCTCTCTACTTAATGTAAGATAGTGATTTAGCAATCCCTTTGTGAAGTTTATCAATATAGAACAGCCAATTTAGATGAAAGCAAATGCATTGTGTTTTCCTCTGGGCAATTAATTTAGTAATTAATAATTTAAATTGGTCAGTGAAAACTTTAAACTGTTAATATTGTCATAGAATACTCACCAAATTTTAACACAGATTTTTATATGATAGCAATTCGGGTGATTTTTTTTTTTAAAGATTTTATTTATTTATTTGAGAGAGAGAGAGTGAGAGAGAGTACACGAGAGGGGGTAGGGTCAGAGGGAGAAGCAGACTCCCCACTGAGCAGGGAGTCTGATGCGGGACTCGATCCCGGGACTCCAGGATCATGACCTGAGCCGAAGGCAGTCGCTTAACCAACTGAGCCACCCAGGCGCCCAACGATTCGGGTGATTTGTTGCTTTAGTTTTCAAGTTTTCTTCATTGCTTGAGATGTATGTAACAAACATGCATAGTTTTATGCAAATAATAATGTAATTAGTAAAAACAAAGAAAAAAAGCGTTTTCATTCATCGCCTTAGTGGAGCCTCAGGATAACCATATGAAAATGGGACTAGATAAGCTAACTTGCCCAAGGTCATACATTTAGAAACTAGCAGAATTAGAAGGGAGATCTGGAATTTCTTTGGTCAAATACCTGAGCTCTATCTAGTGCTGACATTGTGTAGTTTGATATCCTGCCCATGATCCTTACTCAGGAAAAGCTCAGAGCCCTTCCATCCCCCAAAGTCCCCGATGTAAGGCAGCAGCTCTGCTATGTGACTACAATCATTTGCTTCTACCTTGATGTCTGTGGAACACTCCATAAACATTTAAGGCTATGGCCAAGCGCACGTGCACCAATTACTTCTCTGTCTGATCATTTCTTCCATTCCATCATGCAGTGACGGTGCTTTGTGAAGCTGGCCGCTCAGCCCTCTTAATGAATGATGTAATGGAAGCAGGGCGCACCAGCCTTCTCGTTTGACTTGAATAAACCCCTCTCTTCCCTCCATCCCTTGCAGGTGTCTCAACTCTCACAAGTGAGATCAGATTTTCCGTTTGGACCAAATTTCTCAAGTTTCCTACTGGCAGGGAGTAAAGCTCTAATTAGTTCACGTGTGCCAGCTAATTAGGTAAGAAATAATTTTGCTAAGGATCTCATGCAAGCCTTAACTGGGGTCAACCCAACTGTATTTGAATCAGAAGCTGCATATTCATGTCCCTGCTCTACTGACAAAGTGACGAGATGATAATTTACTTTAGAAAGAAGAGAAAAATGGAGAATATGATTTTCTCTATGATTCAAAGCACCCTGAGGTAAAATTATGCCAAGGCCACGTTTTCCCTAGGTCACTCCAGTATACACTCCATGCCCTCCCCTGCGGACTTTTCTTTTACCCAGGAAGTTTTCTTTTGATTTTTTCTCTCCAAAGTTTCTCTTAGCAAATGACTGGTTATCTTATTCATTCTCATGGTGATATCTTTACTTCATAATGGCATAAATTCTTGAGCCAGATGGATATTTTTCTAATGATGATTTCAGATTTGAGCCACATTTATAAAATGAAATCAATTTCTAGGTAATCATTTGTGAATTTCATGTGTTTCCATATTATCCATTCTATGTGAAGGGCAATAAGAACATTCCACTCGCGTTCTTACACAGGAAACATTTGGACAAATGTTTTTACAGCAACACTAAGATGGCTTAATGGACCATAGATTCAGTTAATTTTGTCTCTCTGTCCTTATTAAAAACTAATTAATCATATGCAGTTGTCTAAACAACCACAGACCATTAGCTCCAGAGGTGTTATTCATGATCATCTGGCTCTACCTCCTTATCTTAGAGAGGAAGAAACTGACGTCCAGAAAAGCAAATGTGACAGGTCCCAGAACACAGCTGGCTAGTGGCCCAACAGGGATTAGAACTCAGCTCAGCCAGTCAACAGCTAAAAGAAGAAGGATACCCAGCCTCCCCTTACACACAGATAGGGAAGCTCCATGTGTGCCCCTCCTGAGCCCTTTAGTAGTGAGCCAAAGGAGAGGAGCTCCTTTCCAGAGGGGAGCTGGATGTCCTCAATGATTCAAAAGATTATTTTGTATCCTTTGTAGAAGTCTGACCCTGATACTGAGCATCTAATACTAAAAAACGAAGTGTCGCATATGTTTAAAACTTGCAGTGACACTGAGCTCCAGCCAAAGTTGAAAGCAGCAGTGCTGTTTATTCTGTCTAAATGGGCATGCATCAGAGATGACTGCTGTCTTTTTCTAGTGCAATAGAAGTAAATTGTTGGGTGCACAAAGCTGATCTCAGATCCCTATGATTTAACTGAAACACAAGAAAGATTTCCAGAAAAACACTAATTTTCCTTCTCTGCAAGAGATATTATTCCTTTTACTGGCTTCACATTTTGGTGGTTATTGAAAGAACAGAGAAGGGTAAACTTCTTTCACATAACTTTTATTTATATAGGTCTTTATTGTTTGCGAAGTATGATAAAGGCATAAAGTGTGATAACACGCTATCTTGTTTGGAGTATAAAAGAAAGTTGTGCACACTAAAGCTATTGAGATGAGCTCTTTATTCCAAAATGGTGCATGGATTTGAGACATCTACCTTTTCATAAAATCTCCTGCACGAATAAACTTGTAGCAGGCTGGCAGAGTTCTGGCTTTTTTCTCTGATCTATTGCCTTTTCCTATGTTATTTAGGTGATCATGAGCTGGCTGTAAGTGGTGATACATGTAAGCCTTGTTTTCCTATTTCCTGGACTTTTGAGGTACATACTTTGTAGTCGTTATGAGAAAGCCTATTTCTGTGAGTATCAGAACTTCTGGTACTAAAAAAAAAAAAAAAAAAAAAGCTGCAATGTTTCCTGTCTAACATATGTCAAGTACATAAATAGTAATTTTCGGAAGGCATCAATATTTTAAAAGTTAATATTAAAATTAGAATAATGGGAGCTCACACTGATGTGTTAGTCAATGCCCCATGGAAGACTGCACTTGAGATTTAAACTTTTGGCATTGGAATGCAGTGAGGGTCTTTGCCTGGTCAGAGTTAATGACATGGGTCAAGGATGCCAGGCATCCTGGCAGTTCCTCATACCGAGGGTGACAATTACTATTAGCAAAAGTCATCTGTGGAAAGTTCTCTCCTCCACTGGAAGAACAGAGAGCGGATGTGGGTGGGGAATGGGTCACAAGGACTGAGTTCTGGAATTCATTCTCCTTAGAAATAGGTCAATTCTGTTTTTCCTAGGAAGTCCCCTGGGCAAAGACCCCATCTTCTGCACTCTTTCGAATATAAATTGACCCTGACAGTGAAACAACCTCCAACTTTTGCAACTCCCTTTGGGGAAGAGCTTTAAATACAAGTTCAGAAATGACCTTGTGCTCTGGGGAGCTTGGGCTTACGGTTGTAACCTCCCTTTGGCCCCGGGGCTTAGAAATCCAGAGACCAAAAGACCCAAGAAAGTAGGCTCACTGGCTTGCATTTCCTTTACTAAAAGGGTGAAGGCAAACACTTCCCTGCATCCTGCAGGGCCTTTTCCTTCCCTGGGCTTAGTGTTACACATACCTGATGATATCCAGACAAAGCTAACCTCTGGACTCCATGAGAAGCCTTTTAGCTAATCGTTCCACCCTTAATAGTCAAGCTGTCCAGAAGATGCAGATTGAACTGATGTGAATAACTTTGGTTTTGGTTTCTTTGAAGACTTTTTTTTTCTCCTTTGAGGAAAATGAGATCTTCTAAATAGATTTTCCTTTATTGTTGAGAATTATGGGGTTGAGGAAGAGAAAGAAATAATTCATCCTTACGTTGATGAAGGAACATGCTAAGAATCTCAGAAACAAGACCGTATTGTTGGAAAATATTACTTAATAAATGCAAATTGTCTTCTTATAACAGAAACTTGCCTCACTCCACACTTTGCAGTTGTGGTTAAAAGACACACTATGTTCAAATTTGATTATTTACAGAATCAAAGGACACATGTCAAATTCAGATTGGGCAAAGGCCCTTCTGTTTGTGTTTTTAAACCAGATCAAAGGGGCCCTTTATTTAAAACAATGACTGTAATGCTCAGCTTGCATCCAGATACCAGTGATCCAGCCTGTTGGGAAGGGAGAAAGAAATGGTCTCTAAACCCTCTGGTCTGCTTTGCAGGCTTTTTTCCAGATAAAGGGAGACTAATTTGCAAGGTTCTGACAGCCCAGTGAGGTTAGGACTATTCTCTGGGGCTGGTTCAAAGGGGATTTTGGGTGGGTGAGAGAAATGTCTTCTGAGCTCACCCCTTTTCTTCAGCTGGCCTGAGTCTATATATAGAAGAGAATCTGCATACATATAAAAGCTAAGAAAAATTGCTAAAATGCTTATTTAAAAAAATTGCCATCACTACTATCCAATGGGTTATATTAAGACCGTTTATCTACTAATCAAGTTGAAAGCCATGATCCTTGCCTTAAACATCTCAACATCTAAATATACAATGCTGGCAGAGTCAGAAACAGAGCTAAAAAAAAAGAGAAAATATACAGAAACTTACAAAATGAATTTAGTAATGGGATGAATATGGATGAATTTTAGCAAAAGTCTTAGTAAAGGCCAAACTAATATAGCTAACTTAGAGATTCTTGGATTTAAGGGAAGGAGATGTGTTTACCTCTTCCACACCTTCTAGTAGAAATATTGAAAAGGATTCTGGGATTCACTCCTAAGCCCTTTGTGTATCAGGATTCATTCACTGATTTGACAATATTGATTGAGCACTTGTTATATGCCAGGCACTGTTCTAAGTACTTGTGAACCACAGACTTAATTCCCTGTTCTCATGGAACTTTTATTCCAGTGAATATGGTGGACCAGATAATAAAATAAGTATGTTGGAAGAGGATGAGCACCATGAAGAAAATAGAGTGGGGAAATGGGAATGTGCAGTGCAAGGGTGTGGGGGGTAGAATGTGCCAGGGCAACCCTCGCTGAGAGGGTGACAACTGAGCAAAGACTTGAAGGAAGAGGGGAAATTAGTCATGCAGATATCTAGGCATTTTAGGAGGAGTGACTAGCCAGTGGAAGGGCCTTAAAGGGGGGAAAGAGAGGGAAGAAGAGTGGTAAGGTTGGAGACATAATATGGGGGAGCAGATGTGAAAGGCTTTGGAAGCCAAGGTAAGAATGTTGACTCTGAAGAACACTCACTCTGAGTGAAATGGGACAAGACACAATTTGACCTGTATTTAACATGAGTATTCTGACTGGTTTTGAGATTAGATTATGATGGGGCAAGGAGGAAGCAACAAAACCAGTAAGGATTCTATTTTCATCATCAAGACTAGCAATGGTGGAAGCTGGGACCACTGTGGAAACAGTAGAGGTGGTGGTAAGTAGTTACATTTGCAATATTTTAAAGGCAGAGAGAAGAGAATTTCCTGAGCAAGTGAATATGCGGTATTAGCAGGGTTGGATCTAGGATTTAAAGGACCAGAGTTTATATAATTTGAGGACAGAGACTGGCCAGATGTTTACTCATCACTCTCTCCTTCTCGAGTACACAGAAAGACTTTATTTCCCACCTTTTCTTGCAGTTCTACTGGACCATGTGACTGAGTTAGGCCAATGGGATATGAGCTGAAATGAGGCGCTACTTCCAGTCTCAGGTCATTAAGAGCACGTGTGTATTCTCCACCCTCTTTCTCACCTGTGCGGCTGGAAGTGAAGGACTCTAAGATGGTAGAATAATAACATGGAAACAACCTGAGTGGCTGAATTGCCACTTGGGAGGTAAGCAGGGTAGAAAGCCACCAGAGCAACAACAAACTATGGTGTGATCAAGAAACAAACTTTTGTTATTAAGCCCTTGAGATTTAGGGATTTATTAGTTATTGCAGAATGGTTATCCTTACTGATATTGTCTAAATCTGAAAGGATGTAACACAATCTAATAAGGAGGAAATGTATATGCATAATATGTATATCTCCATGACCTGAGTAGTTCATGACCAACATGGAGAGATATGTTTGATACTAGCAACCTGGCATCCCACAAATATTTCCTGATTGGGTCTCTGGAGGTCATGAAAAAGTAAATATTGAAACCAAAAGAACAAAGATGTTTTATAATTACCTAACGTTGATGTAATTAAGGTTGACCTAAAATGCTCGAATTATTGGAAGTAGAAGTTTTTCTTAGTCTGGAAATTGGGGAATATAGGTATAGCATCAGTAATGAGAGAGAATAGAGCATTGGGCTAGAGCGCAGGCAGGCAGGGAGAGAGGTGATAGTAACCTCTGAGCAAGCATGTCAGCCACTCCAAGAAATGGAAGGATCTGAATGATTTGGAATCTCGGTTCTGCCATGCACCTAGCCACCTGTGTGAGACGGTGGCCACAGATGAGTCCAGAAGCATCCATCACTATATAGGTTCCACAGGACTCCACAGCTCAAATGGGCACAGGTGACTGATTCATGGAGGGATCGAATAATCTAACAGTGTTATAGCACAGTGAGCACGAGCTTTGGAATTAGATCACCAGGTAATTATCTTTCCAGCTCTAAGTCTTGGTTTCATTTTCTGTAACAGGAGGTTAATACTTAGCACATTGACGGGCCCATGGTACATGATCAATAATTATAGCTATAGTTATCATCGTCTTCTTCATCATTATTGTCATTTTTCATATACTGAGAGCCAGAAGTATTGATATGAGAGGTCTGCCCTATGGAGTGTTGATGGGCATGTTGTGATGTGCTACATAACTAGCACAGGAGTACTGATCAATAAATTCCTATATTATTCACCCTGTGATTGAGGGTATAGCATAATTGGATTTTAGGTGGATTTTTAGCTGTGAACTCTACTTTAGTCTTTCTAAGGTCCAGCTGCATGGCTGTGGTGTAGTTCCTTTAGGGCTAGCTGAGGTTTCCATCTTTCTTATTTCTGGATATCACTCTATGATATGTTCTCCTGCCATGACTTAATTCTGAGGGGATCTCTGAACTGACCTGTTCTGCCAGAGCTCTTTGGCTATGAAGAATTCCCTTTACTGCTCTAGAGTTGTTTCCTCACATATAAAATTAGAGCACTGTTCTGGACCTATTTCATTGGCACTGGCTGATATGACAAAACCTTATAAACTTGGGGTATCTGGGTTTGATGCCACCACATTGGCACATGTGCACTTCACAATCATCACTGATAATGTAGCTAAGAAGACACCTGATGATATCTATTGGCTGTAGTCACAGAGAGTACAAATTATGACTGGAATGGGGTCAGCCTTTCTGTGATCCTCAGAACGGCTAGCTTGGAGAGATTATCTCTAAAGTCTTATTCTTGGCTTGCAATGAAATCTAACTTGTCATATAGGTATAAACATATGGAACAGGATGTCTCCTGAACATTTTAGCCTGTGATCTGTCATAGCGATCACAATTTCACGATGAGAAAACCATCCCTTTTGGGGCACCTGGGTGGCTCGGTCATTTAAGCATCTGCCTTCAGCTCAGGTCATGATCTCAGGCTCCCTGCTCAGGGAAATCCAAATCAAAACCTCAATGAGATATCACCTCACACTCTCCCTCTGTTCCTCTCCCTCTGTTCCTCTCTCCTGCTCAAACTCTCTCTCTCTCAAATAAACTAAAACATCTTAAAAAAAAAACAAAAAAAGAAAACCATTCCTTTCTTTCTGAAGCCTTTCTAGACTTTAAGAGATTCTTCACATAAACTCAGTAGAGAAAAGTAAAATGATTACAAGAATGGCATTGGAGTAACAGGAAAGGAGAGACACTTGAGAGTTAGATTGTTTAAAATATTCATATTTGTTGTTATATAAGGAGAAACTGCCCCTGGGTAATACTCTCCATTCACTGTGAAGTCCTTCCTCTTGACCACACAGAGAGTCATGATACTACATTTACTTGCAGTAAATCATGGATTGATGAGAAACACCTGCTCAGTCTCTTTCCTTTCCTGAAGGTACCATTTGATACCTGCCTGATCTAGGTTCTCTGGCCCAGATATTTTGGACTGTGTAATTTCCATAGCTCCTGATTTGCATTATCTCCTCCCCATGCCTCTTCCTCCTTCCCTGTGCCAGGGAGATCTCTCCAGTAGGGCTCTGAGGGATTTCATGATCTTTGACAAAAATCATTCAAAGGATTTCTCTATTTTGATTTCTCCTTCCTGGCTCAGAGTAGATGACTCTCCAAATTTAGAAAACTGTGGTCTATTTTTGAGAGTGATTACAACAAAGGTAGTCTGCAGGATGTCAGCACTCCAGAGTCAAATCTGTTACTCCTAGGGTAAAGTGAATGGAATATAATCTGCATGGCTTTATTTTTTTTAATTTTTTAAATTATTATTTTATGTTAATCACCATACATTACATTATTAGTTTTTTTCCTTTAAATTTTTTATTGTTATGTTAATCACCATACATTACATCATTAGTTTTTGATGTACTGTTCCATGATTCATTGTTTGTGCATAACACCCAGTGCTCCATGCAGAACGTGCCCTCCTTAATACCCATCACCAGGTTAACCCATACCCACATCCCCTCCCCTCTAGAACCCTCAGTTTGTTTTTCAGAGTCCATCGTCTCTCATGGTTCGTCTCCCCCTCCGATTTCTCCCCCTTCATTCTTCCCCTCCTGCTGTCTTCTTCTTCAACTTTTTTTTTAACATATATTACATTATTTCTTTCAGAGGTACAGATCTGTGATTCAACAGTCTTACACAATTCACAGTGCTCACCATAGCACATACCCTCCCCACTGTCTATCACTCAGCCACCCCATCCCTTCTATGCCCAAACACTCCAGCAACCCTTAGTTTGTTTCCTAAGATTAAGAATTCCTCATATCAGTGAGGCCATATGATACATGTCTTTCTCTGATTGACTTATTTTGCTCAGCATATTACCCTCCAATTCCATCCACGTCATTGCAAATGGGAAGATTTCATTCCTTTTGATGGCTGCATAATATTCCATTGTATATATATACCACTTCTTCGTTATCCATTCATCTGTCGATGGACATCTTGGCTCTTTCCACAGTTTGGCTATTGTGGACATTGCTGCTATAAACATCAGGGTGCATGTACCCCTTCGGATTCCTGCATTTGTATCTTTGGGGTAAATACCCAGTAGTGCAATTGCTGGATCGGATAGTAGCTCTATTTTCAACTTTTTGAGGAACCTCCATACTGTTATCCAGAGTGGTTGCACCAGCTTGCATTCCCACCAACAGTGTAGGAGGTTCCCCTTTCTCCACATCCCCGCCAACATCTGTCATTTCCTGACTTGTTAATTTTAGCCATTCTGACGGGTGTGAAGTGATATTTCATTGAGGTTTTGATTTGGATTTCCCTGATGCCGAGCGATGTTGAACACTTTTTCATGTGTCTGTTGGCCATTTGGATGTCTTCTTTGGAAAAATGTCTGTTCATGTCTTCTGCCCATTTCTTGATTGGATCATTTGTTCTTTGGGTGTTGAGTTTAATAAGTTCTTTATAGATTTTGGATACTAGCCCTTTATCTGATAGGTCATTTGCAAATATCTTCTCCCATTCTCTCAGTTGTCTTTTGGTTTTGTGGACTGTTGCTTTTGCTGTGCAAAAGCTTTTTATCTTGATGAAGTCCCAATAGTTCATTTTTGCCCTGGCTTCCCTTGCCTTTGGCGATGTTTCTAGGAAGAAGTTGCTGCGGGTGAGGTCAAAGAGGTTGCTGCCTGTGTTCTCCTTTAGGATTTTGATGGATTCGTGTCTCATATTTAGGTCTTTCAACCATTTGGAGTCTATTTTTGTGTGTGGTGTAAGGAAATGGTCCAGTTTCATTCTTCTGCATGTGGCTGTCCAATTTTCCCAACACCAGTTGTGGAAGAGACTGTCTTTTTTCCATTGGACATTTTTTCCTGCTTTGTCGAAGATGAGTTGACCATAGAGTTGAGGGTCCATTTCTGGGCTCTCTATTCTGTTCCATTGATCGATGTGTCTGTTTTTGTGCCAGTACCATACTGTGTTGATGATGACAGCTTTGTAATAGAGCTGGAAGTCCGGAATTTTGATGCTGCCAGCTTTGTTTTTCTTTTTCAATAATCCTCTGGCTATTCGGGGTCTCTTCTGGTTCCATACAAATTTTAGGATTATTTATTCCATTTCTTTGAAAAAAATGGATGGTATTTTGATGGGGATTGCATTGAATGTGTAGATTGCTCTAGTTAGCATTGACATCTTCACAATATTTGTTCTTCCAATCCATGGAAGCATGGAACATTTTTCCATTTCTTTGTGTCTTCTTCAATTTCTTTCATGAGTATTTTATAGTTTTCTGAGTACAGATTCTTTGTCTCTCTGGTTAGATTTATTCCTAGGTATCTTATGGTTTGGGTGCAATTGTAAGTGGGATTGACTCCTTAATTTCTCTCTCTTCTGCCTTGTTGTTGGTGTATAGGAATGCCACTGATTTCTTTGCATTGATTTTATATCCTGCCACTTTACTGAATTCCTGTATGAGTTCTAGCAGTTTTGGGGTCGAGTCTTTTGGGTTTTCCACAGAAAGTTTCAAAACATCAGCAAAGAGTGAGAGTTTGACTTCTTCTTTGCTGATGTGGATGCCTTTTATTTCTTTTTGTTGTCTGAATGCTGTGGCTAGGACTTCTAATACTATGTTGGATAGCAGTGGTGAGAGTGGACATCCCTGCTGCGTTCCTGACCTTAGGGGGAAAGCTCTCAGTTTTTCCCCATTGAGAATGATATTTGCTTTGGGTTTTTCATAGATGGCTTTTATGATATTGAGGTATGTACCCTCTATCCCTATTTCTGAAGAGTTTTGATCGAGAAAGGATGCTGTACTTTGTCAAATGCTTTTTCTGCATCTTTTGAGAGGGTCATATATTTCTTGTTCTTTATTTTATTAATGTATTGTATCACATTGTTTGATTTGCTGATGTTGAACCAAGCTTGTAGCATAGGGATAAATCCCACGTGGCCGTAGTGAATAATCCTTTTAATGTACTGTTGGATCCTATTGGCTAGTATTTTGGTGAGAATTTTCACATCCATGTTCATCAAGGATATTGGTCTGTAATTCTCCTTTTTGATGGGGTCTTTGTCTGGTTTGGGGATCAAGGTAATGGTGGCCTCATGAAATGAGTTTGGAAGTTTTCCTTCCATTTCTATTTTTTGGAACAGTTTCAGAAGAATAGGTATTAATTCTTCTTGAAATGTTTGGTAGAATTCGCCTGGGAAGCCATCTGGCCCCGGGCTTTTGTTTGTTGGGAGATTTTTGATGACTGCTTCAATTTCCTGAGTGGTTATAGGTCTGTTCAGGTTTTCTATTTCTTCCTGGTTCAGTTTTGGTAGTTGATACATCTCTAGAAATGCATCCATTTCTTCCAGATAAAGAGTTGCTCATAATATGTTCTTATAATTGTTTGTATTTCTTTGGTGTTGGTTGTGATCTCTCCTCTTTCATTCATGATTTTGTTGATTTGGGTCATTTTTTCTTTTTGATAAGTCTGGCCAGGGGTTTATCAATCTTGTTAATTCTTTCAAAGAACCAGCTCCTAGTTTCGTTGATCTGTTCTACTGTTCTTTTGGTTTCTAGTTCATTCTAGCTCTGATCTTTATTATTTCTCTTCTCCTGCTGGGTTTTTGTTTTATTTGCTGTTTTTTCTCTAGCTCCTTTAGGTGTAGGGCTAGGTTGTGTATTTGAGACCTTTCTTGTTTCTTGAGAAAGGCTTGTATTGCTGTATACTTTCATCTTAGGAGTGCCTGTGGTGCAGCCCAAAGTTTTTGAACAGTTGTGTTTTCATTTTCATTGGTTTCCATGAATTTTTTTTAATTCTTTAATTTCCTGGTTGACCCATTCATTCTTGAGTAGGATTTTCTTTAGCTTCCATGTATTTGAGTACTTTTTGACTTTCCTCTTGTGATTGAGTTCTAGTTTCAAATCACTGTGGTCTGAAAATACACAGGGAATGATCCCAATCTTTTGGTACTGGTTGAGACCTGATTTGTGACCTAGGATGTGATCTATTCTGGAGAATGTTCCATGGGCACTAAAGAAGAATGTATTTTCTGTTGCTTTGGAACGGAATGTTCTGACTATGTTTGTGAAGTCCCTTTGGTCCAGTGTGTCATTTAAAGTCTTTTTGTCCTTGTTGATCTTTTGCTTGGATGATCTGTCCACTTCAGTGAGGGGGGTTGTTAAATCCCCCCACTATTATTGTATTGTTGTTGATGTGTTTCTTTGCTTTTGTTATTAATTGCCTTATATAATTGGCTGCTCCCATGTTAGGGGCATATATCTTTACAATTGTTAGATCTTCTTGTTGGATAGACACTTTAAGTAGGATATTGTGTCCTTCCTCATCTCTTATTACAGTCTTTGGTTTAAAATCTAATTTGTCTGATATAAGGATTGCTACCCCAGCTTTCTTTTGGTGTCCATTAACATGGTAAATGCATAGATATAAGATCATGCCACTTACACTTTCTCACCTTGAATTTTCAAAAATGTGGCTGCAATGTTTTCTTGCATACACCTTCTGTCAAGAAGTCTGAGACCCACTGATTTTCTTTCCTTTGTAAATGTTGTGACCTTTTCTGCCTGAAGTTTTTTTAAATAAAAAATAGTGTTTAATACAAAATAAAGTTTAAAGTCTTAAATATTTTACAAAAATATACTTTGTAATTGACAATAGTATATACATTGTAGGCATTTTCAATATGTAGATTCAAGTCTTTTATTTTTAGAAAGAGGCTTTGGATGTGATTTTAAGTATGTTCAAATTAAATATATGTTGGATCGTCTTTGTGATTTTCTCTCTCAAATTTTTTTTTTTATCTTTTTATGCAGTTTCTTAGACATTCCTCTCTTGGATGTCTCTGACTTCGTTTTCATCCAAATGTCTTTTCCTTTGGGAAACTTGTAATTTAGTGTTCATTTCTGAGATGAATTCTTTGAAAAAAACTCATTTGCTTTACCAAGGTCAATCAACCATTTTCACCTCTTTTTGTTGTTCATTTCTTCACTGAGTTTCGAATCTCTGACTTGAGAAATTCCTTCATTTAACATACTATTAAAAATCGTTGTATATTTAATTCATGTTGGGATGTAATGTTAAATTCTTTATATTTTTCCTGGTTAGCAATTACACATGTTTGTAGTAGGCAGAGGAGTGGGAACTAAGTTTCTTAGTCTAAAAGTCTGTTCATGCAGTAAGGTGATATTTCTTTAATAAATGGTGACTTTTTGGGTGAGGGGGTGGGATATTTGGTGTATGTCTTTGTTTTTATTTTAATTTTTATTTTCCAGAAATTGCTTCTTCTTATCCTTCACCACCATGCTCCCAAGGGCTACCACTCCCGTCCAGGTTTCCCTCTCTCCCAGAATCTGCCTTTCCAAGACCACCCTCTCTGGTCATGCACTCTTGTAAGCAGCCTCCTTTCAGATTTTTAATAGCCACAGCTCAGCTTTACCACCAGTGACCAGATCCGTTTTCACTATTCTTCCACTCAGGGTGGACTCTTTTGGGATGTTTGTGTCTACATGCTGTCACTGACAGCCCTTTTTTTCTGTTAAGGACTGAATGTGTCCTCCCAAAATTCATATGTTGAAGTCCTCACCTCCAATGTGATGGTATTTGGAGTTGGGGCCTCTGGAAGGTGATTAGGTCCTGAGGGTGGAGACTTCATGAATGGAGTTAATGTCCTTGAAGAGATATCTGAGAGCTCCCTTGCCCCTTCCTCATGGTGAGGACACAGTCATCTGTGAGCCGGAGCAGACAGCCATCTGCAAACCAGGAGGTGGGCCCCATCAGATGCCAAATCTGCTGGTGCCTTGATCTTGGACTTCCCAGCCTTCAGAACTGTGGAAAATAAATTTCTGTTGTTTATAAGCCAGCGGTCTATGGTATTTTGTTACAAAGGTCCACATGGACTCTGACACTCCCTGTCCTCCTTTCTGCAGGAGTCCCAGGCAGTCCTTGCCTGCCTCTCCATTCCAGTGTGAGATTTAGAAGCAAGCTCATATAGTCCAGAGTATCTATTTCTCCATTTTCATGAAAGTAAAGTTAATAGTAGCCTTGGTCTTTGGGCATGGCAGAGAAGTGAGGTTAGGTAACTTGACTTGGATAGGTAACTCCTTTTTGATCTCAGTGATTTTGTAGTGCCATAAGAATTGGCTTTAGAGAGCCTCCATTATCCCATGGGGAATTGGCTGCCCAAGGATGGCCTTTGCTCTAGAGGTCTTTATTAAATTTGGAAAAGGCAGACAATAATGGATACCTCTATTTAGTGCCTATTGTGTCTGTCATTTAATCCCACATTCCCAAATGTCTTGAGTACAATCTGGTCCACGGTGGATGTTTATTAAATACTGATGAATTAAAGTGCAACAGACAGTTTATGTATGTATTATATCTGATCCCACATGGTGGGTTCTAATATCACTGGTGAATAGAGGAGGAAGCAAGGCTACAGAAAGGTGAATAATCTCTTCTTGGTTACACAGCTAATAAGTAGCAGAGCAAGTCTGAGCCCAGGTCCATCTGGCCCACACTACACATTTTTTCATTCTTACTAGGCTGCCCTGGAGGCCTTAGGAAAGAAGTGTTGAACGAAAATGAGGAGGAGAGGCTTGGGAATGCAGAGAAAGGAGCAGATGAAAAGGAGCAAGAGTTGTTAATAGAGCAACACAGATAAAACTAATCAGGAGGTAATTTCCTTTTTCTTCATCTTAATTATGCCAGGAAAGGGGACTCTACAGAAAGGGTGGAGTTGCTACATTATATGTCGATGTGGTCACATATTAAGTCAATCTCATCAAAGTCTGGAAACTCCTAGATTGCTTCATCATATACATATTGAAGGAACAATCATTCTTCTGGAGACCATATTGAAGGGAGAGCAAGAACAGGAGGGAGAGAAATGAGGACTGCAGATGCAGAAAGTTATCAGACCTGAGCCCAAAGTTGTAATTTTAGTGTCTTGTCTTTGCTACATGCTTTACAGTGTACAAAACACCTACTCATAATTCACTGCTCTCAATCAGTCTCTCAAGGACGTGGGACCAATGTTATTAGCATAATTTTAAATACAGGGAGACTAAAGCATAGAGAAGTGAAGTGACTTACCTAAAAGTCACAAAGTAGAAAACAATGCTGGGGCTAGAATTTAGATATTCCGATCCCTCGAGCAGGGCTTTTTCCACAGAGATATATTCAAATACAGAGTGACATGAGCAATGAAGGATCTATCATCATTTTAGTAACAAACTTGATTTTTCAAAAATTTGGTGGGTCTATTTGACCCTCTCCTTTGGGTGAACAATTATCCCTCTTGCTAGAGAGACTCAATCCCCCTTTGTATTTTGTAAGATTAACCAGTTCCTGAAATAAGACAAAAAGTACTTTCTATAAGAATGACAATAAGTAGATTAACCTTATTTTCACTCTCGAAGCTGATTAATGTCAATATGATTTGATTTGTTCATTTTATTATGAACACTGTGATTTCCAGGATAATGAAGAGACTAAATCTAAACACGTAAAAAGTTGATTCATGGTGATCTGGGTGGTAGTCCAACTTTTTGCCTCCAATATAAAGATCAGCCATTATTCTAGAACACAAGACTCTATAGGCTAAATAGGGGTCATGATAATAGCACCGTGTGGTCTGTTTCTGTGGCTTTTGCCTAATCTGCTATTGTAGGACTTTACTATGCCCTTGTAATTAAGTCCACACTCAGTATTCCTTACACTTTTTAGAATATCTTGGATGTACCCACAAATGCATCCTTTTAGCTATCACCTAGAAGCCATCGTTTTCTTCCTGCTTTTCTGAGATCTACACTTAAGGCTCTGAGCCCTGTGAAGCAGCCAGTGTCCACCAGGGGCGCTGGACTTTGGGTACTAGACAAAGGTGTCCCAGCTCTTGGTCATACTTAACGGGCATCTGAGTTTTGGTGACTGATACTTGCTGGGTGCTCTACAATGCTCTACCAGCACTGGTGTCTGTCTGCCCAGAGGGGTTACCAAGAGCTCCAAAGAGCACAACAAACCCATGGTGGCTGAATCTCTCTCTCTGACCTTTGTGCTACAAGGTTCCAAAGCTGAACTTCCGGATGCCTCCAAAGTCTTCTAGACACTCAAGTGACATAGTTATTTCTGTTGTCACTCCTGGAGGGCCCAGAAGTGAGTCCTTGGGGAGTGAGCCAGACACCTACCCATGTGTGCCTTAATTGCCCCTCCTCACCACTGGGGAGACACTGCTCTCACCCACGCTCTCTTTCTCCATGGTCTGTTCTCTGCCAGGAAGCTCCTCAGATCCTCACGCAAACATCCTCCGCGAGCCCCACTTCCTTAGCCTGGCTCTGTGTCTTTCCTCTTTGAGCCTTTGAATTGAAACATTTTTAAAAAAGTCAAATTTATACCAATGCTGGCTCCTTTTCAATAACTTCCGATCAACCACTCTAAAGTTATTTATCCCCTGCAGTTGTTAAAAAAATTAAGTTTTTACTAACCCCTGAAATTGCATCCTAAGGAGTTCAGTGGTTAGTGTATGACTACACCGGGGGGGGGGGGGGGGGGGGGACAAAAGGCTCCTTTCCAATTAAAGTTAATAGTGGGATAACTTCAGACACACAAAGGGAGGAAAAGGCACTTATGAGTCATGGTGAGTTCAAAAGGAAAGCGTTAAGGTGGAATCACAGAGCATCATGGGAAGGACTATTCAAGCCACCATGTCAAAAAGGCTGATTAACAGCCGTTCCCAGTCGGCCTGATCACCAGGGAGTCTTACTGATAAAATTATTTCCTCTCCAGAGAGAATCTCCCTGAACCGAATAAATGTTTCACTTCTGAATAGGATTCATGAAAAGGCAGGGGGATGGTGGCGGCCAGAATAAAGAACCGCATTCACGGAGCGATTTGCCATGTGTAACTGGATCTTGTTTATCAGTCTGCACCCCTTCAATGAAGTCGAAATCTATACTCTGTTTTAAGTCATTAGAATGCCAGCATTTCAAGTGGCTTTCTGCGGATACAAAGTTAATAATGCTAAAATATAAGGAAAGGTCATTCTAGATTATTTAAACATACTATTTTAATGTCTCACAACTTTTGAGTTAGTATTTTTAATAACATGTTAATAAGTCCTGCTACGTATGAAGGTTTAAACAGCTTAATGTTTGAGTAATTCAACAATATTTTGAAATTCTTATTGTAAATGTTTCTTCTTCCTTGGATCCACTTGTTTTAAGATGCTTATATTGCCTTATTTCTTTTAAACACGCTTTCATTTCTTTGTAAGACACAAGCAAACGGCATGCAGCATATATAGGAAAGGATGCAAACCATAAGGAAAAACTGTACAGTGAGGAAAAGGGTATTTGTGTGCCACATAGGAGCACAGTATTTAAAGAGGCAATATGCTGTGCCTGAGTCCTATAAATATGTCATCACTCTACTGAAATGATAATGAAGTATTTGTGACCACATATTTGTTACCCAGGCACCAAACCATGACATCATAAGCTCAAATGACTGACATAATTGTAGGCGGCAGCTGGACAGTGAAGGAAGGAATCTCATATATATATATATCTATTTCTGACTACAACAGCTGAAATAACACTTTCTAAAATTTAATGCAATAAAATGATATAGAAGAAAATATAATGATAGTCAATGGCTACAGGTAGAACAAAGGACCTTCACAAATCTTTGCCAAACACGGAATTCCTTTCCGAAGAAGTGCCGTCTTACATAAACAGAGTTTTTGCCAAGAAGTCCAATTAAAAACCTGCAAATGATCTGAGGGGACACCTATATTTAGGGACTGTCCAGAGAAGGAATTGGGAAAATTGGGCAGGAGCCAGGAAGGTAGCTGTAAGAGAGAACGGATGCTATGACTCTCAGCCAGCAAAGCAAGGAGAGCTGCAGGTGTCCAGGGAGGGCCAGGGTGGCTCCGTCCTGCTCAGAGCAGTTGGTATAGAAAGACAGCAGAACCTGGCAAGAGGGAGACTAGGCTGCGGGAGCGCAGCTGGAGTTGAAGAAAAAGAGCCACAGGACAAGAGGGTAGGGAGGACGTGGATATAGACCTCAGATGGGCCTCCTCAACTGTTGGTGTCTAAGAGTTCATTTTGAACACTGATATTAGAATTTTCTAGATTGTTACTCTTCCTCCTTAGTGCAAATTCTTTCTGCCTCTCTTCAAAATCTTCACTAGGTATTTCTCTGAGTTTCAGAGAAGAGTGTCACCTGGGCTCAGAAATAAATGTGTTCACGTTCTTCTTGAAGCTCCAGATTGCTTGTGGAGTTTGCTGTCTGCAAATTATTAGAGAGAAGTATGCCAGCAGCAAGTCTGGCCGTGACTGGGGAGAATATGCCCTGCCTGCTCCTGCCAGCACCCACACTCTCCACGGGCACGCGGGCTTGTCACTTGTGTTTCCCACCGTGCATGGCAGAGCTGTGTGGTGGGGAGGAAAATGGCCCCACCTATGCTCAGGAACTCACAAAGTCTCTCAAGAAAACTGATCTCCATCTTACCAAGGTGTTCAATATAGTACAAAGTAGGGGCAGACATTATGCCACCTTACATTATCCTTCTCTCTTCTACCTGTCTCTCTGGCACCACATACCGACCTCTTCCCACGTCGTCTAGGAAAAAAACCATCCATCATACACATCGACTGTGTGTAGGGACCCAGGCCGGTGGGACAGAGAGCAGTGGGGTGAGGGCTGGCCCTGGACTCATAAACTCAGGCTCCGTTTAAGCATAGCTGTGTCCATGACTGCTTCCGTATTTCAATCTTCATCATCAACGCAACGGATTCTTTCCCTAGTTCCAAATTCTCTCGTGAAATTTGCCATTAGTTCTCTCGAATCCTATCCCCAGTCTATGTCCAAAGTCACTGTTATTCATTCCTGGAAAGCACCACATTTTTCTTCCTTGGTCCTAAAGGTAGGCAGCCACCTGGACTGTAGGTCCACTGCTGCCCCTGCGTATTTTGGTAAAGAACTTTCTTCTAGTTTGGAAGGCAGAATAACCCTCCACCCCAAACCCGATGCTCTCACAGATTTCTTCATCCTACCTCTGAGCTCCCAGCTTTCTAAGGATTGCTCAGCTCACCTCTTCATTTTTAAAACCACCTACCTCAACCTTCATGTTAGGCATGTATGTTGGGCTTCTAACATGAGACTAACGTGTCCCTCCCCTGTGGGAGGCATGCATTCCAGTTCCCATCCCCCATTATCTGTTTTAAAGTCATTGTGATGGTGGATTCATCTGACATGTCACAGTTAACCTTCTACCCTCTGTTGGGTACCTTCAAATGGGTGTTATGTTTGGAAGCTTTGCCCTTTTCCCACGTTCTTCCTAGACAAAGAATTTTTTATATTCATTTCATAGATTTGCTTAAAGTCATAGAATCCTTTGAGAATTATGAATTATCTCTTCAGAAAAACATACATATTCTCATATTCACATAATATTGCATTTGATTTGACAAATCCCCGAAGTCCTATCTTAGGATATACATTAATCATCCCTGAATTGGATTTGGAGTTTAAATTAGCTTGCCACTCGGGCACCTGGGTGGCTCAGTCATTAAGCGTCTGCCTTCGGCTCAGGCCATGATCCCAGGGTCCTGGGATCGAGTCCCACATTGGGCTCCCTGCTCGGCAGGAAGCCTGCTTCTCCCTCTCCCATTCCCACTGCTTGTGTTCCTGCTCTCTCTATCTCTCTCTCTGTCAAATAAATAAATAAATAAAATCTTTAAAAAAATAAATAAATTAGCTTGCCACTCAAAATCACTTCTTCCCCAAGAACAGTGGTGAGTGCTGCGTTAGACCCTCCTTTACATTCATTAGGTAGAGTAAATGCCACTAGAGCAAATATCTGTGAAAAGAAAGAAAAATTATTAAGTTGATACATTGGATTATCTTAATGATTCTGTTGTAGCAGATAACTTATTTTGCATAACAGCGCTTGCCTTGGGTAAAACTTTCAGTGATAATGAGTACATAAAAATGTGGCTAAATTTCCATAAGTTTAAATTTCAAACACTTGGCCAAAATGGGAGCAAGGTTCAAATAGCATTTTCACACACTGATAACTTAGCAAGGTCTTAGGCTCAGCACAAACACTAGGGTGACTATGGAATTATAATTTATGAATTTGCTAGTTCTCCTTCCTTGCTGTGATACTTGGGTATCTTTTTTCATTCGGGACTTGGAGCCAACTAGCATTCTTGTTGCAGAACCAATGAACATGTGTATTCAATGAAGTCAAATCCTAGTATGCACTGGATCTCCTACTGTGAACCCCACTGGGCTTGGTTTGTGAATTCTGGCCCAAGCAGTAAAGTGTATTCAACCAGAGTGGATTGAAGTAAAGTGCTGTTGGATATCCCTCCTTTCTGAGTCATTTCTGGGAGCAAAGTCTAAAAATTGATTTAATGTCTGTATCCCAGATAACAATTCAAAAATAATCTTTTAGCCCTAGGTAATGACCTTTATTTGTCAGTTTGAGGAAGAAGCCTACTCCTATGTAGGTTTAAAATTTCCTTAGAAATGCATATGTTATAGGAAAAGACTACTGTTCTCTCTCAGGGTCCCCACAGATTAAAAAGGCAATGGCCCAGCCATCGAAATCACCTTCCCCAGAGGTCTCAACTGAGGGCTGGCTTCTAGCTTGCGAGTTTGGGGTGGAAATTTCAGGAATTTCATACTGTTTGCCCTGCTTCCTGCGTCTGATAGACTGGGTCTCCTGGAAGCTCAGTGTTTTGGGTGGATTCTTTCAACATTGTTGTCCAACTCTCTTCTTACAGCCGAGAAAACAGGCTCAGTGCTTCATTCTGACTGAATCTTTCTACCTTCTCAGCTTCTCTTCTGTTCCTCTTCTCTGGCTGTACTCATTGCTGCCCCCAGCCCCCAACCAGCACACACAAACAGATCAAAACCTGCTTTCCTTTGAATACTTTCTCCACCCCACCCCCCAGCAGGAATAGAGTATTTATAACAAAAGAATTTACTCCATGTGTGCATAGCAAAGATATTCTCTGGTAATCTAAACTTATAGTTTATCTGAAATTTTTTGTTATTATTTTTCTGTTTGTGCAAGTGTGGGAATAAATGGGAGGGTCACTTTAAGAAGCCAAGTCAAGAATATTTCAAAAACAATCAAATGAAAAATTAAAAAATCTAGTTTTTCAGCCATCAATATTATTTAAAAAAAATCCATATGCAGAGTCTTGTGAATAATTACATTGTGTCTTTGAGGTTAACTAAGTGTTAGATGACCAAAGTCACCAAAAAAAATGCTTTCACAGGCTGCCAAAGTCAGCAGGGCACCAGCGGGCATCTGTGGCTCTCTCCTTTGGAAAATATGTTTCAGACAGTGATGAAAACATAAACCACATAAACCACTCAGTTTCTAAGAGAACAAGTTTTGGGAAACCATGTTTTGGAATAAAGCCTCAATTTTCCATTTCAAAACAAAACTCTCCAAAGAAATGTTTTCAAATTATAAGGGACACTGAGGAGAGCATGCATAAAGAAGTCTTCAAAAAAGAAAATACAAGCCTCAGTTAATCACGAAAGACTCGATTTCCCAACTAACAGAATTGGTGTTATAGGGTCTGTCTTTCCTGTCTCACAAAACCCCAACAACCAGCCATCATTTTCAGCCCAAAACTCCCTGAAATTTCCTTCTTAGAGATGAAGCTCCAGAATTTTATTAAAAGTTGAGATTCTGATGGGGGAGGAAACACCAGGCTGTATGCTAATATTCACTGAGTTTAAGCAGAGGTGTTGCTAAGAAATTAGCATGGGAGCTGAGGACACTTATAAGAGTCAAAGGGAAAAGTTACCGAACAGAGAGTTTGGAGACATGGGCACATTTTGCCCATTTGACCAGGTCCTGTGATGTTGGTTGTAGCCAGCACACCTCCATCCTTCCTCCTTCAAGGACCGGGTGGGGAACAGAGTAGGAACTGGAACTCTCTGAGCTCCCACTGAACAGCCCTGGGCAAATAACTTAGCTTCTCTGAGCCTCAGTTTCTTTCTATATAAAATGAAGTTATACCTGCCTTCAACCTGAGAGCGTTATTAGGAGACACAAATATGGTAACAAATGGAAGCATGCTCAATAAATTATTAAGTGCTGTTCAATCTTAAGGATAAGCTTACACATGATTTTGTCCTTTTCACTTTGTAAATAGAATTTATATTTTTGAAAAATTAAAAAGAACAGAACAAACTGTAAATGGTTTGGATGTACTCTATTGCAGCAATTAAATGCTTTTCTTTTTTGTTATTTTAAATAGACATTGAATCATTAAAAATGATTGAAACTCAGTGTCTATCCAATTTTAATATATAAAAGCAATGTAGGGGAAAATCTGAAGGTTCACCCAGAACTGTGAAAATGAAAGAGGAGGTCATTACTTTAAAACTGTTACAACTAAGTGTAGTTACAGTGCTCTGTGTATGTGTTCACATTAACTTGATTACCATCAAATTTGAAAACAAATCAGTCAGGCATACAACATATCCATTTCATAGCATTTATTCAACCTTGCACGAACTTCTTTCCCTGTAAATCTCAAATATACAGAAAAAGACCTACCCCTGAATGCAGAGTACCTGTTCAGCTCATTAGCGGACACACACTAAGCTGTCCCCTGTATGGACTAGTAACCTACCCAAATCCTGCAGTGTATGCTCCTCTAAATAGTGTGGATATGATAAGCAGGGTCAAAAGGCAAATTTTGTCATGCTCTCTGTCCAGGCCAACACTTCTGTAGGCAGAAGACAGCTGATAGAGAGGATTTGGGGGACATGCATGTGCACGAATGACAAAGATGGGATCTGGTTGTTTAGCAACATATATCCCCAGAGCAAAGCCAAATGACTGTAAATGGCAGCACCTGATTCTGTCTCATAACTGTGTTTCTCCCTCCTCCCCCTGCCAATTCTGATTATCTCCCAGGGGTGAACTTTTATCTTAAACCAGAGCAATTTGCAAACTCCGAGTCTGTCTGAGCATGTTCAAATCCACCTCAAGGATTCCCAGGAAATTTTGTGAGTCACAGGTTTTCCTAAGGTCAAGAACTCATTCCCAAGGTCAAGAATATTTGCAATCTGGCATAAATGATCAATTTTTCCAACTTCCCTGTGGTTGGTTAAGGTCTGATTTAGTCAGTTCTTGGTTTTCTCTGGTTAGTGTCCCAAGTCAATTGCAGGCAGCATTCATTATAATTACAGCCTTCCATTAAATAATTCGTTTTTGTTTCCTGAGACTTTTTCTAAGTGAACTGTGTGTTGACATTTAAAATTTGAGTTGGGGGAAAAGTGGATATTTGCAGCTGCCCCCTGCTTTGGTGTGGATTTCTTTTATGAAATGTTTAAGGAAAGGCACGGCCATTGTCAGGGGTGCATGTCCTGAAAACTCATGGAAAGCAGTGTGTCTGAACCGGAAGAATTTTAGAGTTTATTTAGTCCAACTTCTCAGATTGGAAATGCAGCTCAGACAAGTGTTTGGCCCAAGAATTCGATGCTGTGTGGCAGATAAAGGGCATGAACTCAGATTTCCAGTTCTTGGTCCTTTAATTCCATTATACCACTCCTAACAGAAGAGGGAGAAAGATTATAAAGGATTCATCTATTGCTTCACATTGATTCTGAAATATTAAATTGTTTCTTTGTGTAGGAGGTGCTGTTGGCACCTTACCCATATTTCTTCAACAATCACGTTTCACAGGCTTGCTGGACTGGAAGCTTCCTCCTGGAAGCTTCAACTTTCTTCTTCTTCTTCTTCTTCTTCTTCTTCTTCTTCTTCTTCTTCTTCTTCTTCTTCTTCTTCTTCTTCTTCTTCTTCTTCTTCTTCTTCCTCTTCTTCTTCTTCTTCTTCTTCTTCCTCTTCTTCTTCTTTTTTTTGAGAGAAAGAGAGAGAGAGAGAAAATGATCAGTGGGGGAGGGGCAGAGGGACAGGGAGAGACAAAATCTTAAGTAGGCTCCACACTCAGTGTGGAACCTGATTTGGGGCTCAATCTTATGACCCTGAGATAATGATCTGAATCAAAATCAAGAGTCAGACACTTCACCGACTGAGCCACCCAAGCACATCCTCCTGGAAGCTTCTAGGATTCTTGGCCTGAGGGCTTCCAGGAAATGCCCTCAGGAGTAGTCCTTCAGCCACTGGTGGACTGATGAGCTGTCCTTCAGAGTAGGACAACTCTGAGGGGAGTTCTAAACCATCTCCCAGATGACCCCAGTGGGGTGGAGCCCCAGTGACCTGGTCATTAATGCACTCTGTGGGCTTCCTTCTGCTGTCTCACTCCACGCTACCTGTGGCAGGCAGAATAATGGCCCCCAAAGATATCCATACCCTACTCACCAGAACCTGTGAGGCTTACAGGGCAGAGGGGACTTTGTAGATGAAGGTTTTGGGACTTGAGACAGTGAGATTATGCTGGACTATCTAGGTGGGCTTGATCTGATGGCATGAGTCTTCAAAAGCTGAGAAACTTTCCCAGCTGTAGTGAAAGATGATGAAAGCCTATTGAGATCGGTGTCGGACTTCCGACCTACAGAACTATGCAATAATAAATTTGTGTTGTTCTAAGCCACTGCAAACGTGATAATTTATTATGGCAGTAATGGAAAACTAATTCATTCCTGTACTCATTCCAGAATTACCTCTGAAATAAATCACTTGCATTTAAACCCTTGTCTCAGGGTCTGTTTCTTGGGGCAATCCCCTCTGCAAGGTGTTGTATGGAGTCCTCTATTGCTACCTATTCTTTATATACCTTAGCTCCCCACTCAGGAATTAGACTTCTGTGTTTCTTAATGTGCCTCTTATGATTTAGCATAATGTCTAGCAGTAAACAAATGTTCCAACAAATATGCGTTGATTCAATTGAAGGAATAAAAACATCCATTAATTAAGTTCAGCAGCTATATATGCCATCATGTGTTGGAGTAGAAGTGGATTCTTAGGGCAATTTCATCTCAAGTGCCCTATCAGTAATTGCATTCCTGTTCTGGTCATGGCAACATTCAGAGTTTCTAGTACTAAAGTCATAAACTTCTAGTACTAAGTCTAGTACCAAGGACCAACCAAAGAGGCACTTTGTTCTGAATCAGACAGCAAGGACTACTGTATTTAGCTTAAACATATATCTTGTAAATTATATTTGAATTCATGACTTCGTTTGAAATAATAAGCACTCAGTAATTTTTCTTTTAGTGGAAATATGCTAGTAAATAGTCTTGATTTCATTTGAAACCACAACTCCTGCAACTCTTAGAATAACATTGGCAGAGCAGATTCCAGTTGTGGCAGGGACCCCGAGTTAGGCATTCTGAGTGCTCACCAATATCCTGTTCTCCCCTTCTGAGCTCACAGAACGCTGCACTTCCCAATCCCTGTGGTTGGACAGGGCTAGGAGATTAATTCTGAGTCAATGTCACCCTCTGGCTTTGAAGCCCTTAATTGCCAATATCATACCCTCTCCTCACTTTCTTTTTTTAATGGTAATCAAGGTGGCTGTGTGTTCCAGATGTTGTAGCTTCAGGATATGGAACTGCCTTCAGTCTGGACCGGGTATAGAGGATAATTGCTCTGAAGATTAGACTGGGATTGCAGTGGGCTTCACACCAAAAAGAAATAAGCCATTGATGTGCTAAACCACTGAGATTTTGAGGTCGTTCCTCAGCATAACCTAGCTTAAATAGGCCCCTCCTAGGGTTACTATAAATATAAGCAATGCCTCTTTGAAAGATCGGGGAAGGAAAGGTAGTCTGTGTGAATGGTGTCCCTATGCCTGTGGCCTCAGATGTGTGTAAATTAGTAAACATCACTCAAGTTGGATAAGTAAAATCTGGGTGAGGGGGCGTATATACATTTTGTGAGCTACCACATATTTCACATTAACAAAGATGGTGTAAGCCTACCTAAAGTTTATAGCATCAAAATCAGATTACTAGTGAGCCCACATATACTTTGCTAAGCTGCAAACAGAATGTCACCGTCAAGAGACCAGAACCTCACCATAGTGAAGGTGTTGACATAGTTCTCCACTTTTTCACAAAATGCATTTGATGCCCATGTATATAGGTAAGGAATAATAAGTCAGTGTATGTGTCAGTCTGAATGAGAACATTCAGTTGACTGGGAAGTGGAATTTTTAAATGCTTACCATATCAGCTATTCTACTTATCAATTCTGCCCAGTTTCAGGGTGATTCCCTTCTGAGTGAAACCATATTGTGTCACTCATATTGTATACTCAACTGAAGCCGAGGCAGTCTTTGCTGGGCATTCATTCTGGGTTTCAAATTATCCCAGTGCACTGAGAGGCCCTAAAGCAATGAATTTGCAATGCACTTAAACACCTAGATCAGGATTTCTCAACTTGGCCCTGTTGACATTTTGGGCCAGATAATTCTTTGTTGTAGAGGACTGTCCTGTGAATTGTAGGATGCTTAGCAGCATCTCTGGTCTCTACCCACTAGATGCCAGTAGCTCACTTAGTTGTGAAGTCAAAATGTCTCCAGACACTGCCACTGACTGCTAAGGAGGCAAAACCACCCTGGGTGAGAATCACTGGCTTAGTGAGATAACATGTAGGGACAAGGAATTACTTGACTACAGTACCTATTATATCATAAACAAGATATACACTGAAGTTAAATTCAAATCAAATGGTACCAATAATTGTAATAAAGTGACAGGAAAGGTAACTGGAGTGCTTCATGGAGGGGAGAAGAAAGGATCTCTGTTCCTCCAGGGTTTCAGTTAGTGTTTGTAGAGCTCATATTGCTAAAATATTTTTTGGAATCAACTCTTATGTTTGCGTAAACATACATTGATATCACCATCATCTCTGGAGGTAAATTGGGAATAAAGTATGGTGGTTCCTTGTTTCTCTTTTGGTTGTATATTTCACTTTCCCTCATTCTCATGTTCTTCCTAATCTTTCATTCCCTCTTCTTCTCTCCTGACCCCTTGCTTTCCTCTTGTACCTCCTACTTTCTCCTCCCATTCATTAGGATATAACGGAAAGGACAGTGGTGATGATAGTGGATGTTTGTTGGTTATTCATCTGTCATTCACTTTCCTCTTCCTCCTTCCTAAGGGCACCCAGATTTTCCTTTGGTTGTTTAGCAGCCATAATTTTGGGTAGGATTTACTCTAGTGGTCAGCCCCTTGGGTGAGCTTGGACCACTCCTAGCCAGATTAATTTCATTGCAATAGCTCCAGTGACCAGTTCAGGGATTGGTGTATAACCCACAATAAGCCAATCAGTGATTGACTTTCTCCTGGTCAAAGTGATTCACTCAGAAGTAGGCAAGTGAATGGAAGAGAACCAAATAAAATGGAGGCCAGAAACTTTGCCTGTTGGTTGGGAGAAGACAAAGTCTATCTTCCAGAGATTGTGGTATGAGGTGGTGTAACTGCTATAGTTCTCTCTGCTAACATGCAGGGACCTGTGGATAGAACTCTCATATGGAAGTAAAAAAGAGCTGAGAGAATGGGAGAGAAATGGGGTGCCCTGCCTTGTTCCCTCTCCCTCAACTCTATTGACCAGTTGACTGAGGAAGAAAAATCATAGCCCTGGTTTATAAGTGATTCCAGGCAGTATGTTGGTGTTAGCTGGAAGAATGATGGATGGCTACATCATATGCCAAATAGGAGTATCTGTAGACATCGGGGAAGGGAAATACTCTCAGAGGGCAGAACTCTGAACGGTAACATCCTGTTGTTCTCTTTGTCTAGGTGACTAGATGGACAGAGGGATACACATATCTACACTGCCCATGGTTGACTATATAATGCATGCTGGTTTGTCTGAATAGTCAAGGTCTTGGAGAAAAAAAGAGTGGACAATGGTGACAAGGAAGTGCCTTGAAGGGACACATGGATGGACATCTCAGAAAAAGCACAGTGCATGAGGACATTTGGGCCATGTGAATGACTCAAGAGAAAGCTCTCACTGAACAGGAGGCTCTCTGGAATCACATAAACAATATGCCCCAGGACTAGGATTGCCCTTGCTATTATCACATGGCCACTCTGGCCAGATAAACCTTGATTGGGAAAGCCCTTGTTATCGGCCCCTTCATAACCTCTGTGTTTGGATGGCAGCTTCAAATCTACTGCTGCTCACTCCTGACACCAGCAGTAGGAATCTTCCCATTAGAGAAAATTACTGTTGTTTGAGTACCTACAAGATACTGTTTATTTAACTCTCCCTTCATTTCTATAAGGCAAATGTTTTTACAGTTCTTAGATAAGGAAACCAAAAATTTGAGAGGCAAGTTGCTCACAACCACAAAGCTGATAAGCAGAAGAGCCAGCATCTCAGTCCAGATCTGTCGGACTCCACGGCCCATGCTCTTTTCATGGTTCCTTGTGCCCTCAGCTGCATGGGATAAGTGACTCTTGGGAGGGAGTTTGGGTCCACTTGGAGGCTTCTGTACCCCAGCTGGGACTGCCCCTTTGGAGCTGATCTGTGCCGCAACTCTGGTATGTTCATTCCAGTATAACTGGACTATGCACACTTCTCTCCACTGTGCTGCTATAGCCTATCCAAGCCTCACTTTTCCCCATAGTACTTATCACCTACTACTATATTCACTTACATTATTTTGTTTGTACAAGGAGTTTCCACACCCTCCACCTCTCTCTTCCCCACTGGACTACAAGTTTCATGAGAGTAGGATGTTAAAGAAGTAGTAGAATTTATATTTTAGAGTAGTTTTAGGTTTATAAAAATATTAGACAGCAAGTGCAGAGTTCCCATATTCCCCATCACCCCTTTCCTCTCTCTCTCCATCCTTCCTTCTCCCCCTCCTCTCCAAATCAACCCCTGGTAGCCACTGATCTTTAACTGTCTATAGTATTGCCTTTTATAGAATGTCATATTGTTGGAATCATTATAATATGTAGCTTTTCTTCAGGTTGGCTTCTTTCACTTAGCAATATGCATTTAAGTTCCCTTTATGTCTTTTCATGGCTTGTTAGTTCATTTATTTTTATTGCAAAATAATATTCCATTGTATGGTTGTATTATGGTTTGTCATTCACCTATTGAAGGACATCTGGTTGCTTCCAAGTTTTGATCATCATGAATAATGTTGTTATAAGTATTCATGTACAGGTTGTTGTGTGGATATATGTTTCAACTCATTTGGGTAAATACCAAGTGGTGCAACTGTTGGATCTTATGGTAAGAATATGTTTGGTTTTATAAGAAACACAAACTGTATTCCAAAATGGCTATACAATTTTGCATTCCCACCAGCAACGAATGGGAGTTCCTATTGCTCCACATCCTCACCAGCGTTTGTTATCAGTATTTTGAATTTTGTACATTCTCATAGGTGTGTAAGGGTATCTTACTGCTGTTTTACTTTGCATTTCCCTGATGATGTTTGATGTGAAGTATCTTTTCATGTGCTTATTTGCCATCTATGTATCTTCTTTGGTGAGATGCCTGTTCAGATCTTTTGTCTATTTTTTTAGTTAGGTTATTTGTTTCCTTATTGTTGAGTTTTAAGAGTTCTTTGTATATTTTGGATAACCATCTTTTAAAGGTATGTGGTTTTGCAAAATTTTCTGCCAATCTGTGGCTTGTTTTTTCATTCTCTTAACAATGTCTTTCCACAGAGCAGAAGTTTTCAATTATAATGAAGTCCAATCTTCTTCAGTTTTTTCTTTCATGAATTGTGCTTTTGGTATGAGAATAGGGTTTTTCACCTGTTTTTTTCATTGCTTTATCCTTAGCTCGTGAAACATTTCTTGGCGCACATTAAAGACCCAATAAATATTTGTTGAATGACCAAGTGCTGTTACCTTGGGGAATTATACGCTTTCTTTCTTTCTTTCTTTCTTTCTTTCTTTCTTTCTTTCTTTCTTTCTTTCTTTCTTTCTTTCTTCTTTCTTTCTTTCTTTCTTCTCTCTCTCTCTCTCTCTCTCTCTTTCTTTCTTTCTTTCTTTCTTTCTTTCTTTCTTTCTTTCTTTCTTTCTTTCTCTCTTTCTTTCTTTCTTTCTTTTTTTCTTCTTTCTTTTTCCAAGGGAGGTTTTCATTTACCGCATCACCCTTGAGAAGCAACTCTGGCCCAAAGCCCATCTAGTCAACCAAAGGATCTATAATGCTGATGTGAACATTATCTACCTGAACGATGTGAATAGCTGCAGTTTAGAGTGTGTACTTTTTCTTTAGGATGATAGGATTTTTTGTCTCCTTATTTTCTAAGCACCTTTGGTTAATGTGGGTTTTCACTCTCTCAGTTAGAATAAAAATGAAATAATAAGGCTAGAGATTATGATGGCACATAATATACTAAGTAAATAAAACTAAAACATGATTTGTCTTTATGAAAGAGAAAGCTGGTTTGTGGGCCAGAATGAACATGCTTTTAATCCCTTAAAGAAGTATGTTTGTGAAGTTGAATTGCTGAGTAGACTCAAGAGAAGGTGTCCCACCAAGAATTGAGCCCCCCAACTACCAAAAGCAAGAGAATAGCCTTTCCTTCCTTCCTTCCTTCCCTCCTTCCTTCCTTCCTTCCTTCCTTCCTTCTTTCTTCCCTTTCTTTCTTTTTCTTTTTCTCTGGAGAAAAGAAGTCAATAAACTTTGATTATATATTCTGGAGATAAATGGAAAAAAATTGATCTCTAAAAATACATAGATGGGTGAAAGCCTGTGATATAGGTGGAGAGTTATAGAAATGAGAAAATGTTCCTGAATTTGTTACTCTTGACCAAGATGTGAAGGAGGAAAAATGCCGTTCAGTCTTTTAGCAAGAAAGACATCTCACGAGAAGCAGCCTGATAAGCTTTCATCATGGTTATACATCAGAGGATTCTGAAAACTTTGAGCACATTGCACTGCACTGGTGCTAGAGTTTTAATTTAGGATTTTCAGGATTTTTTTTAAGGAAAATATTCCTTTGCCCTAAGTATGAAAAAGTCTTTGGCTTTTCACTATCTCCCTACCTCATCAATGAACAGATGCACTGGGAGTCCTAGGAAGTACTAGGATAAGACACTGGAAAGGAAATACCCTACCATGAACACTTTTGACTTTTTTGTTATAAAGGGACAAAACTGAAGCTAAAAGAAGCCCAGGGAACTTAGCCTGCACTCATCCTAGAGTGTGGCCTCCTTAGATGTTGACCCTGGATGCCTATGTAGCTTCTAAGGCAGTACCTGTGTTTATGGAAGCTCTGGAGGTGCATAGGCTGGGGCCCTTCAAGAAAGAACTTGCTATTCAACTGCAAGGTAGGTAACGTCCTCCACCTGCAGGCATCTTTGGGACTGACCTCTGTTTCCTGCCAGGACCAACTCTTCCGAGGTAGCCCCTTGAGAGTTTGTGTCCCAAAGCTCCCATTGGATTGGTCATGGTGTTATCAGATCTGCTTTGTGGTCTGAAGCCCCCTTGCCTAAACCTGCTTCCTCCTCCCTCCCTAGCACTGGGGAGAAATCTGCGGTTGTCTGAAGTCTTGTTGCCCAGTTCCAGTCCATTCTCTTCTTATGTTATACCAGCCTCACCTCCAGCAGACCACTTGTACTCCTGATGTCTCGGTGTCTGCTTCTCAGAGGACCTTGCTGTCCCAGGGTCTTCTTCATTTCTAAACATTCTAAAAAACAAGAAACAAAAGTAAAACCAAAAAACTCTGTCCATATAAATCAAGTTTATTGTAAAAAGTAGTCTAGGAGTATATGGTATAGAGGTAGACACTGTATAGAGCTATTCACATCTAACAAGCAGTGAGTAAATCCTCCTCTCCAATTCTATCCAATTCAGTTCTACTCCTCATAAGAGCAGTAGATTTGGTGTACATCTTTCTGCACATTTTTCTAGGCATATACACATACAATTTTGTATTACACAAGTAACTCCATAATACATGCATTGTTTTGCACCTGGATTACATTTTTTTTTTTTAGTAATATGTCTTAGGGATTTTTCCATGCCAGGACAGTAAATCTGCCTCCATCTTTTAGACAGCTGCATAATATTCTATGGTGTGGAAATTCATGAATGTTTCTTTTTCTTTCTGTCCTTCTATTTCCTTGTTTTTTATTCTTCCTTTTTTTCTCTAAATGAAAAAAAAACATAGAAATTGCTCACAGTAACAAAAATTCAAACTATGTACAATGAAAAATAAATGTTATTCTGTATCTCTGTATGCAAACCCCATTTCCAAGAGATCACAGTTCTAACACTTCTTGATTTGTCCTGTTTTGATGGTTTCCATGATAACTCTTAGTGTTATACTTTTATTTCTTTTTTAAGTTTCTATCAAAATAATAGTTACCATAGCTAAAAAAGGAAACAACAATAAAGACTTTTAATGAGTAACATCATTTAAATGGGCTCATAGGACAGAATGAAGGCATGCACATGTGCTCAGTTCACCGTCTTGAACCCAAAGTCTGATTACATGGGAAGACATCATGCTTAATCCTCAAAGGCAGTCTTAGTTCTAATCCTGCTCTGTCACCTCCTGGCTGTGTAGCGTTGGGCCCTATATGCTTCATTTTCCTTATCTCTAAAATTAGAATACAATAGTACCTAGCTTATAGGGTTTCAATGAATTGGAAAGAATGGCCTGTATTGTATATGGCAGGATTTGGATTGCACCTGTGGCACATACTCACCACACGTGACTATGTCATCCTGGACCTCTTCTCAGGTATCAGTAAAAATGGGACTGGTCAGAGTTCCCTCCTAATGTTACATGAAGACTCAATTAATGAAATAGTAATGTAAAAGTATGTAGCGTACCACAGGCACTCCTTAAAGGCTAGTTTCTCTCTTTTAGTCTTGTTAGGAATGTATGATTGCCCTAGACGTGAGAATCTTATGTAGTTTTCCACGGTATCGCTGACAGTTCATAAGCTTCTCAATTGTTAAAGGAATATCTATTGGGTCTACAAGTATTTCATGAGCCCAGAAACTTCAGTCTTTGATAAAGAAGAAAAAACACCTCTGATTCTAACACTGACAGAAATGCAGGGGAACACAAATTTTGTCTATTTCAAACTAATGTCTGCTTATTCATAATATGTCAAGGCTCTGAACATTTTTATTGATTATTGGAAGGAGAAATGTCATTTTATTTAATATTCATGGTCATTATTATTTTCTTGGTGATTTGCTGTTCCCAGTACTAAAATTAATTGTAGTTGACATTCTTAAGGTCATATATATTTATGATTTTGATTAATTTGAAAAAGCATTCTTAATATGAAGAAACATAAAGATTTAGTATAATGTTTGCTTAGTTACTAATCTTCCTCACATATTCATTGGGATTAATACTAAACTTAAAAAATTTCCAATTATATTTGTGCAATAAAAGATTATCTGTTGCAGCTTCGAACATTTATGATGTAGTGCAAGAAGACATTCTAAATTTCTAGTTGATTGTCCAAAGTAAATAGGTTGGTTGGTCATGGGCGCATTGCCCTTCTCATGGAAGAATTATAGCTAAAGGAAAATATCAGCAGCAATATCATAGAACATTAACAAGTCTGTGTATTTAGAAAAGTAACCATAGTGTGGAAAAAAAATCTTGAAGACAAAAGCACATCTGTTATTGGTACTATTTGAATTATTTTCTGTCTTTCATTTCTCTTATACCAAGTATCTTCGGTTGGGTTTCCCAGAAGTCAATTCTAAGTCTAGGATGCCAGTAGAGTCAATTTATTAAGAGCATGGTCCCAGAGGAAACTAGTAACGAAGTGGGTGAAGCAGGACAGGGAATGGGAGGGCGCCAAGCCAGGGGATACTTTTAGCCTGGTTGTTAGTGTGTTTCCACAGAGGAACTGCCTAAATTGCACTCCAGAAAGAGTCCTGTCCTGAGTGTAAAGAGCTTTCATATTTCCTTTTCAGTCAGTCCTTGGATCTGTGAATGCTCAGACACCTACAGCTACAGAGACAGCAAATCTCGTGGTTTGAAGACAGTTCCCTCCAGAATGTCATGGGTGTGAGCTGTTGGCATCAAAGCACACAGCACCTAGGGGAGGGTGCACAGAACTGGTACCAGGAACCAGGGAACCTGGACCAAGGATAGTGTCTACCTTGAGCAAGATTCTTAAAATTTGAACTTGAATTCTGAGTCAATATAGGCCAATTAATGGTATTGGGGGAGAAAACTAGAGATGTTTCTGGTAATACATATAGAGCAGGAAAAAAAAACAGCTTAGAGATTTGTGCAAATTCATTGTGAAAATTTTATCTATTTACCTTTTAAAGTTCAGAATCCAAAGCACCTGAGAAAATGACAATGTATAAGAATTCTTAGAACGAATATGGCCTGGATTTACTTTTTCCAAAATGGTTTATCACTTAGTAGGCCTGCCATTTCTATTTATTGAGGTAGATTTTAATTCAGACCATGAACATTCATGGAAAATCTAACTATGTGTCATGTATTCTGTTGGGCACGTGGAGAAATATAAGAACTGTTCCATTTCAGCATTCGATTTGACTTCTAAAATAATCAAGTCTGGGGAAACAAAGTCATTGTAATACGCTCTACTGTGGACAAACAGGGAGTAGAGGGGGCCTAGCAAAGAGGGAGGACTTTCACAGGCTACTTGATGCATTCAGTTAAAACTTGGAATTATGACTACATGAGTTATGCCTCCAATAAACACAAGTTCTACCAATCTGCTCATGTGCATCAATGGTCATCCATGTAGGACACTGCTTCTCAAATTGATGCATGGCGAGCTTGCAAAAACACTGATTTTTCAGATCTTACACTAAGAGATTTTGATTCAGGGTGTCTCAGAAGGGTCTGAGAATTTGCATTGCTGACAAATTTCCAGGTGTTGCAGACACTCTTGGTCTTTGGACCACATTTAGAGTATATCATTAATGTAAAAGCTCTTGCATATGTTTGCAGACTATTGGATTGTTTTTCATTGGGAACCACAGTGGGCAGTGGCACAGCAGAGTCATTTTTCTAGAGTTGGCCAATTGATAGATCAGCTTTGTTTTTCCTTCTTTTTCCTAAGGTCAATATTTTGATGTGACTATTTTAATAAGGCAAGAAAGTGAATTCATTGCGTCTTTCTGCTTATTACAGAGATGTCAGCACATGCATATTTAATTGAGTACTGAGGGATCTTAGAAGTAAGAATCATATTGCTACTACCTTGCTTGGAATCATATTGTTATAACGACTCTTGGTCAAACACCAATGCACCCATTTTTGTTTCTTTGCTTTCAACAACATAGGCTTCTCTTGTTCACGTGAAGTAGAAAAGCTTGTATTTTTAAATCAGCTTTAGGGTGCCATTAGATGTATCTGGAACAGTCCAAATGTATTCTCAAGTAATATTGTTTTATTTGGTATGATCTTAGGCTAAACTATTAATTGGCTAGAAATTCTGAACTCTAGTAGGGACCTCTGACTTTCTTAGTTTCACTCCCCATTTCATTTTCATTGCTGATCAACACTTTCAAGAGAGAGGACTTACTATAGGAGTCAAGGAACACCTAAGCTCCAGGGTCACAACAAGACCACTATCACAGGAAAATAGATTTTCTAGAGCAGGAATAGTAAGACTGCAGAGACAACCAAACTAAGGAAAAGGCAAGATTGTGGTACCTCTTACACTGGATGGGTTGTGGACCCCTTGTGCTCTTGGGGTTCAGAGAAATGCAGTTCAAAAACAATCACACTGTGTTTTAAATGATATCACTTAGGTGATGATTTTGTGCCAGTAGATTTTGTACATATAAGAAGTGCGGGGACATGATAGAGTGGCAATACTCAGTTGCAAAATGATTAGCAACAAATTTAGAGTATGTTTACTGTCTACTAATTTATTTTAGGTTACAGATGACATGAAAATAAAATTAAGGGAACACCCTTCTGGAAAACTTCCAGACATATGATAACAAATCTATAGATCTACATAATCCCATTTGCAAATCATGTTCTGGTGGATCTTTTGGATTGTTTCCACTTTGGATTGATTCTCCATTTCCCCTCCCATGGGGTTGTTATAATGAGAAGGCTGGTCCTTCTCTCTTCTGAAGGAGGAATATCTCTGCCTTGACTCTCTCTTCCCCCACTTTAGAAAGCCATTTGGGGATGCACTTAGAGGAAACAGGACAGCTCTGTTCTAGGTGTTATGGAGAAATGTTTGGCCTGAAGTTCATCTTTTCAAGCTTTTACCGATTAAGGCTGATTGAAGGCCACAATGAGACTACAAGCAAAGGGGCAATGTCAAAGCAGATTGCTCCAACTACTTTTATTTTTTTAACCACTTTATTGAGGTATAATTGACATGTGAAAGGCTGTACCTATTTAATGTAACAACCTGATGAATTTAGGGATAAGCATAAAAATAAAGGTCATAAATCATCACATAGACATACCCACAACTTCCCAAAGTTTCCTTCTACCCCCACTATAATTATTGTTGTTGTTGTTGTTGTTACTAATGTATTGGTATAAGTTGTGTGTGGGGGTGTGTGGGTGTGTGTGTGTTGTAAAAACACATAAGATCTGCCCTCTTGGAAAAATTTAAGTATCAATATAGTATTGTTAGGTACAGGCACTATAATGTAGCTCTCCAGAACTTATTTAACTTGCATAAAACTTTGTACTCTTTGACCATTACCTCCTCATTTTCCTTCCCCCTAGCTCCTAGTAACCATCTGTCTGCTTCTATGAATTTGAGTATTTTAGATTTCACATATAGGTGAGACCATATAGTCTTTGTCTATCTGTGTCTGGCTATTTCACTTAGCACAATGTCCTCTAGGTCCATATTGTAAATAGCAGGATTTCTTTCTTTTTTAAGGATGAATTATATTCCATTATATATACATATCATTATATATATATTCATCCACTGATAACACTGAGGCTGTTTCCATATTTTGACTATTGTGTCCAACTACTTTAAGTTAAGGCAGAAAGAGTCTTCAAATCTTACCCAGGAGCCAACTCTCAGCACAAAGGTAGGAGAGTGGAGTGGGATTTGGGCCAAGGATTAGTTTTATATTACAAAAAGGTGTGTGTGTGTGTGTGTGTGTGTGTGTGTGTGTGTGTATAAGGGGTATGTTAGTTAGCTAAAGAAACTATTTAGACATCTAGGGTGTTGGAATGAGCCAAAGGATCCTGGTGAAAACCATCTTGGCAAATAAGATACATGGTTCTCTATGTGAGTGTAGTTTCCTGCCACAGAGGCACGGCACTATCCTGCATTGTGAAAATAGATGCTCCTCTTACAGAAGCATCATAGAAACATTTTCCACTTCACTACTATGTAAAATTCAAACTTCTGGCATTAGATTGGTTTGCTGACAGGTCAGCTAGGTTCCCAAGTTTTTTATTTTATGTGAACTGAACTTTAAGTGGGTTGAATGTGAAGTTGGTGAATATTCTGGAAGAGTGCTCTAAGACAAGGAGATTTGGTCAGGATTATCATCTAAGATAAGAGAGTCTTTGAAACCATGGGCCTTGTTTCAACTTGAAACTACAAGCATGGGATCATAGCACCAGTTCCAACCTCAAAGAATATTCAGTGGATGTTTGAATATTATCTAGGATGTCAACTCATTTTTACAACATATCACCTAAAAATCTGAACTCATTGGAGACTTCCTGTTGTAGTTAGTACAATTTTATTTTTTAGAATCCTTTTGTTTCTTGCCTGGATTATTTACAGTTGTTTTTTAGAGTAACATTCCACTCAAGTATTAAGTACTATTTAAATTCTAGAATCTTATATCATAGAATCATAACTTGAGTATTTTCAGTCCCATTTTCCTAACGTTGATAATCCCAATCATCTTTTCCTGATTTTCAAAAGGTAATAAGGCCACTTTCTGCCTACCTCTTCATCAACTTATTTCTAGATGCAGGTCAGAATTAGGTTTATAGCATTTGTTCCTTAAGTAGTTTCCATTGTCAGGAGATGGCTTTTCACTTTTAGTTTTTCAGTAAAACTTACTTTATAGTTGCTAGAATTTCCTTGGAGATTTTGTTTGTTTGTTTGTTTGGTTGGTTATCCATACTGAAGCTCTGGAGAGTCTAGAGAGGCAATGAGAGTCATTCTTTGGATGTGGTAATAAATGAATATTAATTCCAATTTAAACAATAACCTCTATATCTTTCAAAGAGGAGGGAAGCTTACCAGGTTTTCTTTTTTTTTAAGATTTTTATTTATTTATTGAGAGAGAGAGAATGGTAGAGAGCATGAGAGAGAGGAAGGTCAGAGGGAGAAGCAGACTCCCTGCTGAGCAGGGAGCCCGATGCGGGACTCGATCCTGGGACTCCAGGATCATGACCTGAGCCGAAGGCAGTCGCTTAACCAACTGAGCCACCCAGGCGCCCTTCCAGGTTTTCTTAAGGAATTCTACAGTGGAGGATTTGAGGCACACAAGTAATGATTATATTGTCACCAAAGTTTTTGCAAGACTATGTATAGATGTAGACACCAGGAAACCTATGCCTATTTTAATTCATGGACTTTATGTAAGAGGTAGAATTATATAATCCCTAGATCCAGGTAAAAGCTGGTTTTAAATTGCACCTGTGCTCAGAATTGGCAGTTCTAACTGGTGTGCCATAAATTGTTGGGAAATGGTGAGTGCTTTCAAAATATTTATGGGTGAAAAATGCAGAATGTTACTCTAAGCTTTGCAAAAAGTTATAGATCCAGTTGGAAACTTTACACTAAAATAGTAATTTGAGAAGGGAATTTGCCTCCTTTAGCCAATTAGGCAGCAGGAGTATCAGCCTGCCTTTTCCAGAATTGTGTAATTTATTATGAATTTAGGAATCAAATGATTTTTAAATTAATGTGCTTATGTAATTATTTTTCAGAAGTTGGGCAAAATTGAAATAGAACCCCCAGCCCCGTTGGTCCTCCGGTGTACCTAACTTGTCTGCTTGTGGTTGATGGTAATGCAATCCGTGGGAATGGCACACGTCCACCTTCATTTCAGAAGCCGTCAAAGAACAAAATTGCTCTCTCAGGAGACAAGCTTGAATCACATTCTTCCAACATCCTCCAAAAAAAAAAAAAAAAAAAACGTGCCCTGGGTTCGTTTTGAGAAATAGAAAGAGAAATCAGGCACAGCCTCACGTGCTCCTGATTTGGGTTCTAAAATGCCGAAATGGATGAGGATAAAGGGGCTTCTGACGCATCTCTCAGTCACAGGCACTGACCTGTCACACGTCTGTCGAAGTCACAATCAGCCCGGGGACTTCATATCTTTGAGGTAATAGAGAATTTCTCTTTCAGATGGACTTAAAGAAATGAATTAAGGCTTGTCAGTGTGATTTTAAACAGACACAACTCCAGTTTAAACCTTCTCGCTGGAAGATAGATGGATATCCAGAATCATAAGTTCAGGAAGGAGTATTCACTGGTTATAAGAGCTGATGAGATAGAAAAAATGATAAAAGATCTCCAGGGGACATCAACTGATTGGCTTGCTCCCTGAAACTCTCTCTCTCTCTCTGCGTGATCTGGAGACTTATCCAAAGCTGGGGTGACTGTGCTGTCCCTGCCTTACCCATCCTTCCAGAGCTACCCACCTGCCCAGTGGTCCAGAAAAGGCTCCCAGCACATTTGGTGCTGTTTGGATGTCTGTTCTAATTAAAGTTGTATGTTGTCCTGTGTTTCCCCCAGTGGGCAGGAAAGGTTCTACTTCTGCACTGGCAACATGACAACATTGAACCATGAGGAGGGAATGGCTTGTGCTAGAAATACAACGTGCCTCATTTAGCCCTTCCTCTGGGTTTTACTGACTACCTGCTCCGGTCAGGCCAGGCAACAGAATTGGGAACCCAGGAGCAGATAGAAGCCACGCAGTTGAGGGAGTGATGTCTCACAATATCTGGAGGAATGATGTAATCCATGACTTTATGAAAAAGAAAATATATATATTAGTCGATTGGAACACACTGCAGAATTAGAATTATGTATGTTTTATAATGAAGAAGCCCATGAATATCTGAACATCAAGGATGATAAGAACAGATTCTGCTCATGAAGAAAAGTCCTAATAGATTTAAGAAGCTAGGGGAGCTTTCACTCCTCCACTCCCCTCAAAAAATTGAGTGAAAAAGTCTGGCCAGAGAGGCAAAGCAGAAAAGAGAGTTCAAAGAGTAGTTAATTTTTATAAGGGCAGAGGTGAACGACTAGCCTGGTTGGAAGGTGACAATGAAACATAAAAAAAACATCTCCTGGGAGATTCTTCCCATGTTAGGTTGCCTCTGAAGCCTGGAGTTCCTTCCAGGCAGTGAGTGGCCCATGGCCATCCCACTGATCTGGAGGCCTCTGCTCTCTCGGGGCCAGCTCATGATAATTCTTGTAAACCAGGAAGTTGTCCAGACACTCTGTTACCTGAGCTGTGTGCCCACGATCTATGGGCCCAGCGCTCCACCCTGACCTGTGCTCTGAGAACTTTCGCTCCATGCAGCCTGGCTGGGACCCCACAGCCCCTTCTCCAGCCGCTTGTCTGACTTGGTCTGTGGACAAATCACTAGCCTCCATGCCATTTTGGAGTCAACACAAGACTGGGGTCTTTCTCATGGCTGTTCTGCTGATCATGCTTTTTGTCAACACATCCCAGTCAAGGAGATGGTTTCATGGATTTCCCCTTCATTTAGTAAGGAACTAAAGACAGCGTAAGATGGGCATGAAGGATGATGATAACTTCGGGAGGGCTTCCATGGCCTGGCATGTTTCTCAAGGTAAGGGGTGCATTTCCATGCCTGTTCCCCCTCTCCCCCCGGGAGAGGGCAGGAAGGCAGGGAGCTTCCTATTGCATTCCTCAGCTCTGCTGGCTCCCAGCGGTCTGATTCTCTCATGTGCATCCTGTAGGATTGGTGACAGAAGACCAGGACCTTCACCTGTTCCTCACCATTTGCATGTGGCCATGTGGCTTTTGTCGACGGTGAGGGTGCCCTTTGTGCTAAGCTGCAGAAACATAATGTGCATCAAGCATTTGAGTGCAGGTAGTTTATTTTGGAGGTGTTCCCAGCAAACATGGGTGCTTAATCCCACTGGGAAACTCCAGAAGCCAGTGTAGAACACACAATTCAGAGTTACCCCACCTGAGGGTGAGAGTTAAGGTGTTTCTACAGTCCCTCCTCTCAGCCATTGGCTGAGGGCTGCTGGCCTGGGCGAACGGGTGCTTCCAGCCTACCTCCAGTGTGGGCCAGTGGAAGCCAGAGGAAGCACTTGTGCAGCCACAGGCCGAGGCAGGCGGTTGGAAGTCAGGCTGGTGTGCATGCATGGGACAGAGAGGAGCAGCCTCTGGAGTCCTCTCTGCTCTCCTTCCCTCTCCATATCTACCCATCGCAGTCACCAGAGAGCCTTGCTTCCATAACCGGCAATGCTAGACTTGGTTCAGGAACCCTAGACCTGGTGGCCTGGGAAGGTGAGGCCCCAAAGACTGCCCCACAAGACTGCCACTGGCCTCACTCGGACACAGCCCTGTGAGGCTTTTGCCATGTTGGCCACTCATGGAACCCAGGCCCATTCAGCTCAGTAGAGGTTGTTCTTATAGGCCAAGTGATGCCTTTATCAGGCCACAAGGAGTGTCCTGTGACTAAACCCATATTCCCGACGCCCCAAATCTGCCTCTGCTCTTTCCACATCACAGCTCCTGGGATTTTGGGAATTTCCTTGATATTTCTGGGAACCTCTGTAACCAGTCCCCACTAATTACCCTGGGCTTGTCTGTTCAGCAGCCTACATTTCCTTCATGTGGCTCTGAGCTTTGTTCGGCAGTCTTGACATGCGGAACTTATGCACATTGGTGGAGAAGGAAGGCAGGGAGATGAGTCTGTACCTGCGAGAGGGTCAGAGTGAGGTGCATGGTTCCCAGTCCCCAGCTCCCAGTGAGCTTCCTTTGGTCTTGAGTGAGGGGGCCCTTTGGAAGGACTGCCACACAAAGATGGCACACACAGTCTCAGCCTGAGGTTATGGCCTCCAGGAAATCAGGAGAACCATGCCCCATTTATTTCAGCCTCTGAAGCCTCAAGACAAACAATTTTGTTGTTTTTTAATTAATCAATCAATCAGCCAAGTAACAAATGTTAATTAGGCAACCACTGTTTGCCAACCAAAGTGGCAGATGCTGAAGGAAACTCCCAGATGTTGGAAAGGGATCTCGCCTTTGGCAGGTTTACAACCTAGATGAAGAGACCAAATTTATAATGTGTGACTCTAAGGTAGCATGACTTAATTTTTAGAACAAACATGCCAGGATTTTTACATGGCTAATTCCCCCTCATGTGTTCCTATATTAAAGTATTATTGTTTCCAATTATGTAATGCTTATTATTATAGTTACACAGCTTTGCCCTGCAACATGTTTGTGGTAACTATGTTGGACAGCAGAACTGTGAAAATGAGATGATTTTTCTTAGCCACCACGTAACCTGAGGTTATTCTCCTTCATCACTGAACAGTGATGTAACATTTTCTATGCACAGAACTTGGAGATGCAGTTAGAGAAAACGCTGACAGGACTAGACCAGCAGCAGGGCATGGAGGCGAATCTGTTTCACCATTATTGGATGTTGCAGTTGGAGCTTCTATAAAACAGGGGATTTTACTTCAAAAAGCCTAGTTTATGGTGATTCTTTCTTTATAGGGAGGAGGACTGATTTCTAGAGATACAAAGTACTGAACACCTACTGCGAGCCAAGTAATTTATATGTATTTTAGCCTCACATGCTCCTATTAGGTAAGTTGTGTTTTCCTCCACTTGCCAGATGAGGAAACTGGCTCAGAGAGCTTGTTTCTTGACCAACAGGCTCCTAGAGGTCAAGGCAGGTGTGAATGGTCTGTAGGACCTCAAAGTTAACATAACATACGGCCTGGGGAGAAGTCTCTCTCAGCAAGGGCTGCAATGAATAGAGGACTCATCTCTTCATTTCGGTGGAGAGGAGAGTGTTGCCAAAAGCCCTGGCGGGGTTTTGTTTCCAGGATAACTGCAGTGGATGCCTGCCAGGGGTTGAGATGGGACCCTAGCTGCATTGGCCACATGTTTGCTCTCACACTGTCCAGACACGGATGTGGCTGAAATGACTTTATCTTTGAGACTAACAACCAGATTTGTGCTATCAACGTAGATTCAAACACCCAAATCTAATTCTTGGTGTGAGAGATACAGAGCAAGGGAAAGGAGGAGAGATGTCCTAATAAAAGAAACAGCACAGTGCGAATTCCATTTCTTAGAAAGAATCTTAAGAAGTTCTTTCTTTTGTCTGCATTGTCATGAACTCTCTGCCTGCTGTGCTTGCTTTCTTTCCGCTACCCCTTCCCCTCAATATGCATCGAAACTTCTTTCTCCTCTTTTGTTCAGTTTAGCAGGAAAGATCTTTGGAGCAGAAGGAATGGGCGCCTTTAGCAAGCTCAGATATCAAATAATTTTTTCACCTCCCTGTAATTGAAATCACAGGATCAAGATTTGCTTCCTTCTGGCCAGCTCCTCTCTTGTTCTCTGGGATCACAGATGGAGTGGGGCGAGGGTGCTGTTGACTCCCCACGGCTTGTCATCTGACAGACGGACACCCCAGCCAGGAAGGGGTCTGACTCTTAGATGAATTCTTTTATCCTCAAAGGGGCTTCCTGCAAAGGAAACCATTAGTGTTTTGCTATTGGGTTTCTACTCCCCATGGTGTCTAAGAAACCATTCATTTAATTTTGTGACATTTTGAGTGGATTTGGAGAGCTAAGCCCATTTGAAAAGGCCTGTTCCTGTCTGGGAGGACAGAGGGAATGCAAATAGAATCCAAATGGTCAAACCACCAGCAGGCTGAGTGTGGGCCTGCCTGGCCCTGGGGGCATTTCTGCGTCTCTCTTCAGCCTTTGAGACACATGTCATGGGTTATGTTCCTCATAGTCGGTGATGTGGCACCCTTCCCCTTCCCTTGTCGTGGCTAGGAACTGACCCCAGGACACAAGAAATTGGCTTGGAATTCCATAGGCAAGACAGCTTAAGAAATCTTACGCATTAAGGAGAATGACACTGTACATGTTTCTTCCTAATCCTAATCTCGTGGACGAAGGTGAGCGGGGCATCAGGGTCAAGAGCACATGATCCAGGGTTTGCAAACCTGGATGGGAGGGCTGGCTCTGTCATCGATGGCTGCATTGCCTCGGTCAGGTCATGGCAATGCTGTTAAAAAATGTAGGAGTTACCTGCCTGTGTGTTGTTCTGAGATAATTTACGTAGAATATTTAGCATGGTACTGGTACCCAGTAAAATCTCAGTAAACATTACCTGTCACTAATCCTGTGTTAAATATTGCTTTTACTTTCATGTTAGTTATCCATGGTGATTTGTTGTATATCCCTTCTTTTATGAGACCAGCACTGTCCAATAAAAGTATAATGCAAACCACATATGTAATTTTACATTCTTCAGCAACCACATTAAAAAAAATAAAAAGAAACAGGTAAAATTAATTTTAATCATATATTTAAACCCCTCAAATAAAAAAATATCATTTCAACATGTGATCAATATAAACATTTTCTTAAACATTTTATTTTTTTAAAAAGATTTTATTTATTTATTGGAGAGAGAGAGAGAGTTCACAAGCAGGGGGAGGAGCAGAGGGACAAGCAGACTCCCCACTGAGCAGGGAGCCCGCCCGATATGGGACTTGATCCCAGGACCCTGAGATCATGACCTGAGCCGAAGGCAGACGCTTAACCAACTGAGCCACCCAGAAGCCCCTCAATATAAATATTTTTAATGAGATATTTTACATTCTTTTTTTTTTTAATCCCTGGCCTTGGAATCTGTGTGTACTTAAATGTACAGATCTCTCAATTCATATGAACCATATTTTAAGTCCTCAATAGCCACGCAGAGCTCGTGGTTGCCCTACTGGACGGTGTGGGCCCAGGTTCTGTAATTTATAAGGACTATGTACTCCCTGGTATTTGGAAAAAAATGCAAAAGCACTCAAGGCAATTCTTTGATGATTTCATTTTTTTAATTTAGGTTTTTGTTTTCTTCTTGAGTCAATGTTGATAACTTGTATTTTTCTAGATATTTATCTCTTCTATTAAAATCTTTAAGTGTAAAACGTTTAACATACGATTCTCTTTTGATCTAAAAACTTCCACGCTTATGGCTATATCCTATTTTCCACTCCTAATTCATGAGACTAAGAGATGTTATACCTGTTTACTTTAGCAAGGAATATAGTTACTCTTTTTTGGGCAATCTTAATGAATTTCCATTTTAACACAGACTAGGAAGTGTCTTTGTCTTTAGAGCCAGGAGGTCATGAATGGCCCTGGATAGAGCAGATCTGGAGGCAGAGCTAAAATAGAAGCCATATGACTGTGAGCTGAGGGGAAAAAAGGAGCCAAGAATGTAGAAATGCAGACTATTCTAAAAAGAGGTCCATCCAAATAAGAAATTTATGGGCAGTGGGGCTGGAGGGGAGGTGGGTCTCAAGATTAAGAAATGACCAGCTATTAATTGGTTGGGCTGGCATTCATCCTTGACCCATCCACCCAAACCTATGCTCTCAGAGAGAGACCTCCCTGCCCCCTGCCCAGGAGTTGTACCCTGATATAAACACAGCTTATGTTTCTTTTCTAGTTCTTTTAATATTTCTCATGGTGTACCTATTTTGTATTCATTATCCCTCTCATTCACTAGAACCTAAGCTTCTTGAAGGGGAGGGTCATGTCTACCTTGTTTGCCAACAAATTTCTTGTATCTGCCATAGTGGATGGTAACTACTAGGCTCCCAGTAAGTATTTCTTGAGCGAAAAATTGCAATACTGCATTTCAGCTTTGATTTCGGGTTAGAAGGGAGAGAGTGATAAGGTGTGGGGAAATTACCATCAGCTATGAAGAGGTTGAAGCTATGAGAGAGAGAGAATAATTACAAAAATATCCTTCACAAAATGGGATTAAATGAGACCAAGAACAAATACAAAAGGATAATTATTGAGGAGGAAGAAGAAAAGAGACACCCTCTTTTGAAGAAGATTAAAAGATTGCCATATGGGTTTGTAGGTGAGAACCAGAAATTTGGAGCCGTTACCTCCTGATAATCCTATCTTGATAACGTGAGATAGGAGCTGATGTTCTCAGGGATGCCCAAGGGAAGTCATGAAGGTCAGTTGTTGAAGGGAAGAGAGGAATGGAAAATAAGTGGAAAAGGACAAGTGAGGGAGCAGCAATGGACATTGGGGTTTAGTGGAAGATGGAGCAAATGGGTGGGATTTTCTCCAGCCCATCAGCAGCTCAGTTGGAAGAGAAGGGAAGGTTTCACTGGAAGGCAAGCATGCTGAGGAGTTGGTAAGAGGGTTTAGGGGACTAGTCCTAGGATGTGGACTGGACAAGTAAGAAAGTACAACCAAGAGGCTGCAAATATGGAAAGCATCAGGCATAGGAAGATGTGGGTCAGAGAAGTGGAGATTGGAGTTTAAATTTTCACAAGTGGAGTTCTCAGTGATGGCTAGGTCCCTGGAGTGACCAGTGAGTAGGTAGCTGAAGCCAATAGGTGTGAGATGGGGTTTTATATGGTTATTATCTTGACCATTGGTACACAACCCCCATGATTTTAGGCCATGTGTTGGAGAGAAAAATTCAGGTTTCATGTCTCGATGACCATGGCAGTAGGGAAAGGTAGTTGATAGACGACAGAAGCAAAGAAGGGTATAGCTGGAGGGAAGGGTTAGCCTCAAAACTGGAGGTCCTTATATGAGGATGAAGAGCAAGCAGTGTGGCAGCTGATTCGACAAACTAGGGAAATGCAGTCCCTGGCTCTTAGGCCAATGTCTGGAAAGTCATTAAGCATTTTTTAGTTGCCCTCTGAATCATGGTGGTGGTGGTATTCAGGCGGTGAGCTGCTACATTCCTGACATCCATACTTTCTCAGACACTAGAAACCATCCTTCCACGTCTCCCACACCTCAGCCAGTCAGGCAGCTATACCGAGATTTACTAGCTCAGAGAGTCTCTATGTTTGATTAAGGACCAGAGATTCTCAAAGCCCAGAAAACTAAGATGCTGAATGGAAACATGGAAAAAAATAGTCAGAACTGACTCCTTGAAGTTACTGCCAACAACTGATGTACTAAGGACTTTGTAGTCAAAACGCCCACATCGTTTCTCCATCTGAGGAATGTTCGTGTAAATAAAACAGTTTGTTCTCATTAGTGTTCTCATCAGCTTTAGGGGGATCAACCCTCATCTTAGATTTTGTGTTAATACCAGGAAATTCAGGATTATAAAGTGTGCCCATGCTACTTAGAAAATATTCTAAGTCAGCATTTCCCCTCATCCCTCCTTTTCTCCAAGAACATTTGTGAGCCAGATCTTGTCCTTTGCTCCACTTGCTATCTGGTCAACTTTCAGTCAGTGACCCCAGACCACAAACCTTGTATGTGAGGCCTGGGTAGGTACATGAAGGTCTGCAGTGAAATTGATGTCTGTCCTTCAAGTCCCTGCTCACTGTTGGGAAAGTAAAAGAACTTTGCAAGCTTAGCAAACTTTCAAACTTACCTGAAAGTGATAAAAATCTTAAGGGAAAAACTATTTGGGATGTAGGCTAACATATCTTCAGATTAATCAGATATTCACCAGAGGCCTGGACAGCTGTCAGCCAGTGACTGAGAGGTATGAGAGATCCACTGCAGCTTTGGAGAAGAGTTGAAGGACTTGACAGACACAATCTGCTTTCTCCGAAGGTGCCGGTTTTAGGACTGTTGACCCATTTCCCCAGAGAGTGTGTGATTCTGCTGACTATTTAATGAATACAGGAGAAAGGAGTGATCCACTGGAATCTGGCATGGGTTCTAGTCCTGCCATTACTTGGCAAGTCCCTTGGCATGTTGGCCCGAGTTTCCTCATCTGGGAAATGGAGCTGGTGGTCAAGCTTGATGCAAAAATTGTTCCAGTTTGAAAACCTAGGGAGTGTCTCAGCATACCTTATACCCCTTGTTTTCATCTCTTTGGCTTTCAAATTCTTTGATTTCCTGGCCCCAGCTTTGACACCTATCTTTGGTGACTCATTTGAATCCCTACCTTGGTTTTTTGGATCTTGTCTCAATACTCAGCTCTTACCTAGATTTATTCTTCTAACATAAGGATCCCTACCAGCCTCCAGAAATTGGATACCTCTTCATGTTCCAAAGGTAATTTAGACATCCACCATCAGAACACCCCTGAGTCCATGGAGGGATACTTAGCTGGAACCTGAACATTACACTTACCACACCCAGTCCTCACCTTGTCACTAGTGAATATCCACCTTCTGGACCATACCACAGTACATTGCAGAGCATCTGTGGCCCTGGCTGTGTTCACAAGGGCTTCAGTGGAGAACTATATGATGATCAGCTCCAGGGATGAACGCTCTGACAGCTCAGGCCTCACCGTCTGTGTTTTGACTTGGAAATGTGTTTTGAAGCCCTTTTCCTCAATACTGCCATGTACAGGTGTGCACTGTATATCTCTGGGAGGTGTTTCTGGTATATACTATACTATGATACAAAAGGTGTCCCTAGAGCTATATGGGGCATAGCTTGCATGGCTATATGTAGCAAATTGTCCATTCTTACCCCTGGAACAGATCCTTCCCTGAGGTTGTTGAGGAAAGAATGCAAAGTTTTATTAGGAAAGCAGAGCATTGGATATGTGAAGCTGGACCCCACTAATGGCTTAGTAATGGCTGATTACTGATACCTCAAGTTCAGTGACAGTCAGGTGATGTGGGCCATGTCCTTTAGATGGTTCAACTTTGACATTATCAGTGACCTGGCATCCCACACTGCTGAGCAGTTAATTCATGACATGAATCAGAGTACCAAAGATAAATTCAGAATCCCAAAAAACCCTCTGGACCGGGAAACTTTCAGCCCCCTGAGACTGTATAACTGTTGATGACAGTGATTGAGTGAGGGCAGCAGATGAATGTTTACTCACAATGGCTCCCAGCTAAGATCAATACAGGGGCAGAACCCACAGATGGCTGGATATCCAAAACAGAAGTCTCTATCCCCCTGGAGGAAAGGCTGTATCCAAGGACTGTGGCTGTGCCTCATTTGGTCCATGGAAGCTCTACTCGACCTATGTCAGATATGGCACCTTCCAGTTCTGATCTTCCCATTATCATAGGAAAGTAAAGATTTTCATCTATTTGTATACTCATTTGTCCCAAGGCCTGGGACACAGTGAGTATTCAATAAATATTTGTTGAATGAGTGTATGATTACTCAGTAATAGGTCAATGATGAGTCCTGGACTCTCAAAGAATTTATGCATCTATTTTTGTCTTAGGATACCATTACAATGCACTCTCTTGGAGACCTACCTCTTCCATAACAAAGATAATCTCAATCTATCCTTGAACACTGGTCATGTATCTGCATCGATTTTAACTTCTCTGTTCATTATAGAGATTGAGTACACAGACAAGCCATACTCTTGATCTACAACCATGATCGCTACCCCATAATTTTTCTTCTCTCCCTTTCTTTCTTCCTTTCTTCCTTCCTTCCTTTCTTTCTTTCTTTCTTTCTTTCTTTCTTTCTTTCTTTCTTTCTTTCTTTCTTTCTTTTTCTTTCTTTCTTCCTTCCTTCCTTCCTTCCTCCCTCCCTCCCTCCCTCCCTCCCTCCCTCCCTCTCTCTCTCTCTCTCTCTCTTTCTTTCTTTCTTTCTTTCTTTCTTTTCTTTTCTTTTAGAAAATATTATCCAAAGCTGCCCACCTCTGGACTCACTAGTCCATTTCCCAAAGTCATATAGAGTCCATCAACAGAACCCTTAATATATCTCCAAATAGTACCAGGCAAGCCCTCAACCACTAAAGACATAGTCCACAGAAGTCCACAGAGTCCACAGAAGTTCATACACCTGTAATATGTTGAATAATGGTCCCCAAAGATATCTAGGTCCTAATTCCTGGAACCAGTGAATGTTGGCTTATATGGCAAAAAGGACTGCAGATGTGATTAAATTAGGCTCTTGAGATGGGAGATTATCTTTCATAATTTGGAAGGGCCCAGTGTAATGACAAGTGTATTCTTAAGAGAGAAGCTGTAGGAGATTAGGTTACAGAAGAGGAGAAGGCAATGTGAAGACAGAAGCAGAGATTATAGTGATACAGCTACAAACCAAGGAATACCAGCAACCACCAAAAGCTGGAAGAGGCATCAGATTCTCCCCTAGTGCCTCCAGAAACAGCCCTGTCAACACTTTTTTAGCCTCATAAGACTCATTTTAGCTTCATAAGACTCATAAGAGAATAGCTTTTTGTTGTTTTACACCACTAGGTTTATAATAATCTGTTACATGAGAAATGAGAAACTAATATAACCTCACCATGAGTATATTTGCTCCCTTTTTAGATGCTAACAAGTATATCATAGCATTTCTGAGCAACATCATTATCCAATCAGCCATTCAGTTCCTAGAGGACTATAAACTGCTCAAAAGAATTATAAATACCCTCTGACCTCTCCAATGGGAACATCATTCACAGTAAGATCCCAGCCAGAAACCCACATCTGCAACTCTACCACTCAGGCCAATCTTTGGCCAACCTTTGGCACCAATCAAGTTTCCAACAGGCCTGCCCACCTCCAACCTTACAAGAACATGTGTATCTGTGACTTGAAAATGTAGGGTTCTCTGGCAAACAAAATCTGGCTCCCTTGCCTTCATCCGGGACCAATTATTTTCCCTACTGGAGAGTCTGTGTCTTGTGGTTGATCTTTTCCTTCTCTAGATGATTTTGAAGCATTTTACTATTTACTCACGTCTCTCATATGAGGCAAAGAGAGAAAATAAGATAGGTTCACAAACTTGCAACTAGGAGATGAATAAGTTCTGGAGATCTCATGCACAGCGTAATGATTATAGTCAACAATACTGTGTTACATACTTCAAAGTTGCTAAGAAACTAGCTCTTAAATGTTCTCACCACAAGAAAAGAAATGATAATTATGTGGTCTGCCAGAGGATTTAACTAATGCTACAGTGATACTCATATTACAATATGTAAATGTATCAAATCAACATGAATACCTTAAACTTACACAATGTTATAGGTCATCTATATCTCAATAAAAAAAATAAAAATTTTATTCTACATTAATATTTATTTTATATTAGTAGCAAAAATTTATATTAGGGCAGGAATAAAAGGGACTTAAGATTGTTTCTTTGTATCAGACTGTTTCCCTACTTTGACTGCAGGTTTTTCCAGCATATCCGGGATGACATTTGTACTTGTTTGGTCTGATATAGTCACCGTGTTTGCCTTGTGGTTGGCACACAGCTATGAAAAGAGGATATCATGCATTACTTCTAGGTCAGTAGAAAAAAAAAAGAAAGAAAAGCATTCAACAGGTTCACTTGTCTGTTAGAAAGCCACTAGGTAGTTTGCAGGAAATAAGGCCTCAACTTGACAGCCCTGTCAACTTTGACAATTTTTGTACTCTATATGATTACTTCCTTTTCACTTAGTTGAAGTCCTGCTGGAAGAACTATATATATATGTGTGTGTGTGTGTGTGTGTGTGTGTGTGTGTGTGTGTGTGTGTGTATACACACACATAATTATTATATGTTTATATATAACATATATAGTTAATATATGTTATATATTTATGTTATATGCATTATACATATAATACATAATATATTCTATGTATATAACATATATGTGTGTGTATATAACAGTATTATATATATTACAATATATACTATATATAACAACATTATATATATACTATATATAACAATAATAATATGTATATGATATATATGTATATATGTGTGTGTATATATACATATATATATAATTAAGGGAGTAGAGTCTATGAATATTTAATCAAGAGAAGGAGGGTCTAACTGTTTAGCTAGGTGCAACTGACTGAGACCAACTCTGTGTCAGGCTCTATGCTACTCTTTTTGGAAATGAATAGTGACATATAAATCCCACAATAAATTTGTTGATGTTTTCAAACCTGTTTGACCAAGGAATCCCATTGTATATATTATCTACCAACATCTCTTAAAACCTATGTTCTCCAGCACTTTCCTTGGGAAAGGCTGGGAAATGAGCAACTCAGAGAATACAGACTAGGACCAGAAGCCTATTGGTCCCAAAGCCACCGCATGCTGGTCTCGGCTGGGTCTAAGACATATCAAAAAAGCAGAACTTGGCGATTGCACAGGCGATTTGATCCACAAACTCAAGCCTCCCGGCATCACTCTGAGCCCTATCATTGTGCATTACATGGTTGTGCTGTCCACACAGATTATATTAACCAGATGACTGCCAAATATGTGCCTCCATAGGGCTGTAATGGGGGAAATGGAGTAAGTCCTTTGATTTGGGATACCTAAACTTCACCATCTATAAAATGGGACCTAAACATGCGTTTCTCAGAGGTGGAATGAAGATGAGGTGAAAGGTTCTCTGAAATCTCCAGAATGTGGGGCATTATCTTAGCGCTGAGTACAACTCTCAGAGATAATGACTGCTATTAGTACCGCAAAGAAGGTGAGGCACATTTAATGCAAAGGAAAGTGATGTTATTTTGAACAAGGTTCACACAAGGTTGCATGTTATATGCATTTAGCTTGAAGATAGAGTGACAAGGATGGAGGAAGTAAAATAATTCTACCAGTGGGCTGAAATGCTCCATGCCTGTGTTCATGTTTTATATGAAGATGAAGTGATAATAAGAATTTTGTTCATGAGAAATCAAAATGCCTCTATATTTTCAGTATTGAATATTTAGGAAAATAAGTGAATATTGGTGACTTGGTTTAATTATCCCCCTCCATCCCAACCTAAATAAGCTCTTTCCTCTTTTGGGAGATTAGTATGCATTTAGTCCACTTTTTGTACACTTTGTACATTTATTGATTTTTATATTTATTCTGCTGTATAATGGGAATTTATATTCAGAGATGCACAAGATCTTCAATCTATCAAAAATATTATATCTCCAGGATACCCACAGGAAACGTAGACAAGCACTTATTTACCCATTTTACTTAATTATATCCTGCCTCATTCCCCAAAGGATTTATAGGCGTTTATAATGAGACATATAATGAGAAATATTTAAAATAAATTTAAATTCAGGTAATAAGAAAATGGGTTGAAAAATAAGACCAGGCATAAATTATGTTAGTAAAAGCAATTTCAATGTAATTCACTACAGTTTTATTTAAAGCCTTGGGAAGATCTCATGGAATTTGACAAGCTGAATCTAAAAGACATATAGAATAGTAAAGACACATGTAAATCTAAAAGACATATTGAAATGAAATGAAATCTGGCTACAAATAGCCAAAGCAACATTTTTGAAGAAGAGCATCATGAGGGAAATTTTACCCTTCTGGGTAGAAGGTCATAGGAAGCTGGGGCACATTGGGCAGTATAATATTGTGCAGGATCGAGAAGCACCCTACAGAGTCAACTAACTGATGTGCGTGGAAACCTAGTCCATGATAAAGCTAGCTTAACAAAATAGCAGGAAAATGAACTATTGAGTAAATGGCATAGGCAGAACTGGCTATCCAGTTGTAAAACATAAAATAGATTCAGCCCTCTCTGTTGTACAATGCTCCCAAATCAATTCCAGGTGGAACATTGACCCAAGGGTAGACTGAGGCACTGGATAAAGCTTAGGAAAAAAGATAGGAAAATGCCTTCATGGTATTAGCATAGTATAGGACACCTCAGACAAAGACAGAAAAAAGTAAAAAAGGGAAAAAATATAAATGTAATTGCATTAAAAATATAACATTTTGTATAAAAAGGAAAAAGGAAGGGAGGAAGGAAAGAAGGAAGAGGAAACTATAGACTAGACTCAAAACTTAAAAGACTTAAAACTTACAGACTTAAAACCTACCCAACACGGATTAATATCAATAATATATAATGAATCATATACATGTAACATATATGTATAATATGTAATATATGTATGAATGTATATGCCATGAATAGTATGTAGTTAATTAGAAAAACAAACTTCAATAGAAAAGTGAAATGGGGAAAGGACAAACCAGAGATTTTTGGTAGAGGAATCCAAACATCTGAAAACAATGTTTAAACTCACTAATGTGGTAATAGAAATACATATGAAAAGTACAGGGGTGCCTGGGTGGCTCAGTCGGTTAAGCATCTGACTCTTGATTTAGGCTCAGATCATGGTCTCAGGGTCATGGGATTGAGCCCTAGGCTGAGCTCCACACTCAGCAGGGAGTCTGCTTCTCTCCCTCTGCCCCTCCCCCTGCTTGCACACCTGCACACACACTCTCTCTCAAATCAATCAATCAGTCAATCTTTAAAAAAAAAGAAATGCACATGAAAAGTACAGTGATATACTATGTCACTCACAGCAGATGGGGGAAAAAAGTCTATGAAAAATGTCAATTGTTAGAAAAAATATGGAGAAATGAGAATCATCAAACAATCAGTACAATTACTTTGGTGATGACTGCTAAATGGGAAGATGTGCTTACCCCATGACTCAGCAATTCCATTTTTAGGAATATACGCTACAAAAACTTTTGCAAATGTGCACATGGAGGCCCATAATAAATAAATTGGTGAAAGTTAAAGTTCCTTAATGGGAATATGCATGCATACATTTTGGTATGTTTATGGAACGGAATATACTATATGCCAGTTAAAGGACAAAAGAAGCACTTCAACTATCAAAGTGGATACATCTGATAAATGTAATGTTGAGAGAATAAGTTTTACAAAGATTGATAAGATAACATTTATCTAAAGTTCAAAAAATAACAAAATAGTACTTTGTATATTTTATAGAAACATGGTAAATCAATCAAGATTTATGAGAAAAATAAGCACTAAGTTAATGATAATGATTTCCTTTAAGGAGGGAAGAAGGTAAAGTCAAGAGGGCCTCAACTTTATCTGTAATTTTTGTTTTATATAAAAATTTAAAAAACAATGGACGAGCAACCCAACAGAAGATGTGCAAAATAGACAAGCAAGTATTTTATAGGGAACACAGATAATCAATAGACATATGAAGAAATACTCCACTTCACGAGTCACCATAGGAATTAGAATCAAGACCAGAATGAGATGCCATTTTGTACCTATTTTATTGGGAAAAATTAAGAAATCTAACTTACTAAGTGTTGAAGATTCAGGATCATTTCTGGTGGGAGTGGTAATATACTGTTGTAGTCTTCCCAGTCTACAACAGTATATTAAAACGAGTCACAGTATATCTTAATACATTACAGTGTATCAGAATGAGTCACAGTATATCACAATGTGTCATAGTGTCTCACAGTATACCATAGTATATCTAAGTATATCACAACATAGAGGTGGATATTATTACAGACTGTCCAAGCAACTCCACTGCTGGGAGTATACTCAAAAGCACCAAAAGACACCTGTGAGAATGTTCATCACTAGTTCTTGTAATAATAAAAAAAAAAAAACTGCAAACAAATCAAAATCATGGAAAACTGAGGCATGTCCTCAAAGTGGAACAAGTCAGCGGTGAATGGATTAGAGCCACATGTAACACACAGGTGAATTTGGTAATATAACATTAAGTGCCTGGAACATCTCAGAAAACTTCATGCATCATGATATTCTTTTAATGATGGTCAAAACCAAGTAAAACAATATATCAGTTGAAAAAAACATACCAACTTGGTGTGTGTGTGTGTGTGTGTATAATTCATAATGATTTGTCTACATGGAGATTAAGCATACAGAGTAACTAGATCAATTCAGCTCAGTTCACTTAATATTTATCGAGAGCTTATTATGTACAAGGCACTGTGTTAAGTGCTTGGGATACAGAGGTAAATGTGTCCTACAGAGATAGTTTATGCCCTCATGGGGTTTCCTGGTGTGTAAATTGTATCATTTAGCACAGCTCTTGAGCTTTTTGGCTTGACTCTTGGTTATTTCTCCCATATCTGTAAATAACTTATATGTCAAAGGGTTCTTGGTATCATGTGAAGATGATTATAAAACATTGCACATTTTTGTACACACATATGTACCCACCCACTTTCCTTCAATAACTTTCCTTCACATTTACTAAGATGCTAAGTACCAGGCATCGTCCCAGGTAATAGAGTTCATTGATTTTGTGCAAGAGGCTAAAGCACTCATGTGAACACATTGTGCATTACTCTATTCAGTTAGTTCATCTGGTGACTCATATTGAAAGCTCAAGGAAACAGCCTGCGGACTACATTTCTATTTCTTTTTTTCTAACTGTACTCAGCACAGCTGTGGGTGAGCTCATGTTAGTTCGGATTTGGGGGCTGCTCAGAGTAGAAACTCATTCACGCTACCTCAAGCAATGGGATTCCACTTAGGGATATAGATGACACCAAGGGAAACGGACTCTCAGGGGATGAGTAGGAGATGTGTCTGAGCCAGGGCATATAGAAAAGTGATTTATACAGTCCTGTGGTGCCCAAGTGGCTGAAGGGACTATAGTCCTCTTCTACCTTTTCATTGTTTTCTGTGGTGACTGCCACACACCATCATGAGTCATCTCTCTCACCGTTGAGGAACTACTCAAGAAAAGTTAATACTTTCTTCATGGGCCTGTTGCTAACATTAAATGGGCCAATGGATACAAAATCCTTAAAATAGAGCCTGGCATTTTGTAAACACTGTGATATTCCTGTTTATTTTTGTTGTTACTGTCTCAGTTTCAGTCAACTAACACCCTGAGTTTATCCATCACTTACACTTATTTGGTGCCCTCACAGCTTTCCTTCTCCAACATTTAATCTCCTCAGACTAAAAGTGTCAAAGAGGCAATCTATCTGGTACTGGTGCAGGTTTGGTTTTTTTGTGTGTTTTGTTTTGGTTTTGGTTTTGGTTTTGGTTTTTGCCAGGCCCCATCATGGTCTGCTGGCTACCTTGATGATAGGCTTTTGAGACTGCCTACCCAGTTAGGATGGCTGGAGCCTTCTGGAACAGTGGATGGCACCCAGCTCATGGAGCAACCTTGGGCTTCTCCCTTAGTACAGACTGTGGCCTTGGTAGTTCCTCAGAAGGGAACATGGTAGGTCTTAGAGGGCAGGCACTGAAGCTGACCTGTTTTGCACGTGCTTATTTTCCCTTATACAAATCATTTATCTAAAAAATTAACTTAGTGGAGTCATATTAATCCTCCAATACAAAATCAGTGATATGGATTTGGAATCACTGTACCCATCTACCGAAGAAGTTTTATGAGAACATCTGTTTTAGCTCTGGAGTCTTTCTGCACAGATGGAAAATGTGCCTCAATCCACTTTAGAATCATTATGAATCAAGTCAGATCAAAATAATCTTTAATAAATTTTGGATTTACCCAGATAAATTTATGACTAACACCAACCAAAATAAATTGACCTAACACTAGTTTTTCAATGTCTACATACATTGAAAAGATCTAAAATCCAACATATATTGGAAATAAGTATGGATCTTGGAGTCAAAGGACTCAAGGTTGAATCCTGACACTGTCACTCAATAGGTGGGTGACTTTCTGCAAGTAATTTAACTTCTCTGAGACAAATTCCCTTAGTTTTGAAGATTTTCAATATTATTAGCACAGCCATGTTCTAGAAACACAAAATAACACATTAAAAAAATGAGACTTCCAAGTCAAATACCAGAGATAGAGTAGGCTAAAATAAATGAAAAATAAAATTGGAAATTCTTTATTACTCACATTACTGATTGTTTTTGTTATTTCTCAGAATATGATAAAATCCATGAGGATAAAAGTATAGGAATATAACCTAAACATATATCAACTGAACAAAACACAACATAAGGTTTTTCTATTGACTGACTTAACCAATGCAGGTTATATCTTTGTTTTTCTTTAAAATATTTTTTGTTATGTTAATCACCATATGTTACATCATTAGTTTTTGATGTAGTGTTCCATGATTCATTGTTTCTGTATAACACACATTGCTCCACGCCAAACGTGCCCTCTTTAATACCCATCACCAGGCTAACCATCCCCCCACCCCATCCCCTCTAGAACCCTCAGTTTGTTTTCCAGAGTCCATCATCTCTCATGGTTCATCTCCCCCTCCGATTTCCCCCCTTCATTCTTCCCCTCCTGCTATCTTCTTCTTCTTTTTTTTCTTAACATATATTGCATTATTTGTTTCAGATGTACAGATCTGTGATTCAACAGTCTTGCACAATTCACAGTGCTCACCATAGCACATACGCACCCCAATGTCTATCACCCAGACACCGCCTCCCTCCCACACCCCACCACTCCAGCAACCCTCAGTTTGTTTCCTGAGATTAAGAATTCCTCATTATCAGTGAGGTCAAATGATACATGTCTTTCTCTGATTGACTTATTTCACTCAGCATAACACCCTACAGTTCCATCCACGTCGTTGCAAATATCAAGATCTCATTCCTTTTGATGGCTGCATAATATTCCATTGTATATATATACCACTCCTTCTTTATCCATTCATCTGTCTACGGACATCTTGGCTCTTTCCACAGTTTGGCTATTGTGGACATTGCTTCTATAAACATCAGGGTACACGTACCCCTTCGGATCCCTACCTTTGTATCTTTGCGGTAAATACCCAGTAGTGCAATTGCTCGATTGTATGGTACTGCTATTTTCAATTTTTTGAGGAACCTCCAACTGTTTTCCAGAGTGGTTGCACCAGCTTGCATTCCCACCAACAGTGTAGGAGGGTTCCCCTTTCTCCACATCCCCACCAACATCTGTGGTTTCCTGACTTGTTAATTTTAGCCATTCTGACTGGTGTGAGATGGTATCTCACTGAGGCTTTGATTTGGACTTCCCTGTTGCCGAGCGATGTTGAGCACTTTTTCATGTGTCTGTGGGCCATTCGGATGTCTTCTTTGGAAAAATGTCTCTTCATGTCTTCTGCCCGTTTCTTGATTGGATTATTTGTTCTTTGGGTGTTGAGTTTGATAAGTTCTTTAAAGATTTTGGATACTAGCCCTTTATCTGATATGTCAACTACAAATATCTTCTCCCATTCTGTTGGTTGTCTTTTGGTTTTGTGGACTGTTGCTTTTGCTGTGCAAAAGCTTTTTATCTTGATGAAATCCCAATAGTTCATTTTTGCCCTTGCTTCCCTTGCCTTTGGCGATGTTTCTAGGAAGAAGTTGCAGCGGCTGAGGTCGAAGAGGTTGCTGCCTGTGTTCTCCTTTAGGATTTTGATGGACTCCTGTCTCACATTTAGGTCTTTCAACCATTTGGAGTGTATTTTTGTGTGTGGTGTAAGGAAATGGTCCAGTTTCATTCTTCTGCGTGTGGCTGTCCAATTTTCCCAACACCATTTGTTGAAGAAGCTGTCTTTTTTCCATTGGACATTCTTTCCTGCTTTGTCGAAGATGAGTTGACCATAGAGTTGAGGGTCTATTTCTGGGCTCTCTATTCTGTTCCATTAATCTATGTGTCTGTTTTTGTGCCAGTACCATACTGTCTTGGTGATGACAGCTTTGTAATAGACCTGGAAGACCGGAATTGTGATGCCGCCAGCTTTGTTTTTCTTTTTCAACATTCCTCTGGCTATTCGGGGTCTTTTCTAGTTCCATACAAATTTTAGGATTATTTGTTCCATTTCTTTGAAAAAAGTGGATGGTATTTTGATGGGGATTGCATTGAATGTCTAGATTGCTCTAGGTAACCTTGACATCTTCAAAATATTTGTTTTTCCAATCCATGAGCATGGAACATTTTTCCATTTCTTTGTGTCTTCCTCAATTTCTTTCATGAGTGTTTTATAGTTTTCTGAGTATAGACCTTTGCCTCTTTGGTTAGATTTATTCTAGGTATCTTATGGTTTTGGGTGCAACTGTAAATGGATCAACTCCTTAATTTCTCTCTCTTCTGTCTTGTTGCTGTATAAGAATGCCATTGATTTCTGTGCATTGATTTTATATCCTGCCACTTTACTGAATTTCTGTATCAGTTCTAGCAGCTTTGGGGTGGAGTCTTTTGGGTTTTCCCCATAAAGTATCATATCATCTGCAAAGAGTGAGAGTTTGACTTCTTCTTTGCCGATTTGGATGCGTTTGATTTCATTTTGTTGTCTGATTGCTGTGGCTAAAACTTCTAATACTATGTTGAATAGCGGTGGTGATAGTGGAAACCCTGCCGCGTTCCTGACCTTAAGTGGAAAGCTCTCAATTTTTCCCCATTGAGAATGATATTTGCTGTAGGTTTTTCATAAATGGCTTTTATGATATTGAGGTATGTACCCTCTATCCCTATACTCTGAAGAGTTTTGATCAAGAAAGGATGCTGTCCTTTGTCAAATGCTTTTTCTGCATCTTTGAGAGGGTTATATGGTTCTTGTTCTTTCTTTTGTTAATGTATTGTATCACGTTGATTGATTTGCAGATGTTGAGCCAAACTTGCAGCCCAGGGATAAATCCCACTTGGTCGTGGTGAATAATCCTTTTAATGTACTGTTGGATCCTATTGGCTAGTATTTTGGTGAGAATTTTTGCATCCATGTTCATCAAGGATATTGGTCTGTAATTCTCCTTTTGGATGGGGTCTTTGTCTGGTTTGGGGATCAAGATAATGGTGGCCTCATAAAACAAGTTTGGAAGTTTTCCTTCCATTTCTATGTTTTGGAACAGTTTCAGAAGAATAGGTATTAATTCTTCTTTAAATGTCTAATAGAATTCCCCTGGGAAGCCATCGGGCCCTGGGCTTTTGTGTGTTGTGAGATTTTTGATGACTGCTTCAATTTCCTGAGTGGTTATAGGTCTGTTCAGGTTTTCTATTTCTTCCTGGTTCAATTTTGGTAGTTGATACATCTCTAGGAATGCATCCATTTCTTCCAGGTTATCTAATTTGCTGGCATAGAGTTGCTCATAATATGTTCTTATAATTGTTTGTATGTCTTTGGTGTTGGTTGTGATCTCTCCTCTTTCATTCGTGATTTTGTTGATTTGGGTCATTTCTCTTTTTGATAAGTCTGGCCAGGGGTTTATCAATCCTGTTAATTCTTTCAAAGAACCAGCTCCTAGTTTCGTTGATCTGTTCTACTGTTCTTTTGGTTTCTAGTTCATTGATTTCTGCTCTGATCTTTATGATTTCTCTTCTCCTGTTGGGTTTAGGCCTTATTTGCTGTTTTTTTCTCTAGCCCCTTTAGGTGTAGGGTTAGATTGTGTATTTGAGACCTTTCTTTTTTCTTGAGAAAGGCTTGTATTGCTATATACTTTCCTCTCAGGACTGCCTTTGCTGTATCCCAAAGATTTTGAACAGTTGTGTTTTCATGTTCATTGGTTTCCATGAATTTTTTTAATTCTTCTTTAATTTCCTGGTTGACCCATTCATTCTTTAGTAGGATGCTCTTTAGCCTCCATGTATTTGAATGCTTTCCGACGTTCCTCTTGTGATTGAGTTCTAGTTTCAAAGCGTTGTGGTCTGAAAATATGCAGGAATGATCCCAATCTTTTGGTTGTGGTTGAGACCTGATTTGTGACCTAGGATGTGATCTATTCTGGAGAATGTTCCATGGGCACTAGAGAAAAATGTGTATTCTCTTGCTTTGGGATGGAATGTTCTGACTATGTCTGTGAAGTCCATTTGGCCCAGTGTGTCATTTAAAGTCTTTATTTCCTTGTTGATCTTTTGCTTAGGTGATCGTCCATTTCTGTCAGAGGGTGTTAAAGTCCCCCACTATTATTGTATTGTTGTCAATGTGTTTCTTTGCTTTTGTTATTAATTGCCTTATATAATTGTCTGCTCCCATGTTAGGGGCATAGATCTTTACAATTGTTAGATCTTTATGTTGGATAGACCCTTTAAGTAGGATATAGTGTCCATCCTCATCTCTTATTACAGTCTTTGTTTTAAAATCTGATTTGTCTGATATAAGGATTGCCACCCCATCTTTCTTTTGGTGTCCATTAGCATAGTAAATGGTTTTCCACCCCCTCACTTTCAATCTGGGGGTGTCTTTGGGTCTAAAATGAGTCTCTTGCAGACAGCATATTGTTGGGTCTTGTTTTTTAATCCAATCTGATAGCCTATGTCTTTTGATTGGGACATTTAGCCCTTTTACACTCAGGGTTACTATTGAAAGATAGGAAATTAGTGCCATTTTATTGCCTGTAAGGTGACACTTACTGTCTATTTGTCTGTGTTCCTTTCTGGTCTATGCTGCTTTTAGGCTCTCTCTTTGCTTAGAGGACCCTTTCAATATTTCTTTTAAGGCTGGTTTCGTGTTTGCAAATTCCTTTAGTTTTTGTTTGTCCTGGAAGCTTTTTATCTCTCCTTCTATTTTCAATGACAGCCTAGCTGGATATAGTATTCTTGGCTGCATATTTTTCTTGTTATTGCTCTGAATATATCATGTCAGTCCTTTCTGACCTGCCAGGTCTCTGTGGATAGGTCTGTTGCCAATCTAATGTTTCTACCATTGCAGGTTACATATCTCTTCTCTTGAGCTGCTTTCAGGATTTTCTCTTTGTCTCTGAGACTCGTAAGTTTTACTCTTAGATGTCGGGGTGTTGACCTATTTTTATTGATTTTGAGAGGGGTTCTCTGTGCCTCCTGGATTTTGATGCCCATTTCTTTCCCCACATTAGGAAAGTTCTCTGCTATTATTTGCTCCAATATACCTTCTGCCCCTCTCTCTCTTTCTTCTTCCTCTGGGATCCCAATTATTCTAATGTTGTTTCATCTTATGGTATCGCTTATCTCTCGAATTCTGCCCTCGTGATCCAGTAGTTGTTTATCTCTCTTTTTCTCAGCTTCTTTATTTTCCATCATTTGGTCTTCTATATCGCTGATTCTCTCTTCTGCCTCATTTATCCTAGCAGTTAGTGCCCCCATTTTTGATTGCACCTCATTAATAGCCTTTTTGATTTCGACTTGGTTAGATTTTAGTTCTTTTATTTCTCTAGATAGGGTTTCTCTAATAACTTCCATGCTTTTTTCAAGGCCAGCTAGTATCTTTAAAATCATGATTCTGAGCTCTAGGTCTGACTTCATACTAATGTCCATATTGATTAGGTCCCTGGGAGACGGTACTACCTCTTGTTCTTTTTGTTGAGGTGATTTTTTCTGTCTTGTCATTATGTCCAGAGGAGAACAGATGAATGAGAGAACAAAATTCTAACAGGATACCAACATCCCCAGCAAATATATTCTAAACAAATCAGAAAAGACCTGAAACTGGGGGAAAAGAAAGGGAAAGAAAGAAAAAAGAAAGAGGAAAAAAAAGAAAAAGATAAAGATAAAAACAAAAACAGAACAAAACAAAGAAAACCAGAATATGATCAAATATGATCAGGCTGATGCATAGATCAGTGCCACACACTAGATTTTGGGTGTATTTTGGTCTGTTAGAAGAATGTGCCTGCCAAAATTTTATAGCTAGAAAGACTTATATATGTACAAAATAAGCGTTGATACAATGAAGGGATGGAATATGGTTGTAAAGATGAAAATTATAAAAAATTTCATAAAAGGAATTGATAAGATAAGAGGTTGTTTGAAAAAAGAATGAAGAGGATTAAAAAAAAAAGAAAGAAAAAATAAGGGGGGAGAGAATGTGATCAGGCAAGAGACTAGAACAAAGCCATACACTAGAGATTTAGGGTATATTTTGATCTGGTAGAAGAAACTGTACCTCAAAATTTTAAAGAGAGAACAACTTACATATATATGCCAAAAATAAGGGTAACTACTATGAAGGGATAGAATATGACTCTAAAAATGAAAAATAAAAATGTTTTTTTAAAAAAGAGATTAATAAGATGTTGGTTGAAAAAGGGAAAAAGAAAAATTCAAAAATAAACAGTTAAAAAAAAAAGAATTAACTTTGAAAGACTAAAGAATCATGGTAAAAAAGCCATGAATTCTATGTGCAGTATTCCCCTAGTGCTGGAGTTCTGCCATTCTCATTGATCGGTAAACTTGTTCTTGGCTTGCTGGCTGTTCCTGCTGATCTTCTGGGGGAGGGGCGTGTTGCCATGGTTCCCAAATGTCTTTGTCGAGGCGGAATTGCCCCGCCCTTGCCGGTCCAGGCTAGGTAATCTGCTCAGGTTTGCTCTCGGGAGCTTTTGTTCCCTGCAAGCTTTCGGTACAGCTTTGGAGGACCAGGGTGAAAATGGTGGCCTCCCAATCTCCGCCCGGAGGACCCAAGAACTTGGGGCCCCACTCCTCAGTGCGCGCCCAGAGAAAAGCAGTCACTCCCGTCTCCCTGGTCTCCGACCGCACTCCGTGCTCACCCGGCCTGTGACCGAGCGTTTCTATCTCTGGCACCCGACCCCATGTGGAGTCTCCAAACCCAGCAGATCCCTGCGGTGCGTTCCTGCGCCGCTCCTCCTGGGGGAGGAAGGGGAGTCTCCCCGGATCTGCCGCTTGTTGGGTCCCTGCTGGAGGAGCAGTGGCCCGACTGGGCCGCGGATCACAGTTTATGGCCACCCCGAGCTGAGAGCCCGCGCCTCTGCTCCGTCTCTGCAGCCGGCTTCCCCGCTCCGATACCTGGGAGCTCTGCCACACTCAGGCACCCCCGGTCTTTCTGTGACCCCGAGGGTCCTGAGACCACACTGTCCCGCGAGGGGTTCCCCCCCCCCCCCCCGCTTAGCCCCTGGAGTGACGTCCCTCAGCGGAGCCGGCTTCTAAAATTTCCGATTTTGTGCTCCGCGGCTCTATCACTTGCCAGAAGCGGCCGACGGAGGCCCCCTCCCCCGCCGTCTATCCTCCCGAATATCGCCTCGGATTCACTTCTCCGCACGTCCTACCTTCCAGAAAGTGGTCGCTTTTCTGTTCAGAGAGTTGCTATTCTTTTCTTTGATCTCCTGTTGAGTTCGTAGGTGTTCAGAATGGTTTGATCCCTATCCAGCTGAATTTCTGGGACCAGATGAAATCCGGGTCTCCTGCTCCTCCGCCATCTTGCTCCGCCCCAACCTATCTTTGTTTTTTGTAGGCAGAATGACTAACTGGGTACTAAAAGGTCTCTACTACTTTTACATCTACTTTCTCCAATTATTTTGATGGGTAAACCGAGGATATGCCAAACATAGGTGAGTAAAGAATTCTGATCTGATTGTAGTGTCTTACAGACCAGAGTTTTAGTTTGTACAAGGGTATATCTGACTCTTTCCCAATTTATGGATCCTTCAGTGGTGTTATTACTCTGTGGTTTTTAAGTTGTATTTTTAAACAGTGGTATAGCTTAGAAGCATGTGCTCTTTGGAGCAGCTAAAGATATTACCTGGTACATTTCAATGAATTTTTCAGATAGCGAGTATAGGATACGTCGTGGCACTAAAGACCTTCTTCATGGTTGACATAGGTGAGGAGCGGGAGGGCCGGGAGTGAGCTGCTGAACTACCCAGTCTCCCCACCTGGGCCTGGCCTTCCTGTGCTCATGGAGGAAGAGCCCAATGCCTAGCAGCCAATGAACATACAGTGGGAAATCCAGGTGGAATAAAGCAATTTCTGTTTCCCATCAGCACAGCCTCCAAGCAGCAATTATAGATGAATCTGGAAAGCCTCACTAATGGGGATGCAGCAATTGGCAGAGCTGTGATTTTTCACAACCTAACGTATGGGAACGTCTCTCCGCTCTCCTCCACCTGTGCCTCAACCTCCCCTGGTCAGGCCTTTGGTGCCAATCATCACCCTCTGCCTCGCCTCTGGGACTTCCATCTTCAATCTGCCCAGAAATTATAATAGCTCTATACTGAAAAATATGTATGTATAACATATATTATTATAGGAATTATAAATAAAAATTATTTAATCCTCATAGCAATCTTACAAATAGTTACTATTAGACTTATTTTATAGATGAAAAAAATATGAGGTTTGGCGATGTTAAATAATTAGTTGGCCAAGGTTGCACAGTTAGTTACTAACTTGCGAGTCAAATTCAGGCCCTTCTGTTTCCAGAGTCCCAGTCTTGCGATGCTGCTCTGAGCGGGCAGGGCAAGTGCGACTCGCACAGAGAGAAGGAGGAGGGTACCTACGGGTGCCAGGGAGTGTATGTCTATGTTAGGAGTGAAGATCTCCAGTACCTCTAATCTTGCACTTGCAAGTCTGTGTTTATTTTCCCATTGTTAGGAGTTTGCCTACACTTGGGATGTCAGCAAACTGGGGTGGGCTCTTGGGGTGAATATTTTTGGTTATATGTCTTATGGCTAGCCTTTCCAATAATACAGACAACTGTGAGATAAAATGGCATGTCTTTTCTTATTACGGTTTTCAAAAAGTGAAAAACAAAAAAAAATTTTCTTTAGCTAAACAACCAAGAATCAATATTACTCAGTATTGCTAATTTCAGCAGACAGTTTCCGGCTTGGAAACATGTAACCATTTAAAACTCATTTTTAGGTTGGTTGTTTAAAATTCAGACCACATTTTCAGAAATAGTATTATAAATGGCAATTTGGTTTCCAGGCTACCTTATAAAAACCTATTTAACCCGTAATGTAGCTCAAATGTCTTGTATTTCTAATAAAAATAGTAGAGAATAATGCTATTGCAATGCTGGCAATTAAAATAAATAATATTCATGGGCTAATTAACTTTTACATAATTTGCATGACCTATAGCTTGAGGAAACCCAGTATAAGAGCTAAGAAAGAGCTTGCCCTGGCGTCAGAAAGTCTGGTTCAAATATTAGCTCTATGGACTACTAACTGTGTGACCATGGGACCAGGTGTGACTCACTAAGCCTCAGTTTACTTAACAGTAAAATGGGGGTAAAAACTTCATAAGTTTGATGTGAGGATTCAAAGAGATAATGTGTGTGTACAGGACAAGTGTTATGGGGTTTAACACACAAAGTTCCCAGGGAATCATTGCTGTAGTGGATAGGATTGATACCTGCTGAGTAGCAAGCCCTTCCCACTGGACAGACACTATGCCAAGGATTTTGCATATAAATTAAACCAAATAGCCCGGAGAGTAAGTAGCTTTATTTTTTTTTTAAGATTTTATTTATTTGAGAGAGAGACAGAGATAGCGAGAGAGAGCACAAGGAAGAGGGAGAAACAGACTCCCTGCTGAGCAAGGATTCCCGACGTGGAGCTCGATCCAGGACCCTGGGATCATGACCTGAGCCGAAGGCAGACGCTTAACGACTGAGCCACCCAGGCGCCCCTAGTAGCTCCATTTTTATAAATGTATACTCCAGGCTCTCATAGATTAAATAACTTTGTCCAAAGTCACACAGAAATGTGTCAGCTTGGGGTTCCTGGGTGGCTCAGTCTGTTAAGCGTCTGCCTTCAGCTCAGGTCATGATCCCAGGGTCCTGGGATTGAACCCCACATGGGGCTCCCTGCTCAGTGGGGAGGCTGCTTCTCCTTCTCCCTCACCCCCCCCCCCACTTTCATGCTCTTTCTCACTCTCTCTTTCTCTCTCAAATAAATAAAATCTTAAAAAAAAAAAGAAATATGTTAACTTGAGTGGACCACAGGGTGCCCAGATTTTTGGTCAAATGTTATTCTGGATGTGTCTATGTTTCTGGATGAGATTAGCATTTGAATTGGTAGACTGAGTAAAGCAGATTGACCTTCCCCAATGTGGATGGGCCTTATCTAATCTGTTGAAGACCTGAAGAGAACAAAAAGGCTGAGTACGAGAGAATTCTCTCTCTCTCTCTCTCTTGCCTGACCTTTCTTTGAGCTGGGACATTGGTCTTCTCTCCTGTCTTGAGATTCAGACTCACACCATTGGCTCTTTTGGTTCTCAGGCCCTTGGATGATGACTGGAACTACACCCTTGGCTCTCCTGGGTTTTATCCTCCCAGCTGCAGCACATCTTGGGCTTCTCAGTTTTCCATGATCATGTGACCCAATTCCTTGGAATCAGTCAGTGTGTGTGTGTGTGTGTGTGTGTGTGTGTGTGTGTCTGTGTGTCTGTGTGTATCTATCTCTTCCTGTCTCTCTCCTATATTGGAGAACACATATACATATATGTATCTATATGTAGATATATTCTATGGTCTCTCTCTCTCTCTCTCTCTGCGTATATATGTTTATATATATATGAGAGAGGTGTATATATCCCTTCTTTGTTCTGTTTCTCTGGAGAACCCTGGCTGGTACCGTCACAAAGATGGAAACACTAGAGCCAGACCCCAGTTTTGTAGGTTTGAAAGCTGAGACTCCTTAGAATTCAGGCTGTGACTCCCTTCGGGTCCGCGGTTTGGACTGCACAGTTCTTACCCTGTGCAGGGCTCCAAAGCCCAGGGCAGGCATGGGGGCCATCGGGGTTATCTGGCCAGGAGTGGGGAGGAGAGATGTTGGGGAAGAACATTCAAAGCTGGGCAACTATATGAGCCAAGGCAGAAATGGATCCCCAACTCTTATCAATTGTTGCCTAATTTAACTTTGGAGTTCTGCCCAGGCTTACCTTGTTTGGAGACTTCTAACTTACTCCACAACCTGGTACTAGGAACCCGAGGTCCTCCCAAGTACACATGACTGGAGGGCCTCCAACACCACACCTGGTGCACAGTAGGTGCATGATAAACCTCGTTAACTCTGAGTATGCTCTCGTCACAATTACACCATTTTTTTTTTCTGCTGCTTCCAATGAGTTTAACTTCCTTGGGAGTGGATCGTAAAGCTTTTGATTTCTGGAAGTTCCCTAACCAGCAGAGTGCCAATGTTCACCTCTGAACTTCAAAGCGACTCCCTGTGTGAGGGAGCAGAGGAAAGATGTAAATCTGCTACCTATAGATGCCAAGAGAGAAATTAAAAACTGCACATACTCACACCCTGAACCGAAAACCATAACTTTACACTTTTCCTGACTGGAAGGAGGCTTTGTCCTGCTTTACTAACTTGGCTTCAGACTTCTCCATTTCAGGAATTGATTCTTGACAGACGGTTTCGTTATCTTCAATACAAATCTTTATTTATTTAAGTGTCCCTAATAAGTCAGCTCTTGAGCTTGGTTTTACTTCTCTCTCTTCTAACTTGGGAAATTCTTTAGAATACAGTTGACCTCTGAACAACATGAGTCTGAACTGCATGGATTCACCTATATGTAAATGTTTTTCAATAAATACAGTACTAATAAACAAGTACATTACTGTAAATGTATTTTCTCTTTCTTGTGATGTTAGTATTTTCTTTTCTCCATCTTACCTTGTTTTAAGAATATAGTATGCGGTGCACAGAACATATGAAATATGTGTTAATCGACCATTTATGTTATTGTTCAGGCTTCCATTCAACAGTAGGCTATTAGTAGTTAAGTTTTGGGGAAGTCAAAAGTTATACATGAATTTTCAACTGCATGGGGGTTGGTGTCCCTAACTCCTGCATGGTTCAAGGGTTGACAGTATAATACGTACAATTTAAGATTAACAGAAGGAACCTCTTCACATTAAAACATTGGCAAAGTTAACAAAATGCAGACTACTAAATCAAATCCACCTAAAAATTAAATATCTATGGATTAAGAGAAAGAAAGCCATCCTAGAAAATCTGGGAAACACAAAAAAATAAAAAGCAGATCAAGCTTTTGCAAGTAGCACTAGCCTTCAGACAACCACCTCCACTACCATCCTGGAGAAGCCCTCTCTGGTCTTTTCACTGTGTTTCTGTTTGGTGGGTTGGTCTGGCTTTTCTCTTCTGCAACTTTATTACAATGAAGTAATAGAAGAGATTTGGGTTCAAAGCACGAGTGCACTCTGCAGAGTCCCCTTCCTGCCTTTGCCATAGCCACCGCCTTGTCCAGTTCTGCAGGTGCTGCTGGTTAGGAAAATCCTAGAAAACCCAGGATGCTGAAAGGCCCAACTCAGGGTTTCTCCACTGGAATTCATTAGTTTCATGTTGTTACTCAGACTTCCTGACTGGTTGAGGTCAGTCTTGAAAAGGTGACAACATTATCTGCTTGGGCCCCAGCTGCCGTGTTCTTTTTTCCTTCCACATGCTTTTTTTCTGTACAGAACTTTTGACACTGAAGTAGATATTTGTACATGAAAATGATACACAGAATTCTGAGAGGGCCTGTAATCTCTCCCCTTATCTACCTCCATGTAACTGTTGGCAACAGAGATGTATAACTTCTAGGGTACATCCAACACACAAAAGGGTGGAACATCCATATATCACCCACTTCTTTCTCTCAAGAATACTTTCCTAATTTTTGCAATCACTTGGCAGGTCTATATTTCACTGTTTTATCCACTTTCTCCCCATCACTGATTGCTGATATAAATGTGGGGAGCAAAGAATCATTCTTAAGACTTTTTCCTGGGCTTTAGAATTGCTACCAATTGCTTTGACATAAAAACTACAAATGAAAATATGCTCCACAATGAATGGAGTAAACAGGGGACTTTTAGAACCCAATAAATTGGTGTCTAGAAATAGGTTTTCCATCTGTGCGCAGCCTCTTGGCAAAACATGTGCATTCTCACTAACCTATGTGCTAAATTACTGAGTTTTACTGCATTTTAAATTATTTCATATCCAACCCATAGTTGCAGAGATATGTGGCAATTATCCAATTTTTTTTTTTTTTGGCTTAAGTTTTACTCTTCTATGGATTAGGACAGAAGCAGACTTAAAGCAGAGCTTTACTGGTCAAAATCTACATTCCACCCAGGCCAACTGCAAATATAATCCTTAGTGTTTGGCAGTTGCCTAGTGAAATTGCCAAAAAAAAAAAAAAAATGTTTAGGACAATTCTTTACCCCCATTAATGAACGACTCCCAGGAGAAGGAAATAAATGTAAAACTCAACATATGCCAACAGCTGTTGTGAATATGAATAGTCGTTCAGGCTTGATTAAAGTCATCAAATCTTGTTCCCCCATTCTACTATGCACTCTGAGTAGAGCAGTGCATGAGGTGTGACTAATGGCAAAGACAGTAACTTTAAAACAAAGTAAACATCTAGACAAATGTCATCTGTCAAAAAAATTGACTTGAACTGCTGTACACACATTCTAGTGACCATACCAATTCCACAGCTTCTCTAGAATTCTTCTTTTGAGTTGGCTGGAGCCATACAGAAAAATCATGCATGTTATATTATGATAATTAAGTCTACCTCCAAGGACAAAGATCCATTACCATTGATTATGTTCTCAAAACTGGATCTATTTGTGGGTTACAAATAGGCCTAGCTAAAAACAAACTCATGTAACCATTGACTGCTTTGATTATTGCCTGTAGATGTATGTTAATCTATACCACACAGGTCCCATGTTGAACACTGAAATTTGAAAGTGTCCAGGCACCTCTGGAGGGGCTGTAAGGAAGGTCTGTCATGGTTCCATTTGCATTGAAACGGACAGCCACCAAGAAAATAAGACCCGTGGGAAGCCTACATTTAAGCCAGTCTAAGGACAAGACATCACTGTTACAAGTGACACTTCAGTCTTCTCTGGTATCTGTCACTTACATAAATTTCTGGGGAGGAGGGGGACAAGGTTGCAATTACAATTAAAAGTGCTGCTTCACTAAGTTGCAAGTCCTCAGTAGTAGAGTGTGGGGGTAGTGACAGATCGCCTAGTTCTTCAATGTTTGAAATAATTGTTCATGGAGCCTTATAAATCCTTTCATAATACTTATCTGGAGAATATAAATTATCACAACAGGTTTTTCTTTTTAAGATTTTATTTATTTGAGAGAGAGAGTGAGCGAGAGAGAGAGAGCACGCAAGTGTGGGGGGGGGGCGAGGCAGAGGGAGAGGGAGAAGCAGACTTCCCGGCTGAGCAGGGAACCTGACGTGGGGCTCCATCCCAGGACCCTGGGATCATGACCTGAGTTGAAGGCAGATGCTTAACCGACTGAGCCACCCAGCACCCCAAGAGGTTTTTGTTTTGTTTTGTTTTAACAAAAGCACTATGATGTAGTAGCTAAAAGCACAGACTTTGAAACGAGGCTGGCATAAGTCTGAATCCCAACCCCACCACTCACTAGATAGGTGACCTCAGGTTGGTCACTTGCCCACTCAAAGACCCAGTTTTCTGGTCTATACCAGAAAGAATGCTGGTTAAATACATAGCACATTATCTGATCACAGATTTCTAGATTGCTCAACACAAGTCCTGGGAAATTAAATCTGCCTCTAATTTTCTAGTTAATTTGCCAACTACTAAAGAAAGTCTCCTATTGGTCAGATAACTACCTGTATAATAGCCCTGTAGCTTAAAATTGACCAGGATTTTTTTTTTTTTTTAATTGACCTTTCAGAGCAGTATCCTGTGTTTCCTTGGTTCTTTGCTTGTGACATCTTGTCCTGTGGCTCCTCTGGGCTAGCAGTTGTGGTTTGAAGCAGTGATGGTTCTTATTAGACCCAATTTCATTTAACCCTATAGTCTCTAAATCACATCCAGAAATTATTCTTTTTCTTCTACAAACTCTATGATCTTTCTCGTTGATTTGTGATTTGTTCTGGACACTGTGTGTTTAACATTCTACTCCTTTAACCTCTTTCTAACTATCACAGGGCCAAATCATCACCCGCACTTTGGAAACGTTCTAGTCAGACTGAAAAGAGCAGAGTCAATTCTCCACTTCATCATTTCTTTCCCAGAAATCTCTTCTCTGATCTCCTTGCCTCCAAACTTATGGTCCTTCCAACTAGAGCAGGAATCATTTTTCTAGAGACAAAAATTACAATTTCTCTTCTCATCCTTTCTCCTTTAAATAGCTCAGTGGTTCTCCAGGCCCTTCAAGATGAAGGCTGAACATCCTTGCATGGCCTACACCATTGACTCTTTCTTGATTGGCTTTCTCCATGCTGTGGTTCCTCCATGCCCTTCGCCTGGCCATGCTCCATCTTACTTTGGTGTCTTTGCTCACTCTGGTGCCCTGGCCTCCAGAGTGCTTGCCCTTCTGCTCCTCATCCTGACCCCTCCTCACTCCCTACAGTCCCATCAGGTGCCCCTCGTATACGATCTGAAGGACTTACGATGCAGATTAATGGAGATAAAGCATGTAAAAATACACAATACACGGTGGCTTTCAATAAACGTTCATTGTATTGTGGTGATACAAAAACAACTCTGAACACTACCTAGTGCATTTCTGGGTTGCCTTTCAGAGTTTCTTCAAAAAATCATCCCTTCTTTCTTGAGCTTGGTGCTTTCCCATTTCTTGTTGCAAACATATTGAGCATCTTGTCGGTTGTATGAATTATTATCCAACTGAAATGTATTTTCTGAAACATTCTTATCAGCCCTTCATTCTGGGATAAATGTGGCCTTATCTATCCCCTAAATAGATAGGGTTCTAAAGATCTTTCTAAAGGCCTCTTCCAGCTCTAACTTTCTTTGATTGTAAGATTTATTTTTGCAAAACTCCTTAACATAGATGAAGTCAAATTTCTGGAACCTGATTATAGAATTTAAAGATTATCCAGGGCCTTGATTCCTCCCCCTTCTTCGCCCCCTCCTCCCCTCCGCTGCCTGCCCTTTAGCCATTTTTACTACTCACAAACTCCTCCAAGCAGGGAGGAAGAAAGGAGAGGCGATGCTAACACAGCTTTAGTAAAATGCATGACGGAGGGGTTGAAACTGTTTGTGGGAAAAGATTTCTCAGATTCATCATCCCTCCACCTCTTTAGACTGGCCAAAGATAAGGTAGCCCGACAATTACTCTGCTTCTCTAATTTTTAAAAAATCAAAGTGTTTGGTCTACATAATTGCTCAGCTCCCTGACGTGGTCCTCTTCAGTGTGCTCAACCTCAACACCTCCTTGGCAATGCTCTTTTTCCTTAACTTGCTGGGGGGTTGAATGTCCTGCTTCTCCCTCCCTCCCTGTCACACTCACATCCCTCTATTTTGATGAAATATGGAATGAAGGATGTGAGGACCTGAAGGCTTGGAACATTTAGCTGTTTCAACCTGGCATCTTCTATTCCCCTAAGGAAACCTTCCTGAAATTGCCAGTGAATGCTATAAAGAGATCTCCTCATTGTAATGTCTGAAACTGACCTGGGGATTTTATGTAGAACTCTGCAATGTCAGCAGCTGCTTACTGCCACATATTCCACACACAGCCCCTTTTATAGCTTTGACTTAGAGCCAACTTCTGTTTCTAGCTCCAGCGCCAAGAGCCAATGGCTGCTCAGATTTAAGACAGCTTATTCTGCCCTAGAATTTTTTTTTTCCAATTCAGCTGACAGAGGCAGAGCCCTGGGGTCCTTAATTATCCGAGGGAATATCATGACACTGTTTGCAGAATGAGCTTGGGTCCTGGGAATGAGGCTGAATGCTTCTGTTCTTATGATTTTGCTGCCCAGGGTCTACAGTTTGTCACAGGTGTCTTGCACAGCTCAGGGGTCCCACAAGGCAAACTAGTGAGTCCTCTTCTGGTTTGAGTTTAACCATTACTGACTTGTTTTCTTTCTTCTTCTTACCCGTGGCCAAGAGTATTTTGGCAAAGTTTATCAGACTTGAATTGGGGCGGGGAGGACATACGTATAATGTATGATCAAAACTTTTTCTAAACTGTTTGACACCTTATGTCACTTCATAATACAGTAGCTCCCAGGAATTGGTCTTGCTCCCAGTCTGTGAATGCTGAGAGAAGTCAGGTAGAGGGCATGCTGTCATGAGGATTCGGATCTGGGCACATTGCAGAGCAGTGTCCTTGATTAAGGTAGCTACCCTCCTTTTGAATGGTAATAGCACAGAATATTTCTTAACTGTGTGCTATATGTGTGTATTACTTCACATAATTGTTACAATGGCCTGATTCATTTTGTAATAGTTTTATCCCCATTTTACAAATGAAAGGGAAGAAAAGTGGTTACATGATTTCTCTAGGGTCAGAGCTGGTAGGAGGTAGGACTGGACATTGTACCGTAATGATCTGTTTTCAGAGCCAATGTCTGTACCAGTATTTCATACCGTTGCCTCTCCTTTGATTACTTCTACAAGTTATGGTTTTCCTATTCAAGTATAAAGCAGTGACTATGCTTTGGATAAGGCCTGGCAGGACATAGCTATCGCAACTGGAGGTGTGGTGGCTGGGTAAGTTCTGTCTTTAATTCAGCAAATATTCACCAAGTGTCTTACCAAAGCCTGACACTGAGTTAGATCTCCTGGCCATGGTCTTATGGGGGACACAGGCTCTGAGCAAGTTCTTATATTGCTAGAGAGCAATTGATCAGGCAACATGGTAGGTCATGATGAGGTCTCAGTCCTGAGGATCACCTGGAGACTGAAGGATGAATAGGAGTTAGTCTATGGCGAGCCTGGAAAGAATGTGCTAGGTGAAGAAGAGTGTGTTCAAAGCCTGGAGGCCAACTAGACACAGTTAACCAAGGTTCTTTGGTTTTCCAGAAATCACAGAGGAGCCAAAGCACCCAGCTGTGACCCCTAATCTGCATGTGAGGAAGGTGTGTGAGCACCCAGGCTAGGACCCCAAGGCAGATCAACTTTGAGTGCCACCCCTGGCCAACTTCCTGCCCAGCCCACTTCTGTGGAGATGCAAGGAAACATGGAGGACTTTTCTGAGTTTCAGTTGCTCCAGGGAATCATGTGTGTGGGTCAGGGGCAAAGTGAGTCCAGACCACTGTGAATCAGCACAGGGTCTTCAGCAATGTGAGGTCAGGATGGATTCTAACATAAACATAAAGCAAATCCATCCAGCTCATCAGTTGGAGAAGAAGCCCAGTCTTCCAATGGGAAGTGATTTTGTGTTGTTGTTGCTGTTTTACAAATATATTTCAGTTTGTGATTCACTAATATTTGAAATCTTGGGAAAGAAACTGCTATAGGAAGGACCAGGGCTATCCACGAGGAATACAGAGGAATGATCCTGATGCATTTTGTTTCTGGGGACTCGGTGACACCTGAGTCACCACCAGGGAATCACTTATCCCAGCACTCCTCTGATATTTGAGTGTCTACCACATCCCGGGTATAGTACTATTGGTGTACCATGGTTTCTGGAGGGGAAAGTCCAGGGAAGGGGGAAGAGATGTAAAAAATGAGCTAGGGGAATTCTGAGGACAAAGCTCACCTGCTTTCCAGGTGTATGTACCGGGCATACGGGGCCAACAGCTCAGGCACTGAGGAAGAAGCGCTGACATTAGGAAGATAATAAATGTTCTGAGATTTCATCACCATCAAAGAATTCTGACACATTACTGCAAGGGCTTAGCTCTCTCTGATTCATATTTCTCCTCTGCTATGGGATCATTTGGTTTTTGAGTGTGTAGAATTACTGACTGATTTCTCTCTGGTGAGATTCTTTTTAGCTACACACAGACCCTTCTTGTAATGAAAACCAGGTTTCCTGTTACAGTTAGCTTTACATTCAGGTACCATGTTGCTGTCTGGAATGAGCAAGTGCCGAGTTTGAGTCATATTTTCCACACGGATGCTAAGCCTCCATGCTTCCTATGTCTGGTGTTGAAGGGGAGTTTAGGAAATAAAAACTATGTCTAGGTCAGAAAATTTATTTCCCACCCAAAGGGTTAATTGCCTTCTCCAAAGACATGGAGTTACCGAGGCTGCTTTCCTGAGAGGAGAGAGTATGAAAGCCTTCTAGGTCACCATCAGTGAATGCTTTGTGAGAGTCTGGCCTTGCTTGGTCGGTGGACAGTGGATCCTTCTCTCTGTTGGCCATGGCGCTGGAGGGAAGCCTGAAAAAGCGATCTGATGTTCAGTATCTCAGAGAACCTTATTTTGATCTGCCTTCAAAGACTCACAGAAGATCTTTAGGTCCTGGATTGAAAGGGTCAAATTGGGAAGAAAAACATTACTGGAAATTATTCTTCTCAGGGGCCAAGTGTAAGTAGGAACAAGTGTTTGGTTAAAAGTCCAATAATTGGCACATGGCAAAGTTTCATGTTAATGTGAAAATTATTTGTGGTCACAGTAACCAGACCTTTTTTTTGTTAGTGAAAAAACTGAATAAACGTTAAAAATAGTTATTGGGGGCGCCTGAGTGCTCAGTTGTTTGCACATCCACCTCGGTTTTAGCTCAGGTCATGATCTCAGGGTCATGATATTGAGCCCCGCATCTGGCTCCATGGTCAGCGGGGACTCTTCTTGAGATTCTCTCTCTCTGGGACTAATGTTTGAAAGATAGAATACACACACATAAAAATACACATATATATTTACACACACATGTATAAGAAGGGCAAGATCAGAGGGAGAATTATTTCAAACGTTTGGTAGTACTTTGAATCTACCTGCTTAGAAAGAAGTAAAAATTGCCTTTTAGTGAGGAGAACCCCTTAAGGTAATTAAAAAAAAATAAAAATAACAAGGCCACTTGGTCATAGCTTAGATAGGAAAGAGGATCACAGGAATTTGGCAATCCCATTAGCCAGAGAAAACTCAAAAGGGGATAAGCCTGAGAAGTAGAGGGACATGGTGCTGAATGGCTTGTGGGTTTTATGTATGGAGGTGCCTAGAAGTGAATTTGAAGTTATTTCTTAACTGGTGCTGTAGTTATTCTCAGCCACCCCAAATCTTTACAGTTCAATACTCTGGTGTCTAACCTTTGGAGGATGGAGGAAGAGGGGACTAAGAACAGCAGGAAGAACGGCATCAGACCCGGAAGCGAAGATGGAGGGGATGAGCACGCTGCAAGCCTGGATGGTAGGGTGGAAAGGGGAAAAAGCTCGTTTCCCGCAGATGTATTTGCAAATGACACCAGAAAGTAGTAGGACAGGGAGGGGAAGGGTGAACCCTAGGGTCACTCCTGCACTCATGCCTTCTTTGGAATCCCAAGAATATTTCCAGTAGTCACCACGTTGCTGTGTCATCTCCCACACGCTTCTGAAAGGCAGCCATCTTCCTAGAGCTTTAGAGTTGTTGCTTGGATGTGAAAGGTATGAGTATTTGTGTGGTTGCTAAGTGGAGTTTGACCCCTAGGGGGTGATCACACCATATGGTAAAGGGGTGGGTGCGGGGAGGGCAAAAACAAAGGTCAGAAAACGGTCCTGAGTCCTCACTTCCCACTTTCAGTCCCAGCTGCTGGGTAATGACACACAAGCACCCACGTGGGTACAACGGCATCTGTCTAGTTACATCCCCTGGACGGCAGGGCACGTTATTCCCTGCACCTGGAGCCTGAGGACTTCCTGATGCAAGAAGCTCGGGAGGGGTGCTCCGCCCCTCTGTCACTCAAGGGAGGCTTGGGAGTGAGGGTGGGGTGGGATGGGACCCTTATTTCTGCGGCAGGGACCCCAGTCCGTGAGGAGATATTGTGACCACAGCCAGACAGACCATGGATGGGGAAGTGGACCACCCCAGGGTGACATGGAGGCAGAGAGTGAGGAATTGGAGGCAATAAAATAATACAAGTTCACCCAGACAGGACTGACTCTCAGGAGAGCCAGCTCCAGCTTGGTTACAGCCCTCTGGCGCCATTCCTGGCCCAGAGTTGAAAGTGGAGTTGGGAATAACTCCATCCAGTCTCCATAGGACAGTTTCTCCCCTGGCCCCTTCCATTTGAATGAAACTGGATGATGAAGCTGGCTTTTCTCTTCTGCTTAGCTGCCAGCAGAGCTTATGGGCCTGGGAGCTCTCTTCCCAGCCCCCGGCAGGCTGCCCCAAGCCCCCAGTGTTCCCCAGAGGGCATGATGTGGGTCAGGGTGCCACAGACTGATGGACTGGAAATACTTATTAAGCAGTCTCTTCTTACAAACAAAAACAAAAGCAAAACATTTTTATGTATACTTTTCGATGAATTATACACACATATAATAACCATCACAGTCAAGATATAGAGCGTTTCCCTCACCCGAGAAAGCCCCCTAGTGCTCCTTCCCAGCCCATCTCCCCAGTCACCCTCACCCCAGACAACCACTGATCTGCTGTCTGTCACTGTGGATGGCTTTGTTGTGCCGCATTCAAGAATCATCTGCATCTACTTCTTTGTCACTTCTTGCACTCAGTATGTTTTGAGACTCATCCACTGTGTGTGTCAGAGTGTGTATTATTCCTTTTTATTTCTAGCTGGTATTCCACTGTATGGAGGTGTTTCTCTGTTGATGGACACCAGATTGACTCCAGCTTTTGACTATTATGAATAAAACTGCTAATAAACAGTCATGTACAAGTCTTTGTATAGACTACTGTTTTCATTTCTCTTGGGTAAATAACTAGGTATGGGATTGCCGTTTGCATGCAGACTGCATGTTCTACCAACAAGAACCATCAAATAGTTTTCCAATTGCTTGTGCCATTTTACATTCTGACCAAAAATGTGTAAGAGTTCCAGTTGCTCCATATCTTCCCCAACATGTGGGACTGTCAGCTTTTTCATGTGGCCATTCTAAGAGGCATGAAGAGGTATTGCATTGTGGCTACTGGTGTTGAGCATCTCATCATGTGCTTATTAGTGATTTGAATATCTTCTCTAGTGTAGTGTATGTTTAAATATTGTCCTTATTTTTTATTATCTTGTCATTATTATATTATAAGAGTTTTTAAAACAATATCTTTGACTCGCCTTTTCGTTTTCTTAACAGTGTTTCCAAGAAGCAGAAATTTTAAAATCTAATTTTTTATTATTTAATGGTCAGTGCCTTTTGTGTCCTAAGAAATATTTGATCATCCTGAGATGATAGTAATTTTCTCCTATATTTTCTTTTTTTTTTTAAAGATTTTTATTTATTTATTTGACAGAGAGAGAGAGAAAGGCAGCGAGAGATGGAATACAAGCAGGGGGAGTGAGAGAGGGAGAAGCAGGCTTCCCACAGAGCAGGGAGCCCGATGTGGGGCTGGATCCCAGGACCCTGAACCAAAGGCAGATGCTTAACGACTGAGCCACCCAGGCGCCCCTCTTATATTTTCTTCTTTAATTTATATAGTTTTAGTTAGGTTTATGATCCATTTAGAGTTAAATTTTATGTATGACCTGAAGTAAGGATTGAGATTCTTTTTTAAATGACTGTATAATTATTCCCACGTTATTTGTTGAAAAACTATCATTTTTCCAATGAATTACATGGCATGTTTGTTGAAAACCAGTCCTACATGTGCACTTACTCCTGGACTCTTGATTTTGTTCCATTTATCTAGAATGTCTATTTTTTCTTTTTTTCTAAAGATTTATTTATTTATTTATTTGAGAGAGAGAATGAGATAAAGAGAGAGCACATGAGAGGGGGGAGGGTCAGAGGGAGAAGCAGACTCCCTGCTGAGCAGGGAGCCCAATGAGGGACTCGATCCCGGGACTCCAGGATCATGACCTGAGCCGAAGGCAGTCGCTTAACCAACTGAGCCACCCAGGCGCCCATAGAATGTCTATTTTTTCACTAATTTTATAGAACATCTTGAAATCAGGTAGTGTAAGTACTTCAACTCTGTACTTCTTTTTCCAAATTGCTTTGGTTGTTCCATAACATTTGCATGTGAATATAAATTTTAAGATTCACTTGTTAATTTCTACAAATAATCTACTATAATTTTGATTAGAATTGCCTTAAATTTATAGATCAATTTGGGCAGAATTTACCTCTTCTGTAGAAGATGACTTTGGGCAGTATTGAATATTCTGATTCATGAACATGGTATGAGTCTCCATCTACCTAGGTCTTGCTGAATTTCTCTTGGTTAAGTTTTAGAAATTTCAGTACACTCATCTTGCACCTACTTTGTTAAATTTATGCCTAATTATTTTATGTTTTATTATGTTACTGTAAGTGGTATTTTATTTCAATTTCTGTTTGTTTGTTGCTTAGTATGTAGAAATAAAACTTGTTTATATTGACCTTGTGTTTGTCTCTTTACTAAACTCACAATTTATTCTAGTAGCTTTTTTTGTGGATTTCTTAAGAAGGATTTTCTAAAGTCATGATCATGTGTCTTTAAATAAAGTAAGTGTTGCTTCTTTTTCTCTAATGTGTGCATCTTTTATCCCTGTTTCTTGCTTTATTGCACTAACTAGAAACTCCAGTATGAAACTGAATAGAGGTTGTGAAAGTGGACATCCTTACTCTATTCCTGATCTTTTACCACTGACTATGATGTTAGCAGTAAGTCTTTTGTGGATACCCTTTATCAATTTGGGAAAATCCTCCTATTCTGTTTTATCATAAATTGGTATTAAATTTGGTTAAAAGCTTTTCCTACATCTCTTAAGGTGATCATATCCATGTTCATTGGCACAGTTGGTGAATCCCAAATTTCCTACTGTTTTTCATTAGTGTTCTTCCTGCATTTTACTTTTAAAAATAACTCTCCTTGAGCTCCTGATCTCTCTCTCCTTATTTGTTACGCCCCACCAGACTGAGTCACCACTGAGGCCCAGCTCTAAGGGAGAGGGCAGAGGATTCAAGGCAGCAAGACTGGTCTATGTTCCAGGTCATTTTTGCCTAATGGATCTAATTAAGATCCTACCTATATCTCTCCTTCCTCTGTGTATGAAATGGGAATAATGTCTACTGCACTCAAACGTATCATAGACTGAATGAGATGACTTGCCCTGAGAGTTACAGATATGAGATATTTGTAGCACAGTGAAATCATTACTGATCTCAAAATGATTTTCTTAAGGGAAACTTAAAAAGAGGAAATAAAACAAGAGAGAGAAAAAATAAAAATTCTGGAAATATTATTTGCACCGGGAAAGTTCTCATACATTGTTAACCCCAATCTTCTTGCTCCTACCTACTTGCAGCCCATTCATACCTGGGTGTATATGGAAATTAATGTTAGCATGAGGAGCATCTGCCATCTAGGTGGCAAAAGGCAAAAAGAAAAGTCATGATACATCCCCAAAGCAAGCAAACAAAACTCTAGTCACTTACATGATTGCAGATGAATTTTATATACAAATTACTTCAAGAGTCAAGAGAGAAAATCAGAGCTACCTAAGTAGAAAAGCAGATACTTGACTCACTTTTCTTGAAAAATCTCTGACAACAGATTTCTTCACCTGCTCGACTCCACTGACATTTTTGCAAACATAATGTAAAGTATGATAAAAATTACTGAATATGTATAAATTTTATTTGTTTTGTATTGTCTTATTTTGGGTGAGATTACTGTTTAAACCTAAAAGCCTACAAATATGCTAAATACACAATGATACAATCATGAACAATTACATGGATGCCTACTGGCTTTTCTTGGGACACCTTTGTTCATGCCAAGAGCTGTCACTGTGTGGATGTAGATGAATTATTTTCTGGGAGTAAAAAGTGAAGAAAAAGCAAAGGACATCTCCCTCGTTGCTTTAACCTTGGGGGAACAGGATAAATCTGGTTTTGGCATCTCTCTGAGGAAAAGAATATCTTGACACGTACATAGAGCTCTTGGAGAAAGCCCAGTATCCGCTGGCAAGAAAGGGCGAGATTCTGAATACATCTAAATAATGGGCATAGCATTGAAATGCTTGACTACGGCAGACTGCTCACTAGGATATAAATCACGCTGCTTGCCATGTGCAACACATCAGACATGAGTGTGACTCCAGCTCACGTAATGAAATGGCTTTTTATGAAGTTTGTGCAGATAAATTAAGCAGCATTGCTAAGAATTATGTTTATAATCCAATATCGAGCACAAAGCTGAAAAGACACTGCTATGTCTATAACAAAAACGAAGAAAGCATTTCCTTGTTGAGAAACATGCAGGCAAGCCCATTGATCAAAGAACTAAGCATTGAGCATTGAGCACACCGGAATTCCACATGCTCCTCCATAAAGTCAGGGGTGACTAGTGTGAATTTTGGCATCCGCCCTAACTACCAAAATTTGTTCTTAGTTTGTTCTTGGACCACAAGGCACAAGACCCTCTTGGGGGCAATGACTGTAAGGACTCTACCTACCCTGGGGAGAAATTCTGCCTCCAGAATCCTTGTTCCCCAGGGGGTTGTATTGTGTTAAAATATTCCTAATGTTGAAATTAAGATTCCTTTGATATCCCCCCAGACTTTTTTCTTGAAAAAAATTTAGGACAAAAATAAGGCAAAAGGCATCTTACTTTCCTCTTACTCGTGTTATCTGGAGGGTGATTTTCTATGCTTCTCTCCAACTGGTCCTGGCTCAGAACCCCAGAAAAAGGGTCTCTCTCTTCCTAGGAGTCTGCTATGGCCAACACAGCTAGGGCCTGTAGGATGGGACAGGCTTGTGGAAAATCCTCCCAGTTACCTGTCCGGTTGGTTCAACTGCATTCTATCCGATCTAGTGATGTTATTCAAGGGTCAAATTCCTGGTTTCCTTGGTGTAAATAAATCGACTGTGTATAACTAGTCTGCAACAGAAGGCACATGACCGTATATAGAGTGTAAGAGAGATTTCCCTTTGATGAAAAAAGAAAGTTAAATGTTTACAAGAAATTCTGCAGGTCTGGATACCATTAACTTTAAACAATTAATAAAAGTGACACTAGGACACAATAAATTCTAGTTTTCAAAGAAACAATTTGACTTTATACATTGCTTCTGCCTCACTGGTGTTTGAGATGAAAGGGACAGTAATTGAAATGAAGCTCATCAGCATTAAAGAAGTCCTCATGGAGAGAAGCAGAGGGAGGCGGCAGTTAGGAACCAGAATCCTGCAAAATGGGAGGGGGGGCCAGAGCTTAGGGATGGGAGGGAGAAGGCCACAGGGACACACAGCCACTTATGAGCCAGATCAGGGCTTGGGGAAAATATTTTAAGTTTTAAAAAGATAAGAGAATAAGCAAGGGGTGCATTAAATACATTTTTGCCTCTTATCTTCCTTGGTTCCAGTCCCATGATTGAAAAAAACCCCTCAAGCTTGACAAAAGAGGTTTCTATAAACTGACTCTAAAGCCAAGGGAAAAATAGTACATTATACAAATAAAGAATAACAAATATGTAATCTAAGTGGTCCTAAGTTCCCCCACCATTCTGGGGTTCCCCTTCTTCTGAAATCTAAATAGTTCGAATAGCTAACATTTAGTAAGGGTTTGGTATATGCCATGGGCTGATCCTTTATCAGTCCATCTTTCCTGGGACCACATCTAATCTTATCTTGCATATACAGTGCTCTCTCTCATTTTGGGGTTTTGGGGTCCTGGCCTTTCAGTTAGTCAACCACTCACACCACCTCCTGCCACAGGACCATTGCCCATGCTGGACTGTTTTCCTCGCTTGTTGTGATTAATTCTACATATGTCTCAGATCTCAGCTCAGACATCATGTCTTGGAGAAGAATATCCTGACTCCCCACGTTAGATAAGGCCCCATATCACAGTCTCTCCTAGCACCCGTGTCTCTCTTTTGTATACTTATCATAGTTGTAATTGGACACTTGAGGGTGAGCCTTGGTTTCCACTAGACTGGAAGAACCATGTGGGCAGGTATCACCTCTACTTTTGTTTGCCAGAGTTTCTCTCAGCTTCTAGTCAATGCCTGGCACAGAAAAGTTAATACATATTCATTGAATGATTGGATGGATGCAGAATAAAATCGAAGACCAACCTGGCCTGCCTTAACCAGGGATTCATATTATCCACAGAACACAACAATTTCCATGGGAAGAAGCAACGTGTCACATCAAACTGATTTGCTCTAGAGAGGCTACATTTTTCTTGTCATTGTTGTGTTCTTTAGGACTCTAGACCCAGCTAATGTAAGCCTTCAGTTTCTATTGTTGAAAATGGCTTTCCTGATCCTTTCCATTAGCAGTGAGAGGTCTGGGGTTGCTTACAGTCTGTGTTCCACAGGCAACAACATACTCAACATTTATATTTGTCCCAAAACCTTTCTTCCTCCTAAATAGCTCATAGTCCCTCTACTTTAGCAACCTGTCTTTGCTATAATTGCATCCCCCCTACAGTTTTATGAAAAACCCCCTTCTTCTGAAGCTCATGTATGACCTCAATTACTTTTTTTGTCTCCTGGTTACAGCATCACATTCCTTAAAGATGTAGGTGCTTGAGTCATAGTCTTCCCCTTTAACTCAATTCCTTGTATTCTCTGGGGGAGACCAGTGTCTGTGAAGCTAAGTCGTGCCAAGCACTGTTCTTACAGCCTCCTTCACCGGTAGCAGAAGCCACTCCTAGAGTCACTCTTCTCAAGGCAGCCCCTACCTGTAATCCCTCACATGTCCCTCTGTCTCATACTCACTCCTAATGCAACAGCCTTTTGACCACACATATTGCTTCCATTTCTAGCAGTCAGCACCTGAAACCCTCTCCCCAGACTCTTACCTCTCCAGAAACTCTGCCCTGAAAATCTCCACCTCTGAATTCATCCCAAAATACACCATCTCCATTTCTGTGTCTGAGCTCAACTGTGCAGGTCGGTACCATGGCACATTGGTGGTCTGCAATGGCAGCTGAGCCCACAGTTTTGCTTTGAATGTCTTTCTTCTGTCCTCAGCAGCACCCTGTAGCGGTAAGCAAGGCTTCACCATGCTCCTGCCTCCCCTAACCCAACCCTCACCAACATTCCACAAAGATGACCTAGCCTACACCTGGACCAAGGAAGTGACAGAAAAGAAATAGGAAAGACTTCGTCATACATTGTCCTTCTCCCTTCAAACTTGTGTGCAACCACATGGATCCCTCTCCCTGCGCCATCCATAGAATGAAGTGTCCTCTCTGCTGACAGGATGGCCCCTTCCACCTCTGCTTTTGTTCAGACTTCCTCCCACTCTCCCTCCTCTTTCCTCTTAGCACATTACCAGGCTAAACTAGATGCTGTTCCTTTGGCCTTGGCCTCTGTAGTGAACACGGCAAGCGGGCAGCAATGCCCATGGAACCTTTCACCCTATGGGGTTCCAGAACTCCCCCAGCCTCACCTTCTCTCAGCCTCCATCTCCAGCCCATGGTTTCTTTATCCCATTCTTCATGGAGACAGTCTTGTACAGTTGAACCACTTTCACTTTGCTGTTGTTCTTATCTTGTATTGTATCAGGACACTACTTCTAGAATCCATGCTTTAGTTCTACTTATAGTTTCCTCAGATGCTAGGAATCTGTCAAAAGTGCAGATATCCTGGTTATTGGCCTTGCTAGGTACAGGCTTTTGAGCTTCCTCTTTCTCAAATTAAAAAGAAAGAATGTTCGATAGGACAAGAACATTGGACAAATGTTCTTTTCTCTTTGAATACTGTCCTCTCTTCTCATGCAAACTTTGAGGATATAGTCTATGAACATGATGTACATGTACATTTCATTAATCATGGAGTGAGCTCATTCAATGTGAGCGTAATACAATTTGCTTATTGGCTGGGGGGATGGAGGAATTAATATATGACTAAAGGAAAAAATAGATATTTAAAAATCAACAATTGGACACAAGGACATGAGACTATGGTTTATTACTTTCATTTTCTAGGTACATAGGTAGAATCAAAAACAGAAATTTCAAAACATGAGCATTTGCACATTATGGCTTGCCAAAGACGATGAGATAAAAGAAATATGTTCTTAAGTCTACCTCCTGAAAAAAATATAAGCTTGGCAAGTAAGGGAAGTGGTGTACTTTGTGTGAAGGAGCCTTGGAGGCAAAGCATTTTCTTTCATACAATAAGCTGGATATCCTGGTTTATTATGGAACCCGTAACTGCCATAGATTCTCATCATAGTATTTCATCAGTGAAAGAGCAATGGGCTTCAGCATTCCCAAGATCTCTTTAAGACTTAAATCCAGCCTTACGTCCATTCATCTTAGAAAGTGCTTGTCTAACTTGTAATTTTGAATGCATTTTAGATTTACGTATAATACAATTTTGATGTCTCCTCAAAGGTCAGATAAGTTAAAAGGAAGGGAAAAGTTGTTAGAAAAATAGTTTGTCGAGGAGCCAATTCCCAATCAGAAATCTCATCCAAACACCCTGGCCGGGGGTTGGGTTTGTGAACATGAGAGTGTCAGACCTCCCGTGAGAAGAGATGCAGCCGTGAGGCCCTCAGATTCAACAGCCAGCACAGCCGGCTTTCCAAAGAAGTAGTTAAAGCCTTCTGATTATACCCCAGGGTCTTCTTTTCTCTATGCAGCTAAAATCTCAGACTCCTCTTTTGCTCCATAAGGAGAATATGGAAATCTGGAGTGGAGAATAAAGACACTGCAGAGCAGGCTGACCCCAGGTCTCCAGCTGGCCCCAGTGTCCAATCTCTAGACTCTCCATCTTGGGAGAGAGATGGACCCTGTCTGCAGTGTTTCCCACAGCTCTTCCAGAAGGTTCCTGACTTGAGGAAATCTCTATGTGATTTTTTAACAAGTTCTAAGGGACTGAGTTTACGTTTTTGTTTTGTTTTGTTTCTTTTCTTAATCCCTTAAATATGTTTCTGGAGAATTGGTTCCCAGACATTCATGAATAATTCTTTTTTTAAAATTGAGATCATAGTTTACTCTGGTACAACATTTTTTGAAAAAATTCCTCACCTCAAAACTACTATCTAAGATTATCATCACTTAATTTTAAACAGGACATTATACCACTGAAGATGTACAGCGGAAAGATGGTCTCATACCACAGAACAATCTTTACCACAGGAGATGGAAATCCTTACACAGATGTATTTGAAAACACAATACTATCTTTATTTTTCTCATTTTGTCTTACACCAGTTAACACTTTGCCACAGATTGGCACCAGAGCATTTTGAATTTACTCTTTCAGGGGAGATGCCTAGATAAAAACCGATGGCCCTTTCAGACACATTTTAAGTATTAGTGAACTTCACAGAAAGATGAGATCACTCTTCCTCTTACAATGTTTTTGTGTTGCTCATATTTTAACATGGCACATGCTACATTGCACTGTGTCTTTGTCTCATACACATTGGTAGGGCAGGGACACTTTCGGGGTTTCTTCTCTTGTGCAAAGAAACAAGATGGGTTGAGTTTCATTGGGTGCTGTTCTTTTGTTTATTGAAGGAGAGCCATTGTCCAAATTCATGTCCACAGACAATGGCTCCTTATCCCCAGTCATTACCCTCATTGGGAACCAGAAAAAAATTGGTCTAAACATTGTTGAGCATAGAAATAATTTTTCCCAAGTTAAGTGGATGGACTTTTTAGAATAAATATAGGAATGAAGTTTTGAAACTGAGTCCTTCGGCATTCTGTTTCTGATTTCTAATGAGAATAGATTTTTACAGTATTTATGTAATTTTTTTTAATTCAATGATTTAAAAACTAATGTAGTGGATGGGAGTTGGGAAACTGTTTGGCTGGCAGCATGATTGATGGTTGTTGAGTTTGGGCAGGGAAAGAGACCCCAGGCCTTGGTCTGGAGGAGCAGTGAGACAAAGAAAATTAAATTGGCCTGCCCAATAAAACAGGAATTCACAATTTTCATGGCAGCTTAAGAGGGAGGCTATGAGAGAGTTTATGGATGAATTGGGGAGTAGGGAAGGATTGGGGCCAGCTGCATGGAGGGAAGTCAGAGGCAGGGGTCAGCCAGGGAGATGTTTCTTCTGGGGAAATGGCCAGGAGAGCTCCAGGGACAGGGGGTGCTGTGTGGGGGGTGTCTCTCTCATACACACTACTAGGCAGTTTCCAGCACCTGCTGTATGACTATGCAAGCTCTTCCCTACTTCCAACTCCTTAGGCAACTTCGTTAAAACTACCATCTAGTGTGAGTGATACCTCAGAAAAATCATGGAAGAAGATCTGTGTTTCTACATTTGGTTTGATGTAGAGTAGAGACAGGAAGCAGATGTAAGAGATGAGAATCTAAGTGAAACAGATAATTGAACAGAAGGAAGATATTAGGCAGGGAGTAACTATAAGAAATGGAAAGTCCCTGAAATTCCTAAGAAATGCAGGGAGTCAGCTAAATGAGGGATGAGGAATAAACTCACTTTTATTTCGATATTAACGGAGAGGAGGATGCTCTCACAAGATGGAAGGCTTGGAAACACCCACACAGCTGATTCTTGGGCTGTGCCTGTAATTCATCTGATGTTTTTCACAAATGGCAGCTTCTCCCGACTTGTTGCTGACCAGTTGAGCAATGTCTTCAACTTTATGGTGTAAACAGAACTGGGAATCCTGCCTATGACACCCAACATCCTCACGTCGTGGGAGAAACCTCCTCGCCTTTTTCTCACCACCAGAACTTTTCCTAGGAAAATGGTTATAATGGTAAGACTTCAAAAATGAACTGGTTTTAGTACTAGAACCCATAAAGCTGCATTATAATAAAATATGTTTTTCTCCAAAAAATTTTTTTTTCAGAAAGCAACATCAAACAGAAATTTCTGAGATCAAGAACAGGAAATGAGTGATTCAGCAGGCTGGATTTCACCCAAGGAGCTGTCTCCACAGCTGTAGAGAATAGCTGAGAAAAGTTCCAGGGGACTCGCCTGGTACCGTTTGAAAGCAGTCAGGCTGAGAACCATAGAGAATGCTCCAGAGTGTGATGGAAGATGTTGGAAAGCCCAGCTGTGTGTCAGAAATATGTTAGCCTGGTGCCACCACTTCACTGACTATCCTTTAACTCTTCTGAACCCACATGTGGAGGTGGTCCAGGATGACTCAGGATCTGAGAGAGAAGGAGCATCTTTCCAGGCAGGAGCATCCAGGTGTTTGTTCTTCTCTGAGACACTGAGCAGATGATTTACCCCGGCAGCTGGCAATGCTGTGCTGTTTTCCAAAATCTAAGATAGGGCTGGGTATAGGGCCAGAACTACCCTTCGGGCAGGGCTGGGGGAGCTCAGTTAGCAATAATTCATTTGCTTACTCTCTCTATCATCTTAAAGTGCACTTAGCAAACACCCAACTTGGCCTGTTGTCATCTAATGAGTCTATGTGCACAGTTCTGTTGAGTCCGTGGAGAACCATTTGGAGGGACTTGTCCAAAGACTGAGACTTGAGGTCTGCCATTGAAAAGAAGGATAGCCCTCAAATTTTTTTTTTTTAACACACCGTGCCCTGATTTTAGTAGGAGAGCAAAGCCTGTCTATACCCTGTAAACATTTCTGGTACTTCATTAGCCCCTCAACTAGTCCCCCACATCCTTCTCCCACCATATCCAGCAGCACACCTGTGGCCAGGTCCTCTCCACTGCATGACCAGATTTCTGTAACAGGCCTCTTCAGTTGCTTTCCCTGTCTCCAGACTTGTCACACTCCTACCCATCCCTTGCACCACCCTCAATCTAATCTTTCTTTTTTAAAATTTTTTAAAAGATTTTATTTATTTGATAGAGAGAGCGAGAGCACAAGCAGGGGGAGTGGCAGGCAGAGGGGGAGGGAGAAGCAGGCTCCCCGCAGAGCAGGGAACCCAATGTGGGTCTCCATCCCAGGACCCTGGGATCATGACCTGAGCCCAAGGCAGACGCTTAACTGACTGAGCCACCCAGGTGCCCCTTTCAGTCTAATCTTTCTAAAACATTATTTCCATCATGTCACCCTCCTGTTCAAAAATCGCAGATATGTCTTTAGTATCTTTATAGTATCAAATGGATTTTTTTTTCTGGATCTCACCTGTGTTTTAAGTTGTATGCATTTCTGAAGCTGCATACAACCTTTTCAAAATGAGCTGGGGTCTAAACACAGGGACACACACATGTATCATAGCAATAAATTATTGATTGGACATCTTCTGTCATTGAATACTTCTGTCAAAAGGCCCTGAGCCGAGGACAAGATTTGATAAGTACCCCCAAATTCTTACAAGTGCCCAGATTGCTTCCAGGAATTATTGAGAGGTGGCCAAATTGGTCTTCCAAGTGCCTGTCCCAATCCCCAAATATTTATAAAAAGAGAATACTGTAGATTTGAGGGGAGTTTGGTGTAGTGGGCAAATTCTAGTAGTCTCAGTACTGCACATTGTTGGCTGAGTGGGGGATTTGTGGGCATTTCTCTGCTCTCGGGCCAGCTGACAGAGGCTCTAGGATAGCCATGTGTGAAAATTGAGGGGTGCCTAAAGGAGAGAAAGCTAGTATTTACCTCCTCATCGAGATGTTTGCTGAGCTGTGGTATCTCCAGGCCTTCCTTAGGGCTGCCAGCCCCAGAGAGGGAAGTTTGATGGGAGTGTTCTAGGGATAATTTTGTGTGTCTCTGAGAGAATGCAGTGCTGGTGAATGGGGATAGTGATGCTTGCTTCTCACCAGAGAATCCTGAAGGCAGGAGACTGGATTGAACAGCCTGCGACTGAAGGCTGAGGAGAGAGATCAGCAGCATGGCAAAGATGCTTGAATTTTTCCAGGTACCCGGACATTGAAGAATATAGACTCAAAACTTCTCAAGCCTTCTCAAAGGTGTCTTTATGAAAAGGACCACCTTCTTCACACCTGCTAAAGGGTCTCATGCCAGGTGTAAGAGTCTCTGTGGGCTGTGTTCCTAGGGACAGGAGCCAGGGGTGGTCAAGAAGAGAGGAGAGGAGAGCTGCTGAGCACAACACCATGGTCCTAAAGCCTGCATAGGGTTTCTAGAGAAACCACGCACATGCCCCACGAGCACGTAGCCTTAGGCCAGCCCACGCTGAACAAAAGCATCAGCAAGAACAGTTAAGTAAACAAACCAACACATTTTTTTTTCGTAACATCCTCAATACTTGAGAGGGACTGTGGCATCTGGCCCAGATGCTGATAAGGGAGGGGAAGGCTGGTACAGTCTGTTTAAGGCAGTGGATGGACAAAATAAACCTGTTTGTTATTTTTATTCCAATGAGTTTAGACTATACAATAAATATTTCACTTGTACACTCATGTACAAAATATAGCTAAAAGCTTTATTATTTAAAAATATCCAATTTCCAATAAGCACTTTGCAGACCTGTTATGTCTGAGCAGTAGATGCATGTCACTTGCGATACAGGAAGAAATAACGGTTCTTTCCTCAAGGAATGCATATGAGAGAGGCCGTCACAGAAACACATAAGCAGACATTTAGTTCCTTTCTATACAGTTCATGCTAAAGCAGGTCTGAATACGGTGTGATGGGAATGCAGGGGAAGGAGCATCCAGTGGGTGGAAAATCCTAGCTCTGGTGACTTGGCCGAAAGAGAACTGATGGATTTCATTGATCACATTCTCTTCAAAAATTCTACTTCTTAGTTTTTTCCTGGAACAAAACCTGAGCTTCTCTTCCCTCATTTTCTCATTGACTTATTTCCATCTAAAATGCCCTGCTTTTCATTCTCTGCTTAGAACATTACTTACCTTTGCATTCCAGCTCAAGTCTTGCCTTCTTGCCTAACGTCTGTCTTCTCCTAAATCTAAGACATTTTTATTTCTCTTCCGTGCTTAATCATATTCTACCTTGTTGCATCCCCTGACTGATGTTTAACTTTAAACTTTCAACACTGTTCTTTGCCTATCGCTTTAAGGTCAGATGCATGAGTTTCTAGCTTTCTTTTCCTTCTCACTGGTAGGTGACTCAATCCTGCTCAATGAGGCTTGATGGGAAATCTGCTGGGAGCATCTCACAAGAGAAAAAGTCCCTCTGCATCTCTCTCCAGACATCATTTTGTCTGTATGTAATGGGACACACTGTTCATGCATTAGGCAGGATGAATCTTTCAGGGCCAAGGCAGGAGACACTCATTAGACTGGGAAAGTTTAATATAAAGGATTATTAAGTAAACAGGGAAATAATTCATAAAGGGTAAGGAGAACTCTAAGAATACAAGAAGAGCAGATATGAGGAACAGCCAGTACTTCTGAAACAGAGGCAGAGTATTTAAGGAAGGAATAATCAGGAAGAGAGCCCAACACCCCCCAGACTGAGATTCATAACTCCCGAGAATGTGGCTGTGAGACCCCGGACAGGGGAGAGATTAGCTGAGGTGTCCCAGGGCAGGGCTGGCAAGCAGGAAACTGCCCATTGGCATGCTGGCAAAATGCTCTAGGAAAGCACCAGATTTGCAGGGTAGTGGTACAGGAGTGAATGCTGCAGGTCGCCAGGAAGCTGGCCGAGGTGCCGGCAGGACTCGCTGGAAAGCTGCCTTCTTGGATGTTGCTGAAACTCACCGGGAATCTGCCAGCTGGGGCCCCAGCGACAATGGGAAGTCGGCTGGGCCTGGGCAGGATTCCCTGGGAGTGCACCCTCTGGAGTGGGGGTGAGCACCACACGATGCCTTGTGCACCGCCAGCCACCACGTGCTGTAGGAGCCAGTGGGGCATTGCTCACTGCAACCAGGAAGGGAAGCCCCCTCCTATGGTGTGTCCTCAAGCACCCTCTTCTGAAAAAGCTTACCATTGTGCCTTCTGGAAAAGAAGTGTCGGCAGAGCCGGGCCCCAGCATCAGGAAGCAGAGCAAAGAAGACTGAATTTGGAGCTGAGAGGGAGTAAGGCGATCGCTGGCTCAGCGAGCGGAGCGGACAAACGGGAAGACTGCTCAGGACTGCTCTGCGGAACCGCCCATCCGAGCTTCCACCCACTCCGCTCCCAGACTCCTTTTTATGGGAAATCAGAAATTGTTTATTTTTTATACCGCTTTTAGGTGGCAGGTCTATCACCTGCAGCTGCAAGTATTTTATGATATAAAATTTACCTGCTTTGTTTTTATCAAAATACAAAATATCAAAAATACAGATCCTGGCATTGTGAATGCACATGATCAACAAACCTAAAGAGCACAGACTTTTAATAAAATACAGCAGTCCTATACCCACTTCTTGCTACCTCAGAGTCAATCAATGCAGCCAGTTCTCTTTAGAAAAATTTTTATTTGTGACAAAATACACTAACATGAAAGTTGCCATCTCATCCATTTTCAAGTGCAAGGCTTAGTGGCATTAAGTATTATCACACTCACACTTGTACAACTGGTTCTGTGTTATGATTTTATTTTGAGTGGCCTCCATATATCTAAAATATTTGCTTCACAAAATGCTGGTGTTTATTCATCACTGAAGACGCCATCTTTTTAGTTCCTCCTGTAATACATACATTAGGTCCACTTACCCAGCATCTCCTTCTTCAACTCAAAGAGCTATGTAACCATTTCAAATGTGACCCTTTTACTCTAGTCATTGCTTTAGGAACTTAACATGTAAACAGCTATTTCTTTAGATTAGAGGCACCATCTTTCTCACCTTCTCTTTGAAAACACAATATTTTCTCATTTTCCAAAGTTAAAAGGGGAGTTATAAAAACCAGTTTATTTGCCAAACTACCATGTAATGACTGAGTAAAGTTTTGGATCTGTTCACCAGAATCCCGAGTGATCCAAGGTTATGCGCAGAAGGTCAAATTTCTGTTTTATTTCTCAGCTTAACTTTCTGGAGTTTTCTAAATCATGTCGGTCTTTTCCAGTGGTGTCACTTTTTTTTTTTTAAGAGAGAAAGAGCAAGAGCGAGCAAGAGTGGGGGTAGGGAGGGGCAGAGGGAGAGGGAGAAGTAGGCTTCCCGCTGAGCAGGGAGCCCGATGCAGGACTCAATCCCAGAACCCCCGAATCATGACCGGAGCCGAAGGCAGACGCTTAACTGACTGAGCCCCCCAGATACCCCTACTGGTGTCACTTTGGTCTGGGAGTTCCAGGCATTAGAAATGCCATATGTGCTGCTGATAGAAATTGATGGCAAGGTGTTTCTAGTATATCCAGGTCATCTGTACAGCTCTTGCCTGGGGCCTGACTTCTGTGTTGGGTCCCTGGATTCCTGGATTTAATGTTCTCCCCTTTTGGGTTGAATCCTTCATGACCTTAAGGTATATTCTTTAGTAGCTTTTTAGGAATGGGTACATTTCTGAATCCTTGCATATCTGAATTATTTTTATTTTGCATGTCCACTTAATGGATAGTTTGGGCATTTTATTTTTGTTGAATATAATTCACATAACATAAAATTCATCCCTTGAATTATAAAATTCAGTGGGTTTTCATGTATTCACAAAGTCATGCAATCATTCCTATACTATTCCAGAATGTTTTTTATTATTTACTTGGTATTTACCTTTTGTGTATTTCTACACCCAATCTCCTACAAAAATTCTTGGGAGCAAGGACTACACATCATATACCTGGCTAGGCCAAAGCAGTTCTCATTTATGTATTGAGTAAGAGGAAAGGTAAATGAAAGTCTAGAGACTTCCATTGCTGCCTTGGTGAAGTCAGCAGCCATGTTGGATAAGCCCATGTGGTGGGAATCTGTGTGCAGGATTTGGGGTCTGAGGGCAACTTCTAGGAGCTGAGCACAACTTCTAACCAAAAGCGAGCAAGAAGCCGAGGCCCTCAGTCTTACAACTGCAAAGAAAAGAATTTTGCCAATAACTTGAGCAAGTTTGAAAGAGGGTTCTTCCCCAGTAAAGCCTCCAGAGGAGAACACAGCCCAGGAAACGTCTTGACTGCATCCTTGGGAGATCCTCAGCAGAAGATACCTAAACCATGTGTGGAACCCCAACCCACAGATACTGTGAGATAATAAATATGTGCTGCTTTAAGCTGCTAAGTCTGGTAGTGTGTTACACAGGAAGAGAAAACTAATACATTTGACTCAGCATCTTCTATTGATCATTCCCATGAGAGCGCTAGCATCCTGTGCATGGGGAATCCAACCTTCTTGCCATGTTGTCAGCATCAAGAATGGGACCTTATAAATTGAAGAGAAGTGACCAAGATGTTGTTATAAATTTTACTCCAACTATTGAAGAAATCATTACCCTTCATACTCTTTTGAAGAACAATAGTCTAAAAGCACATTTGTAAGGTCAAGACATGCTGAATGTCTTCAAGAGTTTTTCCTACCACATTAAAAAAGCTGAGGGATACAAAATTGATATTAACAGTGCCATTGTTAAGACTAAAAATCTAAAGAGAGAAGATAACATCTTTTTTCCCTTTTATTTATTTATTTATTTATTTATTTATTTATTTATACGGATGGCTGAAGAGACTGTGGGCCCAGAGAAATGATAGGAAATGACTTAGTGTGGTGCACCTAGAAGCAGATTTGGAATCAGGCAGACTCATATTCAAATCCTACATTTGAAATCCTGATTTCAAAAAAGCTACTTAATCTCTATGATGAAGCCATGTCATATGAAAAAAAAAATGCAGCCAAAATTCACCCTAAATTTTTCTTGTGATGAGTAAATGAACAACATGTAAAGCATTTAGGATGGATCGGCACATGGCCACATAGTTATACTTAGAGGTGACACTATTCGATATGTTTTGATTTTTTTTAAGATTTATTTTATTATTTATTTGAGAGAGAGAGCACAAGCAGGAGGGGCAGAGAAAGAGAGAGAGAATCTCAAGTAGACTCCCCACTGAGCACAGAGCCCCGATGCAGGGCTTGATCTCACCACCCTGAGATCATGACCTAAGCTGAGACCAAGAGTTGGATGCTTAACCAACTGGGCCACCCAGACACCCCCAAGATGTTTTAATAACTTTAATTTTTAATGTCTAACTTTTAACTTTTAATTTTTTTTTTTAATTTTAACTTTTCCATCCTAATTACTGCAATACCTCTCCAGGAAGATCTTGGACCAGACATGACCAAGGCTTTTACATGGCATAGCCCACATTACGTTGACAGAAGGTTGGCAATCCATGAGACTTCAGAGCACTACCTGCATTCTGAGTTTTGCAGCTAAGCTGGAAACAAATAGCCAAAGGGACAAAATGTTGGATTCTACCTATTGGGATTTGCTTTTCTATATTAACGCCTGCTATTCTCATTCCCCCAGGAATCTCCCAGGAAGCATGGCATTTTGCACTTGTCCAAATGCCCATGACTTGTTATGGCTCTCAAACTCATTAAATTGGGTGGAACGTAATGGTAAACACTGAGGGACAGTGTCTTCACTGCCTGAGTTTGACCTTGTTTGAAGGGGCCTTCTATTACTTCCTGGGGACACATTTTCCTCACTCTTCATCTCTAAGGTTTCCAGGCAGAGGGATAGCAGACAAAGCACTGAAGTGGGGAAATATTTGGAGCATTTGAGGAACAAAAAGAAGGCAAAGTGTGTTTAGAAAATGATAAATAAATGCTAGAGTGGCAGCAAATGAAACTGTAGAGGTAGAAAGAGGCCAAGATAAATAAATCTCTGCAGATTGTGGTAAAGAGCTTGATTTTTTTTTCTAATTGTAATGAGGCTTTTATTTTTTTAACAATTTAATTAAAGAAACAACCAAGCTTAAGAAACAGAGCATTACCAATCATGCCAAATGTCCGTCTGTTCCCATGGCTACCCTACTGAGCATCCGCTCTCAGGAAGCTCACAATTATCAACCACTTTCCTCCACTGTGGTTGTACCTCATAAAAGATGCTTTCTCAAACAAAGATATCGTTATATTTGTATAGTTTTAACTTTCTAAAAAAAATGGAGTAATTCTACATGTCTTCTTTGGCAATTGTTTTTGGTTTCTCAACTTCTCGTTTTCTAGATTCATCCATGTGTATGTGTGTAGTTGTTTTACTCACTATGCCTAGTATTCCATGGTGTGGCTATTCTGATGGATGTTTGGGTTGTTCCCAGTTTTTATTACAACAAATATGATGCTGTGCACATTTGTATACATGTCATATTGGGCATATCTGCAAAAGTTTCTCTGGTACATAAAAATATGAGTAGGATGATTGAGTCATACGTTATATATTCTTCAAATGTATGTGAGAAAATGTCAAATTGTTTTCCGGAATGGTCACCAATTTACACTCTCCAACAGACTATGAATTCACATTGTTGTACATGTTCACCGATACAAAATGTTTTCCAATTTAAACAATTTTTGCCAGTCTTTTGGGCAAAATTGTATCTTATGATTTTATTTTGCCTTTGGCTCATTACTAATGAGGATGAGCATTGTATCATTTGTTAATTTGTTTCCATGTTTCTTTTTCTCTGAAATCCCTCTTTATACTTTTTGCTCATTTAAAAAATTATGTTCTTTACCTCTTACTGATTTGTATACCTTCTTCAATGTTAGATAATAATCCTTTTTTGGTTTTATGCATTAAAAATATCTTTGCCCAACTTGTGACCTGTCTTTTCATCTACTGATAATGTTCTTTCAAAAACATATATTTTTTAAGATTTTATTTATTTATTTATTTGACAGAGGGAGACACAGCAAGAGAGAGAGAACACAAGCAGGGGGAGTGGGAAAGGGAGAAGCAGGCTTCCTGCTTAGCAGGGAGCCCAATGCGGGGCTCGATCCCAGGACCCTGGAATCATGACCTGAGCCAAAGGCAGACGCTTAACAACTGAGCCACCCTGGCGCCCCCCAAAACAGATATTTGTAATATAGTTAGTAGAACTGATGTTCTTTTATGACTTTTGCTTTTTGCATTTTGTTAACTGAATTTTTCTTACCTTGAAGTAATAAAGATATTCATATTCCTGTCTAAAGTTATAAAGTTTTGCTTTTTAAGTCTTTAATTCACTGGAATTAATTTTTCAGTTTAGTGGAGAGGTATAAGGATCTTATTTATTTTTTCTATAAGGTTAATCCATTGTCTGAGCACTATTAATTGAATAATTCATCCTTTCTCAATTGATTTGCCGTGCCTCTTTTGTATATGGTATTTATAACACCCGCAGTCTTTCTGGGTATCTCTCTATCATCCCCTTTTCTTAGATGTTTGTTTAATAATTCTCTACACTATTTCAGGGGCTTAGTGGTTTTGGGTTATTTTTGGGGGGATGCAGTGGTGCTTAGTGTTTTTTAAGAAGATTTGTTTTTCCAGGATTTTAAATTATTTTCAGCCAGAAACTTAGTGTGAAGAACTGGTCCTTTACATTCAACATCTGTAGATTATCTAGCTTTAAACCACTCTTACATCTCTAGGGTAAACTCACTTTAGCCACTGCACAGTATCTCTATTATTATTATTTTTTACATTGCTAGATTTGTATTGTCAAATTTTTAAAAGATTTTTGCACCCATATTTATGAGTGAGATTGGCCTGTGTTTTCTCATTCATACTGTTCTTCCTTAGTTATTGTGTCATATTCATCCTAGTTTCATAAAATGAGTGAGTAGCTCCCTCCATTTGTATTCTGGGGAGAATTTTGCAAGATTAGAAGGATTTGTCATTTGAAAGTTTGATAGAATTTTTCTATGAAATATTCTGGGCCGGATGTTTTCTTTCTGGGAAGCTTTTAACATATTGATTTAATTTCTTAATGTTGTAGGGTTATTTTGGCATTCTATTTCTCCATGAGTCATTTTTGTAAGTTATATTTTGTAAAAATGTGTCCACTTGCCAAGTATTTAAGTATATTGGCTTGAGATTGATTTTTAAAAGCATTTTCTTTGCTAATGTTCATTTATGCCTTCCTTTCTTTTTGTCCTGAGCAATCTCATTAGAACTTTTCAAACAACCAACTTTATGCTTTGTTTAGCATCTCTAATTTATCTTTGATTTTATATCTTTAATATATGATATATTTATTATCTCTTTCAGCTAGTCTCCTAAAGTTTATTTTGTGATTCTTTTTGCAACTTCTTTATCCGGAAGGTTAGCTGATCAATTTTCATCTTCCTTTCTTTTTTTTTTTTTTTTGATTTATGTATTTATTTTTATTTTTCTAAAAGATTTTATTTATTTATTTATTTGAGAGAGAGAGAGCAGGAGGAGGGGCAGAGGGAGGGACAAGCAGACTCTGTGCTGAGCATGGAGCCCATGAGGGGCTCGATCCCTGGACCCTGAGATCATAACCTGAGCCAAAATCAAGAGTAGGTCACTTAACCGACTGAGCTAGCCAAGCACCCCATCCTTCTTTATCTCTAATAAAACATTTATAGCTAAAATAACTTTCTCTAAGAAATGCTTTAGATTTATTCAACAAGTTTTAAAGTGTTTGTATTAACTTTAAAATCCTAAATGTGTATTTTAAATATCATTCAGTTTGTACTTTACAATATGATTTCTACTTTTACTTATGCATTATTTGGAAGTACATTTTAAAATTTCCATATGAATAGTTTTTTCTTAGTTTTTTTTAATTTGTAAATTAATTGCATTGCTGTCAAGAAACATAATCTGGATAATAGCAAATTTGTTCACATATTCTTAAGAGCTTAGTATGTGATATTTTAATAAATGCTCTGATGTGTATAGAGTATACAGAAAATGTATATTCTTTAATTATTGAGTACCCAGTTTCTATCTATTAATTTATTTATCTCAAGCCTGTAAATTGTGTTGTTCAAATTCTCTGTGTTTTTACTAGTTGGAGGGTCAGTTAGACATCAATAAAACATGTCAAATTTTTCCCACTATGGAAGTGAATATGTCAGTTTCTCTTCATATATTTTACAATTTAAACTTTTATATTTGAGATATTAGGGGACAGAAAATCTGGTAATTTCAAATTTTTATCATCAGGCACCAGCTCTTTTATTCTCCAATAAATAATCTTATGTAAACCTTGATTGTTTGAAATTAATATAACTACACCTACTTTCTTTTGGTTACTTGTTTAGCACTTTTTTTCCTACCCTTTTACATTTGATCATGTAGTACACTAGGACTTCTTCCCATAATCTTTCAAATGTCTGTTTTCCCTGAAGTCAACAATTATCTTTAAAAAAAATTGTTTGGTTTAATACAATATATCATTTGCACACATCTCAACTGTCTTAGTTAACTAAGCCACCTGTAAGCAGATTAGACATGCTATTTCCCCCTTTTTGGAGCCCCCTTTCTTGGAAACCTCAGACCTGCTCCAGAATGTGCTGATTACCTTCCAGGTCCACTCCTGTCGTTCTTTCACCTCATTTTGGGAATTTCCTTTGCTTCTTTCTTGAGTTAGAAACCGTGTTTCTTGGTTTCAATTTCTGCCTGGTTTTTTACCAGACTCGTTGGTTTTGGGAGAAAATGCTAGACAATCGAAGTTTGCCCCTACAGATTCACTCTCCATACATTTCTACTCTACCTTTGCCCTAGGAGGCTGATTTCATGCACTGCATCAACTTCTTGCCCTCTGGTTTCCAAATGGTCTAGGCCAATGGGAGATGCTAGCGGGAGCTCAGAGGGGAATGACATCAGAGCTGACTTCCTTTCTTCCTAGTCTCCACTGGCTGCCTATGTTCCTTTACTGAAGCCCATAAGCTCCTCTCCACAGCCTTTGTTGAAGTTAAAGCTATTCTTTTGGAGTTCTAGCTAACCACTGCCTCCCATGGTCATTCGGGCCAACAGGTGGTAATTGTTTTGTATCATTTTTAGAACAAGAATGCTTCACCACACCCAGCTGCCTGCCCACATTAGATATGATTTCACTACTTTTCAGTCTTTCTGCTGGCAAACTGACTGATGATATAGGCTTTACTGACTTCCTAAGAAAGTATGCATGAGAAGTAAACATTTTACATACCGAATGTTTAAAATATTTTTTATCCTACCCTCACAGTAGAATAATAGTTTGATTCTTACATAATTCTGGGTTACAGTTTTTCTTCAGAATATTGAAAACCTCATTTCACTCTTTTCTTGGTCCCAACATTGCTTCTAAGAAGTGAATTCTTAAAATCTCCATTTTTCATGTACAGAAATTTCATCATGTGAGATGTTGCAAGTCCATTTTCATCCATTTTATTGGACATAGATGGTAACTTTCATTGGAAAATTAAAATTTCAATCCTGAAAATTTTAAATTCTCTGTTCACTCTGGATTAACTTTCCAAGTTTTATTTTTATCTTTATTCTGTTATTTTTCATGTTTTCCTTTCACTCAATTTTCTGGGAGATTTCCTCCTTTCTCTTACAACTCCTACTCAGTCTTTCATTTCTGTTACCATGATTTTAATTTCCAAGAGCTCTTTCCAATGTTCTCCAAGAGCTCTTTCCAGTTTTCTCACTATTCTTTTTTATAGCATCCAGTTCTTGTCTCATGGATGCAATATCATTTCTTATCTTTCTGAGAATAATAGTTTTTTAAAACATTCATTATCTTACATTGTCTGTTTTCTCCAAGTTGTTTTTATTTCTGCTTTTGGGGACCCTGTCTTTCCTGCTTGGGAATTTCCTCTGTTGTCTAGTGATCTTGGATATGACAGCTAGTTGCTAATCTGAAGAACAGAACACTATGTTGTTGACTGGAAGCTCTGATCACATGGCTGGAACTTGTTGACTGTGGGGTCTTCCTGTAGCATCAACTAGTCTTGCCATTTCCCTAAAAGGCAGTCTCTTTAGGTTCTTTTGTTAGTTGGTTAAGATCCCACAGAGAATAACTTTTTAATGTGCTATCTTCCATGTCTTACCTTTTTTGTGTGTGTGTTCATATTTTTCTTCTTCTTATCTCTTTATGCTGCATACCAAGTAAATGTATTCCATTCAAACTATAAGTTTACTATCACTTCAGTTGTTAATCCATTAAGTGCTTTTTTTCTTTCAATAAAATAATTGTATCTATTTCTAAAAGATTTAAAGAAATCTTCCTGATCATTTTCTTAGTTTTGTGTTCTTTACTAATACTTTACAGTCTGTATTTGTTTTTAAATATTTCATAAATATTGACTTTATATTCTGAATTTTATAATTTTAATATTAGTGGTCCTTGAGGTCCTTACTGAAAGCTCATATCTGGTTGAACATGAGCTGTGGAAACACTGGTGGTAATTTTCTTCAGAAAATAGGTGAGGTTTTCAACAGTCTTGCACAGTGAATCACAGATCTGTACCTCTGAAACAAATAATGCAATATATGTTAAGAAAAAAAAAGAAGAAGAAGAAGATAGCAGGAAGGGAAGAATGAAGGGGGGAAATCGGAGGGGGAGACGAACCATGAGAGACGATGGACTCTGAAAAACAAACTGAGGGTTCTGGAGGGGAGGGGGCCAGAGGATGGGTTGGCCTGGTGTTGGGTATTAAAGAGGGCACATATTGCATGGAGCACTGGGTGTTATACGCAATGAATCATGGAACACTACATCAAAAACTAATGATGTAATGTATGGTGATTAACATAACAATAAAAATTTAAAAAAAAGAAAATAGGTGAGTTTTGTATGAACAACATGTTAACATTTTAATTACAGTTTTTAGGCTTAGATTTCCCTGAATGCAGGTTGTGTTGCATTTGAACTCTAGATCTGCAGGAGAGCAGACTTATGATTGTAAATTTTCGGTGGAAATCATTATTATTTTATCTCATTTGCAGCAGGAGGAAAAAGACATGTTTCTTTGTAGGCAACTATGTATCCATCAGAATAGGCTAATTAATACTGGGTAACAACTCCAACAAACAACTACAAGTGACTTATACCACATTCTCTGTGACTTACACTATAAAAGTTATTTTTTTGTGTGTAAAGTCTGATATGGATCCAAGAAGCTCTTTAGGGGTATTGTCTTCCATACAGTGGCTTAGAACACATATTACTTCAATTCTGTAGTATTTCCAATTTAATATGATGCACTACAATTAATGCTTTAGAATTTACCACAGCAGAGGAAGAGAGCTTGTGGAATTAAGCACCAAGAGTTTTACATGAAAGCAACACAGGTCACTCTCTAGATTATTGGCCACAGCTGTTTTCGGCCACCAGCAAGAGGGCTGGAAACTTGGTCCAACAAAGGGAGGAGAGCTAGAAGTATTTGTGAGTACCAGTAATAACTGCCACATAGTCCTTTGGCACTGCACTGTTTTTCATCTCTTTTGATTGTTCTAGCTTAACGCTGAGGGCTGAGGTCTCGGATTTAGCTCCCTGACCTTGTATAGGCCTATAGCTTAATCTCCTGTTTGTGGCATGCAAACGTTAATCCCCTAAATTCTATGTTCTTCGTTATCAGTATTTGGCCCAGGGCTGCCTTCAGTTTTATATTCATTTATTGCTCACTCCTTTGTGTTTCCATTCACTACTTTTTTTCTTTGGGGACTGGGGATTGAGAGAAATCTTTGGGGAGTTCCTTTATCTTCCTGCTAGCTCCACAATTAATTTAAAAATATGCTCATGGTTATTTATCCAGAATGTATTTGAGTTGTGTTAGGGGCACTTTTGAGAATATCTACTTGGTATTACTTCCAGAAGGAATTCAAAGAAATTATTTCCAACTGAAAAATGACAAAAGCATTTGAGACCAATAGCAGGTTTCTAATTTCGTAAGTTAATGAAGACCCTGACATTGCTCTGTAGTTATCCATAATGTGCTGTTGGAATAATTGGCTTTCACTTAGATTGACTTTTGCATCATGTAGTATTATGTTATATGTTTAGTCTAATGCAATACTTTTTTTTATTGAGTAGAATAGTCATGCTAAAGGACTTATGAAGAGCTGGGAAGAACATGTCAGTCTACACATGCAATCCTTAGGAAAGGGTTTTGGAACTGTGTTGTAAAAAAAACTAGTCAAGGAATCAAAGATCAACTTGTATCAGAGAAATTTAAAATCAAGGAGCTAATATTTACATGTTCAATAAAGCCTTGATTTTGCTGGTACTGCTTCCACTGCTCAGCTGGGACAAAATAGATTCTCAGGGGAATCAGATAGAGGCCTTTCTGTTGCAGACCCAGGTCATCCACTGGCTGTTCCTTCTCATTCAAAGCAGACCCCGTGTTCTCACCCACATCTCTTGACTTGGTGGTAGCCACTCTTACTCCATCCTGTGGAGGTTATTGTTCGCCTCTTCCCATCCTGCCCCAGGATGAGGAGGGCACAGTCTCTGGGCACTTCTTTTTGTTTCTGTTCCCAAATGAAGGCACATGTATCCTTTTTCATATAAATGGCTTTATGGAGGGCAGAGAAATAGAAGTAGATGTAAAGACATTCTAAAAAGTTTATAATCTACCATTCTGATTGTTTTGGTCACTGACTTCCTTTCTAAGCAGGAAATTGGGATCTAGAGAATTCTCTCTGTTCATCTGTCAGAGAAGGACTTACCAATGTAGTTCTCCTTTAGGCATGACATAATCCTTCTCTCCAGGAATTCCCTTCCTTCCTGACAAGTGTACCAAAAGTTGCCAGCAAAGCTCAGGTGATGTGTTCACATTTCTGAAGGTCAGAGAATTAAATGGAGTCATATCCATTCCACAGAAGCTCTTTCCCTTAAACAGTTTTTTGGGAGGTGGTTGGAAACCCAAATGCCATAGCACTAAAAAGCTGGACAATTTACCTCAGACTCTGAATGGGATTTAGTAAGTGACCACACATACAAGCAACAATAAGGAAAAGATCTAGGAAATACTGCAACATGGGGGATTGATATTGGGAGGAAATTAGCAGTCTCTGTATCTTGAACAATTATTTAACAAATATAAAGACACATGCTCTGCTAGTCTCAGCACCATGTTAGGCCATAAGAATACAAAAGTGAAGAAAAGATATACATGGTCACTGCTCATGGAGATTATACCCTCACAATTAAGACAAACATGAAACCAATTATTTAAGTACATGGCTCATGAGAATAGTTTAAGTAGTAGGAATAAACACCACTATCTTTTCCTCTCTTGTAACTTTTTGTGGTCCTCAGATTTTCATTTGTTTATTGAAGTCTTTTCCAATCTCATGTGGGGTCTTCCTTCCCAAATGGGGTGATTGTCTTGATAGAATTCAAGGTCACGTTTGGTGCGCGTATGTGGGTAATGGCCATGTACCAAGTATTACTCTAATCCTGCCCCACACCAGAGATGTCTGTCCCTGTGTCCCTGAGGGAAAATATAGACACAGAAAAATGACCAACAAGTGGAACAAGAAGAAACTTTGTTTTTTAGCCAGGACTTTGGCCCCAAGCCAGAGTGTACACTTTACAAAGCTGGCCTGAACCACATGTCTTGTTACCCTCCTGGGCATATAACTATGTGACTTGGAGGATGTCTGGGTACTAATTGCATCACATTCAAAACACACTGATTCAAAAACCCTTGAAAAATAATGTAAGCCTCTGCTGAAGATTCTAGAAGACATAGAGAAGTGTTGAATTGCCTCAACACATGCAATGTCCTAAAGCTCTTTTTCACCCCTCTATCTCACTCCAGTTCTTTACAGTGGGTGAGCTGCCCTATTCTTGCTTCTCCCTCCTCTCATTTATTTCTAACCCTTCCGAACCATGAAGCCAGACTGCAATGGCTCAGAGTTCTCCTTTTTTCTGCATCCCTCTCTCTGCCCATCTAGCTGTTTTTCCCTTCTTCCTATAAATCCATGTAGCAATTTAGCATTTCTCTGTCAGCGTGGCTCAGCTGATAATGGTCTGGTGCCCCTGCCAGGCTTTTCCACAGTGTCCTTGCAAGGTCTGGCTTAGTCTTCTAGCTACTGGCTCTTGCTTAAGATCTAGAAGGCAAATGAGAAGGGTGAGCTGCCACATTCTGGAGAAGTGGTGGTGGCATGTAGTTGTATAAGCATAGGCAAGTTCTTGACAACCACACACTTTGACAGCTGAACTCACTGGTGGTCACTTGCCCAGTAATTGCTGAGATTTGCTCCAGCTTCTGAGCCAGTCCCAGCAGCCCTAAACCTGACCTTTGCTCTCCCAGCCCCTCTGGAGGAAGTGAAACTTTGGTTCCCTCTATGAAAGCTCTCCTTACTTGAAGTTTCTGGAGTGAGGCTGCTGTGACATCTGGTTTACCTGGGACAGTCCCATTTATATATTTTGTACTCACTAATAATAATGCCCCCATTTCTTTCAAAGTGTTCCAGAGTGAGGAATAATTATATGATTGCTTTGCTTAGCGAGTTTCCTGTTTCTCTGATGGAATCCTGCCGGCTGTACCAGCCTTGTATAATTCTCTCTTCTCATTGATCTGAGGTATGATAAACAGGCCTGTCCTGTGGAGGGCAAGTCTGTGAATGCTTCTTTTTGGTCTCTGTCATACCTCAAATGAGGTATCCCCAAGGGGAAACCTGAAGCAGCCTCTGGGTAGAGCCCAATCGTGCCTCTGGTCCTGGGTCTGTTCTGGGTGCAACAGGGGCCGCCCCTCAAAGAAATGCCACTGAGCCTTTTTATCAGAGAAAGAAAGCCCACACCTATGTATGCTTGCAAACTGCTGTGCTTCTTCTACTGCTAGAAAACAAGGCTCCGTGACAGGTCTTTGAACTTGACCAAACCAGATCAATTCTCCCCTTTGGAGAAGAAGAATGAGTCAGATAAATGAAATGGTCTTCCCTCAAGTATAGTTTCATGTTGAACTCTTTCCCTCTTTGCTCACAAGCAATGGACTGGTGGCAGGATACTCCTGTTTGGCACAATAACTTCAGGGCTAAAATGGTAAGCTCTAGATGCTATATGCTAGGAAGCTCCTCATTTGTAAGCAAGAGGGGAGCAAATTAGGGGACTGTCCTCACAGCCACTTCTAATGCAGCAGGGCCTCTTTGAGCTAAATGACAGGGAGGGACAAAGCGGGAAGCAAGACACTGAAAAATAGCACCAAGAGAGATCCATGGCTTTATTATGAAGCCAGGGCACCACAGCTGGCCCCCCTGGGTTCTCCAGAGAGCCCTTGGCCTCAGGAGTCACAGCTGGTCTGCATGCTAGATGACAAGAAGAGGGTCTTGGCTCTGTAGCAGAGTGATGTGCACAAGATAGGCTTCCCTCTGGACCCAAATGCTTCATTCATAGTAAATAAGCACTTTGCCTTTCTCCTGAGCTTATTTTGCACAATCTCTGCTTCCAACCAAGTCTTTAAACATGGGGACTGAGTGAATATGAGTATTAGAGGCAGTGAAGTCTGTTTACTGAAATAGTACTACTTCATTCCCTCAACAACAAGAGAAGAGCACTTAGTGGGAAAAACCGAAATGACAAGGAAAATGATTATAAAAGGAAGTAAACAGAAGGAACATTCTAGGAGGTGCAGTAAAAGAGCCTTGTCTTATTTGGAACAATGGGGACCTCGTTGAGGAAAAGATTTGTCATATATAGCAATACTATCACCTTTTTTTGCCCAGAGCTGTATGTTCCTGTCACTTTTGGGAGCAGTAGTGCTGAAAGGTTCATATTTGCCCACCACAGAAGACAAATAACTTTTGTATATTGCTGTTTTTAATCCCCAGTTAATTCTGGGTCTACTCTGTTCAGATTGAGGGGAAGCTGGGAAGTGATCTGAATTAGCACCGAAGCCTAGTTTGGGTAATTCAGGGTCTCAGTCGTGACTCTCTTTCATGAAATGGGTGTTGCACATTAAATTGTAGCATATCCCTCAGTTTGGGTAATTCTTACTGTTCTCTTTCCTAATTTTTTTATTCCCTGCTTTTTTGGGTCCCTTTCTCTGTTCTTAGAATTCAGACCTGTGATTGACCATCAGCTTTTCCACAGGGTTATTATTATTACTATTGAAAATATTTATTGTGATGGTTGCATAGTTATACTAAAAATCATTGGCTTACACACTTTGAATAGATGGACTGTACAGTATGTGAGTACTGAGTTATATCTCAATTAGACTGTGATAAAAATCAACAGAATAGATTTATTGAGTGCCCAGAATATGGCCAGCAGGCTTCTGTTTGTTCACATGTCTCATATTTGTGAGAAAAATTTAAATTCCTGACAAAGTTATTCCCATTTCTCAGATGAGGAAATGGAAGTTAACCGGGGTTAAGCAAATTTCCCAAGGTCACCCAGGTAATAAGTTGGGAAGCTGAGATTTGAACCCACATCTGTCTGAATTGAAAGGCTGTGCCCTTCATCACTCTGCATTAATGCCTTACATCAATGCCATTTATGAAAATCAATACAAGATTTACATTCAGTGACCAAGCCATCGGATTACTGTGTTTGTTTTGTTTCATTTGTTTTACCGTCTAGCCACACAGTCAGAAGAAAGAAGTTGCTCTATCGCTTGTGGTCTTGGTCAGGGCTTGGGTGCATGCTGTGAGGTGGTGACCTTACTTGGGGGAGGTCTTCCACCTTCAATGAGAAAACACAGAAAACCCAGCACTTTTATAAAGGGTGACTCAAATTCCCTCTCTTAAAGTAAAGATAGAGGCAACAGGTTCTAAGTTAGCCTTTCTGGAAAAAGTGGTAACAGACTGATCTTTTAAAAACCAAAGCTTTTCTCTTTATCGACAGATATAGTTGGTAGTTAGTGGTAACTACCAAGAATCAAAGCAAATTTAACTACCAGTAAATATTTGTTAAATTAATGAATCAAAGAATCAGGGGCATCTCAGGTGAAAGAAGAGCATGTGTAAAGATCCAGGTGTGTACAGGTAGGCACTTTGCCGTGGGTGAGTGCAGAAGCGCAGCCCAGATGAACCAGAATGCCCTCAGTGGGTACTAATATGGTTACAGTTGGTTGCGTTTGGAGATTTGGGTGCCTGGGCAGGTGTGGAGGGATATGAGCCTAGAAAGGAAAATTTGAACAAGATTAGGAAAAACCTTGTATATGGACGATACACTTGGGAGATTAGTTTGAAGGTAACGAAGAGCCATCGGAACTTTTTTCTTTCAAATTTTTCTATTGTGGCAAAATACACAGAAAATAAATGTACCATCTTAATGATTCTTAAGTGGCCAATGAATGACATTAAATACAGTCATAATATTTTGAAACCATCACCACTGTCTATTTGCAGAGCTCCTTTCATCTTGTAAAACTGAAACTCCACATCCATTAAACACTAATTTCCATTGTGAACCTCTCCCCAGCCCCTGGCAACCACAATTCTATCTCCATGATTTTGACTACTCTCAGTATCTCATGTAAATGGAATCATACAATATTCGTCTTTTTGTGACTGGCTTATTTCACTTGGCATAATGTCCTCAAGATGTTGCAGCAAATGTCAAAATTTCCTTAACTTTTTAAAGGCTAATACTTCCTCGTATGTCGATGCCATGTTTTGCTTATCCATTCATCCATTGATGGACACTTGGGTTGCTTCCATGCTTTAGCTATTATGAATAATACTGCTATGCACAGGGGTGTACAAAGATGTCTTTGAGACTCTGCTTTCAATTCTTTTGGGAATATAAACAGAAGTGAAACTGTTGGATCATGTGGTAATTCTATTTTTAATGTCTGGAGGAACCACCATGCTGTTTTCCATAACAGCTAGATCATTTTACATTCCCACCAACAGTGCACAAGGCTCTAGCTTTGCCACATCCACGTTATTATTATTTCTGGGCGGGGGGGGCGGTTTGTTGAGAGTAGCTTTTTTGTGAGGTTGTATCTCATTGCACTTTTGATTTGCATTTCCTTACTGATTCATGATGCTGAGCATCTTCTCATGTATTTGCTGGTCATTCATATGTCTTCTCTGAAGAAATGTCTATTCCAGTTCTTTGCCCAGTTTTGCATCAGATTATGTTGTTGTTGTTGATGACGAGTTTTGAAAGTTCTCTCAATATTCTGAATATTAGTCCTTTATAAGATATATGATTTGCAGACATTTTCTTCCATTCCATGAGTTGTATTTTTACTCTGCTGATACTGTCTTACGATGCACAAAATTTTTAAATTTTCATGAAATCTGATCCAGGTCTATGCCTTTGGTATCATATATAAGAAATCATCACCACATCCAATGTCATGAAGAATTTTCCCTATGTTTTCCTGTAAGAGTTTTATAATTTTTGGTTTTACATTTAAGTCTCTGATCTATTTTTATTTTTGTTTATGGTGTTAGGTAAGGGTCCAGTTTCATTCTTTCACATCTAGATATTTGGATTTTCTCAGCACCATTTAATAAAAAGATTTTCTTTTCCCCACTGAATGGCCTTGACACCTTTGCGAAAAATCATTTGGCCATAGATGTGAGGGTTTACTTTTGGGCTCTCTATTCTATTCCATTGGCCTATATGTCTGTCTTTATGTTAGTACAATACTTTCTTTGCCTTCTGTAGCTTTCTAGTAAGTCTTGACAGGAAATGTGAGTCCTCCAGTTTTGTTCTTCTCTTTCAAAAACATTTTGGCTATCCCGGTTCTCTTGAGCTTCATTGTGAATTTTACGATGGATTTTGGTATTTCTGCAAAAATGTCATTGAGATTTTGATAGAGATTGCATTGAATTTGTAGGTTACTTAGGGAAGTATTGATGTCTTAACAATATTACACCTTCCAATCCATGAACATGAGATGTGTTTCCATTTGTTTATGCCTTTTAAAACTCAGCAACGTTTTATGGTTTTCTTTTTTTCATGTTCTTTTTTTTATTATGTTCAGTTAGCCACTGTATAGTACATCATTAGTTTTTGATGTAGTGTTCAACGATTCATTAGTTGCATATAACAGTCAGTGCTCATCACAACACATGCCCTCCTCAATACCCATCACCCATCTACTCCATCCTCCCCCTTCCCCTCTGAAACCCTCAGTTTGTTTCCTGTGGTCCAGAGTCTCTCATGGTTTGTCTCCCTCTCTGATTTCTCCCCCTTCAGTTTTCCCTCCCTTCCCCTGTGGTCCTCTGTTCTATTGCTTATGTTCCACATGTGAGTGAAACCATATAGTTGTCTTTCTTTGCTTGATTTACTTCACTTAACATAATCCCCTCCAGTTCCATCTATGTCAAGTCTTTCACCTCCTCGGGTAAATTAATTCCTCAGTGTTTTATTATGTTTGATTCAGTTGTAACTGGAATTGTTTCCATCACTTCCTTTTCAGATTGGTTATTGTTTGTGTACTGCAAGTGGTTTCTGTGTGTTGACTTTGTATCCTGCTCCTTAGTGGAACTCACTAATAGTCCTCTTTGGTATGTACTATCTTTATTGTTTCCTACATATAAGATTATATCATCTGCAAACAGAGCTAACTTTACTTCTTTCTTTCCAATTTGGAAGCCTTTTATTGCTTTTTCTTGCCTAATTGTTCTGGATGGTACTTCTAGAATTAAGTCAAATAGAAGTGGTGAGAGTGGGCATCCTTGTCTTGCTCCTGATCTTAGAGGAAAAGCTTCCAATCTTTCACTGTTGTGTATGATGTTTGCTGTAGGTTTTTCATATATAGGTTTTATTTTCTGGAGGTAGTTTCCTTCTCTTCCTAGTTTGTGGAGTGTTTTTATCATGAAAGGGTGTTGAATTTTGTCAAGTGCTTTTTCTGCATCCATAGAGATAATCATGTCGTTTCTTTCCTTCATCCTGTTAATGTGGTGCATTTCACCAATTGATTTTTGTATGCTGAACCATCCTTGAATTCCAGAAATAAATACCACTTGATTATGGTATATAATCCTTTTAATATGCTGCTGAAATTGGTTTGCTAGTCGTTTGTTGGGGATTTCTGATGAATGTCTGTAAGGGATCTTGATCTGCATTTTTCTTTTGTTGTAGGGTCTCTGGCTTTGGTACCGTAATTCTGGGCTCATAGCATGAGTTAAGAAGTGCTCCCTCCTCTTCTTATTTTGAAAAAATTTTGAGAAAAAATGGCTATGAATTCTTTCTTAAATGTTTGGTAGAATTCACTAGTGAAGCCGTCAGGTCCAGGCTTTGCTTGGTTAGGAGACTTTTCATCTAAGTAATCTGTTTGTTGGTGTATTATTGTTCATAGTTCTCTCTAATAATTCCTTTTATTTGTGCCAAATTAACAGTAATGTCCCCATTTTCATTCTGGAGTTTAGTTATTTGAATCTTTCTTTTTTTTTTTTCTTTTGGTCTATAGAGCTAAAGGTTTGTCAATTTTGTTTATCTTTGCAAAGCACTAACTTTTTGTTTTATTGATTTTCTGTGTTGTTTTTTCTATTCCCTATTTCATTTATTTCTGTGTTAATTTTTATTATTTCTTTTCTTTCTCTAGCTTGGGTTTAGTTTGTTTTTCTTTTTCTAGATCCCCAAGTTGTAAAGTTATGTTGTTGAATTGAGAAATTTTTTATTTCTTATTTTTTTATTATGTTCAATTAGCCAACATATAGTACCTCATTAGTTTTTGATGTAGTGTTCAACAATTCATTAGTTGCATATAACACCCAGTGCTCATCACCACACGTGCCTTCCTTAATACCCATTAACCCGGTTACCCTACCCCTTATCCCCCTCCCTTCGGTAACCCTCAGTTTGGTTCACTGTTGGTGGGAATGCAAGCTGGTACGGCCACTCTGGAAAACAGTATGGAGGTTCCTCAGGATGTTAAGAATAGAGCTAACCTACAACCCAGCAATTGTACTACTAGGTATTTACCCCAAAGATATAGACTTGGTGAAAAGAAGGGGCACATGCACCCCGATGTTTATGGCAGCAATGTCCACAACAGCTAAACTGTGGAAGGAGCTGAGATGCCCTTTAACAGATGAATGGATAGAGAAATTTTTTATTTTTTAAAAACTAAGAATTTATACCTATAAATGTCCCATTATGTACCCCATAAGTTTTGGTATATTATATTTTTGTTTTCATTTGTGTTTAAGTATTTCTAATTTTCTTTGTGATTTCTCCTTTGATCAATTGGTTGTTTAAAAGTGTGCTATTTAATTTTCACAAATGTTTGGATTTTCCAGTTTTACCTGTTGTTGCTTTCTAACTTCATCCTCTTATAGTCAGAGAAAACACTTTGCATAATATCTATCTTTTAAAATCTAATGAGACTTAACTTGTAGCCCAACAGATTATCTATCTTAGAAACTGCTGCCCTAAAAATGTTGTATTAAAGAAATTCTTGGAAGCCCATAAAATGGTCTGGTATAGTCATCATCCTCGCTTGTCTCCACGGCATTTGATGGTGCTGACCCCCTTCTTTCTTCTAATGCTCTCCTTGCTCTTGCTGACAGCACACATTTCCTAGGGTAGCAAGGGGAAATGCCATTTCGACAAAAACTCTGCCCTTAACCTTCAGTGAGTGAGATGTAATATATATTCCGTTAGGAACTAAATGTTGACACTATTCCCGTCCAGTTATAGATATTGGTGGGAAAAAGCAGATAGGGGATTTCAAGGCTTTTGCCAATTCTTCCATATTGCTGAGGAGTAATTTAGTAGACATTTTGTTTAGCAGAGTATATTTATGAGTCTTTAAATATGTAAATACAGGCCCAGAGCCAAGGAAGAGGTGAGGAACAAAATTCGTCTGAATAATAAAGTGAAGGGAATTACATTTAGCAGGGAAGGAGGACAGAAGGGAAACTCAAGAAAAAAAAGAAACACAGAAAGGCTGGCAGGAGCTTGAAGGAGAAGAGGCAAGCCAAAATACTCAAGACTTGACACTATGTAAATAGTGGTTAGTGAGAATTCCTGTCAACTACTAGCTTGTCTTAGGCGCTTATGTGGGTCTGGGGGCACGACAGGGCCAGCCATAGATCTAGTTTCTGAGGGCTGAAGAAAGATCAACATACGAGTGAAGGCTTCCGGGGGCAAACTTATTCAACTGGAAATCTATCAGAAACCAGTCAGAACTCTTTTGCAAGACTCACATTGTCCCCACGGCCTCAATCAAATTCCTTAAACAAAGCAACAGCGAGAAGGAAATCTTATTCCAGGAACAACCACGAATAGTGTTACCTCAATAGAAAGTTTCATCTTGACCAGCACAATGCAATAGAACTTTCTGCAATGATGGGAGTATTTGCTATCTGCATTTTTCAGTGTCGTGGCTTTTTGCCACATGTCACCATTCATTGATCACTTGAAATATGGCTCATGTGAGACGATGGACTCTGAAAAACAAACTGAGTGTTCTAGTGGGGAGGGGGGTGGGGGGATGGGTTAGCCTGGTGATGGGTATTAAAGAGGGCACGTTCTGCGTGGAGCACTGGGTGTTATACACAAACAATGAATCATGGAACACTACATCAAGAACTAATGATGTAATGTATGGTGATTAACATAACAATAAAAAAATTTTAAAAAAGAAATATGGCTCATGTGACTGAGAAATGAAGTTTTACTTTTTCTTAATTTTTAATTAAAGTTTTTTTTAACATTTTATTTATTGACTTGAGGTAGAGCAAGTGAGAGAGATAGCACAAGCAGGGGTGGGGGAGTGGCAGAGGGAGAGGGAGAAGCAGGCTCCTCCATGAGCAGGGAGCCCCATGCGATGCTCGATCCCAGGACTCTGGGATCATGACACAAGCCAAAGGCAGATGCTTAACTGATTGAGGCACCCAGGTGCCCCTAATTAAGTTTAAATAGCCCAAATGGCTAATGGCTGTGCCAACTTTTTCTGTAAAGGGCTTTGTGGGCCACTTATGGTCTATGTTGCATTTTCTTTGTTTTTCTGTTTGTTTTGTTTTTGCTTGTTTTGTTTTCATAGCTCCTTAAAAATATAAAACATTCTCAGCTGGAGGGCTGTATCAAAACAGGCCATAGGCCAGATATGGCTTGTAGGCCATAGTGCGCTGACCCCTGACCTAATCTCTCAATGCTTTTGGAAATGTTTATGTTTTTCATATTACTAAGAGTAATTGTTACCATCACTCCAGTTTTAGATGTGTAAGTGGTTTTTCTAATTGCTGTAATAGAGTGTTATGCAAAGTGTGTTCCATGGTACCCCTGGTCATTTTGGGTTCTCTCCACAAAGAAGTAGCTCTGTGTTTGAATATGTTGGGAAACACTACATACTAAAACCCAAGTTTTAAAAATTTGTAATGCATATTAGAACACTAAAGGCTCTAGTGAGCTGGTACAAAATAGTAGTTTTTACACTCAGTAGGTTTTTCTATACTTTCTTGACCACCATCCATGCAGTGTGCAGCATATGTGTGTGTGCAAGGGGACGAGTGTGTATACTGCATGCAGTATGTAATAGCTGTATGATGTGTATGTTAGGTGTGCGCAAGCAGGCGGTGTGTGTAGCATGTGGCACCTATCGGTACTCTGCAGAATGAGTGTCCCACAGAACCCTCTCTGAGAAACACCTGCTGAACAAGCCTGACGATAAAAATCTTTCTCTCAGGGCCTTGGAGCAGAGGCACAGGTAGTAATTAAGTGGTATTCAGAAGGAGTGGGAGGATTTATTCCTGTTGAACTCGTTCAGAGAAGCTGTAGTTAAGACTTTTCAAGAAGGGCCGGTGAGGTCAGTTCACCCCAGGATGTTCACAGGTTCAAGCGATGAGCAGAAGAGATGCCCCTGGAAGGAAGCCCCAGGTCCAGCAGAGTCGGCTCGGCTCCCTGCAACACCGCAGAGCCAAGCGGCTGCGGGAGCCAGAGCGAGGAGCTCGTGGAGGTGGTGCTAAGGGATTTTGGGAACCCTTGCAAGGACCAATTAAAAGTCACAATACCCCTGTGAGGAAAGAAGAGTGTTCCTGGCCCACTGTAATTGAGGAAATGAGGATGGCTGGCTTGAATTCAGGGGAGACCGAAGCGCAGATTTTGAAGATCACGCTCAGGAAACTCTAGCTGTTTAATAAGGAGGAAATATTGCCCCGAGGACAGGAAAATTGAGTGGCCCCCTTGCTCTGCTAAACTTTGGAGACGCAAGCTCAGTACAGAAAGGGCACTCAGTTCAGGGGCCTTCAAGGAACCCCGTTAGCTTCTCTGAGAGAATAAAATTCCTAGATCCTGTTTGGCTATCATTTGTTTTTGTTTTCCGAGATGCTGAGGAGTCAGGGCCCAAGCGTTGCCCACATAGAAAATGCCGGGGTCTGTTCTGTGGCAGGGACGGGCACAGGGCATCCGCTGCAAAGCTCCTCCTTCCTTAGAGTATCTGGGAGCTGAGGTGCTGCTTTCTGGGGATGTGACTTCCCATATTCACTTTCCGTTAAAGCCGTTTTCATGTCAGCTTTTTACCAAGGGACACTGGCATTTGAGCTCTGCAGATGTTTGCAGCAACGTTCTGTCTCTACAGTGGTGCAGTTGTGTTACATTATTTCTGTTCTTGATGGCTTTTAATAACATTTGAGGCAAATGGAGGGTGAGTGAACAATTTTTCCTGGTCCAGCACAGATGGCAGCTTGCTAAGTCTGTGCACGCCTCTGCTCTGCGGCAGTTCCTGCTCCCGCTGGGCGGTGCATGCGCCAGAACAGGTGCTCTGCGCCCGAGAGAGCGCCGCAGCTGGGGGCATGCGCCTTGCGCACTTGGCTGGTGGTTGGGTTGGGTCCAGGGGGTGGGGACACGCCAGCTATGCCGGAAGGAGTTGCGTGTGTGATATCAGTACACCTTTCTTCTCCGCACCGACAGGTGACTGACCTTTCCTGGGACTATTCCAAGTCTAAGGAAGCTAGAAAGTTTTTGATACACAAAGGGACACATTTCTGGTGATGAAATTTCATGTTTCTTGCCTTGGACGCTCATCAAAGGGCCTCATGGATATGGCCACCTGAGTTTCCAATCCTGAAGGCCGGAGTAGAAGAGAATGCTGGCAGCAAGATGTCAGAGCCAGCTCGCCTTTCTTAGCCGGGAGCATTAATGCCAGATGAGCGGCCTGTGCGGTAGTCGGAGGCGGTAACTGGGTGCAGCCCGCGCCGCCTGAGCTCCGAGTTGAACAAAGAACACAGGATGGCAGTGGTGCAGGCTGCAGCACAATTCCCACTTCGCCACCGAGACAATCTTCTTGCTGTTGCTGAGTTTTATGACTGTGATGTCATCGAGGGCTGCCGACAACAGAGCTGTTATATCACCAATGAAAGGGCCTTAAAACTGAGGGACCCCATTATGCCAAGACTGGAGCTTGTCATAAAAATCATTGGTCATTGATGTCTCTGAGCTTCTGAGTCGAGCCTCGAGGGAAAAGAACTGTGAAATTTGGGTTCAATTCAGTTGTTTTGATCTGGACTTCTTTATGAGTAGAAAGAATTCCATTGGCCATATGTGACCTTGTATTTCAAGGAAATCCAATCATGCAAACAAGATAATTTAGCCTCTTGTCCAACAATTTCTCCTTTTCTCTTCAACACCAAGGGAATGGACTGGGGCCCTGTCTGACTACATTTTACTAGAGTTTAGAAAATTGTAATAGTTGCATTGTTTCTCTGGTTAGAGCCCCAAAATGCATTGCAGACTTCCTCAACTGAAATAGGCCCCTGCCCTTAATATGCTGTCGGAGTGAAGGACTTTTCCCAGCCCTCAAACTGAGCTACCAGAAGGAAGAGCCGTGGCGCAAGCCAAGCAGTGATGGTTGCATTAGTGCTCTCTTCTTTTTCCAACTTTCCATCTGCTCACCTGATAGATATTCACTGAGCATCAACTACGTGTCAGACAGCCGCAGTAGGTAGTGGAAATAAAATGAAGCGCTAGACAGAAGCATCATTCCTGCCCTTACAGAGCTTTGAGTTGCTGATAGGAAATATGCTTTTCTTTCGTTTCTTTACCTCCAAATTAAATCACTTCTTGTCCACAATGCGCGGCCATTTAGTGGCAGAAAATACTATCCTGAAAAGTGATACTAACATAAGCTGGCCTTGAATTTAAAATAACAACAAAAGCAATGCTCATGCAATTCTACATAGTGTTTTAAATAAATACACAAACACACAAAATACTACTCTCTGTGTAATATATGGGGGGCTCTTCTGAACACCCCGGTCACTGATAATGCTCTGCTCTGTGTGTGTGGAAGAGAATGAACTCAGAAACCAGGGAGGGAGACAGGAGATTTCAACAAATTTTCAGTATGTAATTTTTTAGCTGGGTACTGGGTACGTAGGTGTTTGTAGTATATAATACATATACATACTATGTATATAATGCATATATACATATACTCAGTACATACAATAGAATCATTTAAAATACTTACAATCAAAAAGCTATGGCCGAGGGGCGCCTGGGTAGCTCAGTCGATTAAGCGTCTGCCTTTGTCTCAGGTCATGATCCTGGAGGCCCCGGTATCAAGCCCCACATCAGGCTCCCTGCTTGGCAGGGAGTCTGCTTCTCCCTCTCCCCTGCCCATGTTCTCCCACTCGCTCACTCTTTCAAATAAATAAAATCTTAAAGAAAAGCTACGGCTGAACAATTGTGCCCCAGAAAACCGGATACAGCACTGAGTCCTGACAGGACCCGCCTGTGTCTGGTCTTCACCACACCGCCCCCCACCCTGCCCCCAGACACATCTCTCTGCAGCACGCCTATCCATTTCTTCAACATTTCAATGTTTCCTATTAGTCCCTGCTCTCTCCCTTTCCTGGGTCGGCACGTCTACATAGGACCCTTAGTTCAAAATCCCCCTGGCAAGAGAGAGAAACTTGAGGGGAAGCAGAAGTGAGTAAAACCAACCCATCTTTTTGCTCACTTACCACATTTAAGGGAGTGGGAGCAGAAGGATGATAAGGAATCTGATAGCCTCCTTATAAAGTACCCAATTCAAAGCACGTAGAAGGGTGTAGAAGCTGAGCTACAACAGAGAACTGACACTATCTGAGGGCCAGAGTGAACTTTATGTAACTCTTTGGGATTTCTCAACTGGAAGATTCCCATGAAATTTTATGTTGGATTACCCCGAGGGGGAAATTAAGTTGTTTTAATTACTGCTGCCATTTGGTGTTTTATGAATTTTAATGAGTTTTAGTATTTGTACTTCGCTCTGAGTCAGTTCCACCAAAGGCACAATTTTGAAAATAATAATGATAAAGACATATCAATTTTTCTAGTAAATGTTGATTATAGGTTCATCACAGCAGTGGAGAAATCTGATAGGGGCAGACCATGATACACAAAGTTCTGTCTGTTTTATGACTGTGTGAATTCAGAAAGTCTGAGCTGTCCAAGACAAATATCACATTTGTCCAGGCTTTAGACCTATCTTGACTTTTAGGGATTTTCACACAGCCATTCTCTCTAGAACAAAATGCATCCAAATTGATATTTCAAAGTTTGCTCTGAAATGCCAGAGTAGGGTGTGCAAAGTATTAGCTGGTGGGTAGGGATTGGAGGGCAGAGGAGGGGGCATGGATTGAAGAACAAATAAGAACTTTCCTACGTTAATTTCAGTTGGAGGGCTGGGGCTCATCATGGAGATGATACACTTGCCCAGGTGTAGGCTTTGCTTAAAAGACTTCCAGAAGTGTACGTTTCCACTGACCAGCACGTGAGTTAGTCCTCCTGTGTTCCTAGCCAAGACAATTTCTGCCCCCTGATGCTAAGGCAGCAATATAATGTGTTTGTGTATGTGAGGATGCAGGAGTACGTGGTCGCAGGGTTACTTACGGTGACAATGGGAAAGAATATTTGAAGTCCAGACTATTCCAGAAATCTAGTCACCATAATTATACTTTGAACAGATTAATTATCCAAATCTGAAAAAAAAAATGTGGCATTAGGAGAAGATCTTTCATATTCAAGACTTGAAAAGTCAGTAGGACTTGTGTTCACAAACGCCTATTACTTGATTTTGACAGTGAATGTGACACTCGGGGAGCTATGTGGGCTCCAGATTGGGGGATGGGTAAGCAGAGGATAATGGGAACGAAAAGCTCAGAGAGCTGGCCACGTCCCCACACTTCACAGTGATTCTGGAGGGAGGCGTTGCTGTTGTTCCTGTTTGACAGATGAGGAAGGCTGAGTAAAGATCGCATGTTAGTAAGAAGCATAGTTGGTATTTGAACTTAGAAAATAAGACTTAAAAGTACAGGGGCAACTGGGTGGCTCAGTCGGTTGAGTGTCTGCCTTCAGCTCAGGTCACGATCTCAGGGTCCTGGGATCGAGCCCCTGCATCAGGCTCTCTGCTCAGCAGGGAGCCTGCTTCTCGGTCACACTCTCCCTCTGTGCTCTCCCTCTCTCTCCCTCAAATAAATAAATAAAATCTTTGAAAAAAAAAGACTTAAAAGTCCATTCTTTTCTATCATTATAGTTATAGTTTTTTCTTATATGAAGCTTTCTTTTTGCTATTTCTCCTTTGTCCTGCCCCTCATCGCTGTTTGCGCCTTGTTCTAATTTTTCTCTTTCTACTTCTTCCAGAATCTCCTTTGGTTCCTCTCCCTACCTTTGCTTCTTTTCTCTGTCTTTGTTTTCCATTTTGTCTCTTAATTCTTTTTTTGCCTGGAATTTGTTTCTTCCCCATCTCTGTTTATGTTTCTTTCTCCTTTAATTGGCTTTGCCACTACATATCCATGGGCATGCCCTTGGCTTCTGTGTCCCTAAAGTTTCTCTTCTGTAAAATAAGGGGGGTCATGGAACATTGTCAGTAAGGTTGTTTAATGACACAGCATTATATATGTGATATATACACAAAATACTACACTATATGGATTTAGTATTCTTTGATTTAATTTAAAATGAGGCACTATTAGTGTCTTCTACTGTTAAAAAATAATGCAACTAAGGATTACTATATAATACTTCACAGTTACATTATCCTCCTATTTTTTTCCCATTTTCCTTTATAAATAAAGGAAAGAAAAGAAAGGAATTCTCATCCATGAACTAGAATTGATTTGGAAATCTGAGTATAGGTTTTATTTGACGAAAGAGGATTTCTCCTTCCGAGATGGTGATGGGATATGTGCCTTTTACAAGAGTGAAGAACCACTGCTGCCCAAGAGGGAAAAAGCATAAATTGAGTTCAGAGGATCTGTATGACCAGGTAACCTTGAGAAGCTCCCTTAAATCTGAGGTTCTATGAATCTAGGCAAAACAACCCAGTGTAGGAACATTAGCATTTCACTGGCCTTTCCCAGAAATGCTTCCCAAATAGACTGGTTCTAAGTAAACCCGCCTACCTAGGTCCTGAAAGACAGCTGGAGAGACTGTCATCCTTATCGATTGCCTTGGATTCAAACTCATTTCCACAAGCATTCACAAGTGCCAGCCACAGGGAGGAAGTGCGTTGAACACTGTGGCTACCAGGTAAATGAGGCCAGATCCCTGGCATAGAAGAGCCCAAAAGGGTCAGGGCAGAGACAGATCTCTGAGGTCCCCCCAAGAAGAGACTGAGGCTACGTTGCTGGCTGAGCTGTCCACCCCGCAATTACAGGGGCATGAGAAGCCTGCACATTGACAACCACAAGAAAGCCATCACAGTGAGTCATCTGCAAGTGTATCCAACTTTATGTCAGCATCTTGCTTCAGCAGGTGGATCATTTATATTTTCTTTGGAAGCTATCTGCTGGTCTGAATGTTGGGTTGATTTGTTTTTCTGTTGAGGGAAGAAGGTGGCTTTCCCAGAAGTTACCAGAATATGCCTGGACTTTGGCAGAGGCCCAGGAACAAGGAGAAGGATAGGGAGCTTTTGAAATCTCTCTTCTACTGGAGGCAAACTTTCTTGAGCAGCTAAAAGCCTACTCATCTTCTAAACATTCCAACCCGGAGAGAAACGGACAGCTCATAGTGGGATCACCACACGGGCATCTTTGTTGGCTGTCTGATAATGTTCTTTATCGGCTGGGCATGTATAAGAGCTGCCCATCTTGCCCTGCCTAGTTCTCTGGCCCAGGAGGGGCTTGGGGCAGTAGCTCCCAGCTCCTGCCATAGTTTGTGTCGCTAGATTCCTACCCTGGTATCCCCAGCCCCACCCTCATCAGTTCTGCTGCTGGCTGGCCATGAAAACTCAGAACATACCTAAGAAATGTGGATTCACAATGCATCTGACCTTTTCCGAACATGATTAATCCCTCTCCCATCTAATGTTTAATTGGAAAACATCTCAACGGTTATTGAAATGGAAGAGTAGAAACTATTGACCATTGCCATGCATGTCTTAGTCTGGGAAAGAGATTCTGGTATGGCAAATCAAAGGAAATAAAAATTTGAAGATGTGAATACAAGGGTGGGGAGGCTTAAGGGCAGGTGTCCCTTATCTAATTGAACACAAGTGTTCCAGTGCTATGTCAAAATGGGATTTCTCATGTATTCCTTTTCCCTTAGAGTTGGAGTCATATTTTCCTGGAAAGTTCTATGGAATCTGGGTGTCATGAAATAATAATTACTATTACAGTGAACTTTAAAATCATAAATATAAAGGAAAACGAATTTTCTAGTTAATGATTACAATGACTAGATTAGCAATGATGCCATATTATTTTCGCAGATGGCAAAACACATATCTGAAAGGAAAAAAGGAATCGTCTCAGCAGAGTGATTACCTACCCCAGCTAACATCTCACTCCCAGGTTGCGACTGCAATGCTTGGCAAATTCAAACTCTCATGATCTGGCAACTGTTTTCACGGAGGCAAGAGGACAAAACAGCTGGCCTTAAATCAAGCCTCACACCGTTCTGCATGCTGGAGCCCCCACTCCAAAGAAGCCTAACGCCCTGCTGCCTTCTGGAGGTCCTTAAGATATTTGTAAACAGCCACATCATCTGTCCTACACTCTTTCTTCTCCAGGTACAACTTGCTGAAAAGCTCATGGAGCTTGGCCTTTTTTGGAACGTCATTACTCTTAGCTGGCATCCTGCAATGCTAGCTGCCAGCAAAACCAAAATTCACAAAGTCTTGTGCCTTGAACTAGCAGCAGTATGTGGAGTAAGGGAACAGTCAGTGGGGTAGGAGGAAAGGAGCTCCCCGTTGAGCAGAGGCAGAAGACATGGCAGGCCCCTCCCTGGTGACTAGACTTTTGCTTTTTCTCTGGCCAGCAGTGGGAGGAATTACAATTCCTCTCAGCCAGCCTCAATTTATAACCAGTCTTTTCTGCTTTTTGCTTCAATGAAAGTGGTTCCCATGTCGTAAACCTCTGACTTGGGCCGAGCTTTCCGATAAAGGCCCATTTTCAAGCGTCTGCCCAGCTCTTGGCACGGCTCTAAGAGCCAACTTTTCATCTCTGATCATTCCTTTCTCTTCTGTACTTGCTTGTTATGCTCTGAGTGGCAGACATGTAGAGAAAAAGGGACCATCAAATAGGTTTATCCAACAGTTAAAAGTAAATCTCTGGTCTGCCTGTGAAGTTGGGGGACAAACACTGACCATGTGTGTGAGATGGGCCTTTGCTCCACAAGATCTTGCCCATGTTTCTTAACCCTTACTGGGACTGCCGTTAAATAAACACATGAAAGCCCTCCATCAATTGGACTAAATGTCACCTCATAAATATCAAACTGGGCTGGACTCTTTCTGTGGCTCTAGGTATGAATGCTTCTATGACTCACCAGATACGGCTGCTGCAATTTAGGAAAAGACCTCTCTTTTCCAGAACTGGAAAAGTCATAACTCATGTCCAAAGGCCTCTTGTGGCCAGATAAATGGATCCAAGCCACAAAGCCCCTCCGCAGTTGCCCCCACTGTCCAATCAGCAACTGAATGAGTATACTCACAAGTGTCAAGCTGATTATACAATGGAGTCTCTTAATGTTGTTCTGTTTTGTGACAAAGGAAACCAAGAACTTCTTGTATCAGTAGGTTTAGTGTGGATACAATTGATAAGTGGGAAATGGGGAGCTTTAGCATAAAAATGTGAGCACAGGACTCTTATTAAAGTTAATATGACCTTATTCAAATAAAGGTTTTAAGTCCCATTCTAGAACTGATTTAATCCCACTCTTTGGTGGTAGGGAAGTCACAAAAGTCAGGTAATCTACACCAGGGCAGTGGTTTTGAAGAACTCCTACAGTATCTTCGTTATATATAAGAAGACCACAAGGATAAAGACTATGTCCCACAGCCAGTGTGAGCTGAGTTAGGGAAGCGGAAGGGGGCCTAGTCTGCAAAGATGTCAGGGTCAGCACTTCTGCTCTGACTATGGCAAACATGGGGGAGTTCTGGGCTCTCTCCCAGTTTTGCCACTCCTAACTTGCTTTATTATTTTGTACTTATCGTATGAGTCTTCTGGACCTCATAGTTGTTCATCATATGCCTTTATAATGAGGGTATCATGCCAGAGAAACTGCAAAGTAACTTCGCAAATTTGAGGGTTATTCTCCGTGGTCCTTAGGCTGACATTTGGAAAAAGGATGGCCACAGACATTACTCTTTTCTCTTCTTTTCTTTTTTCCCACCAGAGACACTTCTACTGGCTGTAGATGCAGGGGAGGTAGTCTAGGAAACAATGGATCTTCTCAGCCTTCTGAAATCCTTCTGTTTAGTCTTCAGAAATACTGGGGCATGTTTTTCTGAGACTGCTTCCTCTCAGAAGGGGATGCCAAAGGACCCTAGATGCCCTGGTGGAGAACCATACCACTGGGTGTATGTTAAGGACCATTTTCTTGTGGGCTCTTCCTCAGGCTGTTCTGCATACGTTGCTCGACCGACATGAGTCTCCTCTTTCCTTATGCTGCATCAACACCAACCTTCTTTCTTCTCCTCAGGAAAACTCCTTCTGGTATTAAAATCTTCAGCCCATGGGGTTACATCTACCAGGAATGTTCCTTCTCACTCCTTTTCACCTGGGAAAGTCCTACTTACCTTTAAGCCTTGCCTTGAAGGCCACTTCCTTAGGAATACTTTCCACAGCACTCCATCCTGGCCCCAGTCCTAGGTTAGGGACTCTATGACAGACTCTTTATTTCCTTTGTGGTGCTCATTGCAAACATAATGGTATTTGTGTGTGTATGTGTGTATATGTGTGTGTATGATCACTTATTTATTTAAAGTCTGTTTATCCCTGACTATTCCATGATAGAAGGGCTAAATCTACTTTATTCAGTATGGTTTCCCAGCACATAGCAAACTGTCTGCCACAGAGAAGGTACTTCATTGATATTAATTATATGGATTTTTTTCTTTTCCATCAAACTTCTAAACCAGCCACTATCTTACGTATATATGATGTAAGCCACAAATATGAGCCACATGTGCAATTTAAAATTCCTTAGTATTTATACTAAATAAGGTAAAAAAGAATAGGTGGAAGGTCCTCTTTCTGGATGAGATGAAATAAGCACATCCCACCCTTTCTGTCCAAGTGATTACAACTAGAAATCTGGACAGAATGCATGGGCCAGCTTTCTAAGGATGCTGAGAAGAAAATAGCAGTGGGAAGATTGAAAAAGAGTCCAAATTTGAAGTACCATTGATCTGGCAGTGAGCTTACTGTTTTTCTTCTAGTATCTCCTAACCCATGGCACATCCCAAACCCTGGAAGCTGACTTCAAGGCACATTCATAAGAGGAGCCCTATAGCTCTGGCTCAAGGAGTTGGGACATGAACTCTTAATGCACAGAGTGGGGAAAACCCCTCATTTTATTTATTTATTTATTCTTTTCTCTATTCTCTCCTGACCCAGACCCAAGCAATCCTCTTGTGGCCAGGAAGTAGCTGCTAATAGGAAGCTGAAGGAACCAAAAATTTGAAGAGGTATAATTTGTAATTATCATGGGTATTTCTTTCTTATTTTCTTATGAATGTGTGTGTGGATCAAGAGAATATCTTTTTTTCTTCTCTCTCTCCTATCCTTTTAGTATGACATAAGATGTATTGACTTAACCTCAGGGTATTTAAGTATTGTTAACTTTACATTATAAGATTTAAGTTATAGGATGTCAAGAAGAGGACCATCACCCAAGTACTTCGTATCCCGTTCTGGAGGAAGAGCTAGTGTGTTCTCAGTTTTACACAGGAGAGTTGTACCATTAGGTAGGAGTATGATTTTGTTATTTTACTTGGTTATTAAGTGTAGTTTAAAAAAATGTATATGGGTGTCAAGTTGACAAGGGATGGACTTGTGATGGTTAATTTTATTAACAAGGCCACATTACCCAGGCATTTGGTCAAATACCAGTCTCGATGTCACCGTAATGGTAATTTTTAGATGAGATTAACATTTAAATCATTTGCCTTTGAGTAAAGCAGATTATCCTCCATACTGTGGGTGAGCCTCACCCAATCAGTTGAAGGACTTAAAGGAAAATAGACTGAGGTCTCTCAGGAAGAGGGATTTCACCTTTTAGAGAGAATATTGCCTTCAGATTTGAGCTGTAACATTAACTTCCCCAGCTTTCTAAGCTGTTGGCCTGCCTTGCAGATTTTAGACTTGTCAATCCCCACAGTCATGTGAGCCACTTCCTGAAAATAAAGCTCTCTTTCTCTGTTTTGATGTACGTGTGTGTGTACTTGTGTGTGTGTCTGTGTATGTCTCTCTTTATCCCTCTCTCTGTTTCTCTGGAGGACCATGACTAATACCAGATAAAAACCTATCTCTCCATTCAGTGGAGCAACAATTCCAGTAATGAGAGGCAAATTCCCATTGCTTTCCCCCTTTCTGTCCTCCCATTGCCTGGCCATTTTTTGGTAGAACCATGGAAGTGTACAGAACACAGTGATAACTCGAACACCAAGTTTCTGGCTTGAGTGAAAACAAGAGGAGTGAAAACAAGAGTCTCTTGGAAACTGAATGTACCAAAGAGACCATGATCAAGGAGGAGCTCAGGAAAGCTGCCCATAAAGTTTATGAACCCCTGATCTGCACATATGTGAATCCAATTCTAATTACAATACCAAATACTTTGAGAACTAAGCTGACAGACAACTGCCCGTGCCCTAGATTGGCCACTGTGTACCATATACTGTGACAGATCTAAACAAGGGTACAAAGGCTTCAAAAACTAAACTGACATTGGAACCACAGCAACAAAAGGTGGGTTGGAACTTGTAGCCTGAACTTAGCCCTTTCAATTACCGTCTATAACTAAAATAACATATCCCATGAAATTGAAGGAAGATCAAGAGTCTCATAACTTAATATCAAAATGTCCAGGATATAAAATTACTCAGCACATAATGAATGATGAAGATTAAACTCACATAGAAAATGACAATTGACAGAAGCAAACACTGAGATTACACAGATGTTGGAAAATACTTTAAACAGTTATTATAAAAATGCTCAAATTAGTATTTGCAAACTGTTGGAAAAATGTTAAAATTGAAACTCTCAACAAAGAAATAGAAGATATAAAGGAGAACTACATGAAAATTTTAGAACTGAAAAAGGTATGTAAGAAACTCAATGATGGGGGCGCCTGTGTGGCTCAGTTGTTAAGTGTCTGCCTTTGGCTCAGGTAATGATCCCAGGGTCCTGGAATCGAGCCCCGCATCAGGCTCCCAGCTCAGCGGGAAGCCTGCTTCTCCCTCTTCCGCTCCCCCTGCTTGTGTTCCGTCTCTCGCTGTGTCTCTCTCTGTCAAATAAATAAATAAAATCTTAAAAAAAATAAGAAAAGAAACTCAAAGATGGGTTCAAAAACAGTAAGGAAAAGACAAAGGAAAGAATCCATAAACATGAAGAGAGGCCAACAGAAATGATCCAATCTGAGCAACAAAGTACAAAAATCACTGAAGACAACTGAAGAGAACTTCAGGAGACAATAATGAGAGGTCTAACATACTTCTCTAAATTTCAGGGTAAGAGGAGAAAGAATGTGATGCTGAAAGGATTCATAAAGAAATAATAGCTGAAAACTCCAAGTTTGGTGAAAACCCCAAACCTACAATTTTTTTGAATTAAAAGAAATGTTTTTCAGTTATATTGAAATATGATTGATAAATAAAAATTGTATCTATTTGGGTTGTACAATGAGATTTTTTTGAGGGCATACAATGTGATGATTTAATATGCATACATATTGTGAGATTAACACCTCAATCAAGTTAATTAACACACCTATCACTTCATATGGTTACAATTTTTTGAGTGTGTTGAGAACACTTTAGCATATTTCATGTATACATTGCAGTATTATTAACTATAATCACCATCCTGTACATTAGATCCCCAGAATATATTCATATATATTTGGCAAACATCCCCATTTCTCCTACCCCCTGTCCCTGGGCAATCACCCTTCTACTCAGTTATCCGTGAGTTCAACTTTTTTAGATTCCACATATAAGTGAGATTAGACAGTGTTTGTCTTCCTGTGTTTGACTTATTTCATTTAGCATAATGTCCTCCAGGTTCACCTATGTTGTCCCAATGGCAGGATTTCCTTCTCTTTATGGCTGAATAATATTCCATTGTATGTATATTCCTCATTTTCTTTACCTATTCATCTGTCAATGGGCACATAGTTTGTTTCCATATCTTGACTATTATGAACAGTGCTGCAATGAACATAAGAGTACACGTAGCTCTGAGATCCTGATTTTATTTCATAAAGGTATATATCAAGAAGTGGGATTGTTGTATCTTATGGTAGTTCAATTTTTAATTTTTTTGAGGAAGCTCCATATTGCTTTCTTTTTTGTTTTTTTTTTACATTTTTAAAATTTTATTATGTTATGTTATGTTAATCATGATACATTACATCATTAGTTTTTGATGTAGTGTTCCATGATTCATAGTTTGCATATAACACCCAGTGCTCCATTCAGTACGTGCCCTCTTTAATACCCATTACCAGGCTAACCCATCCTCCCACCCCCTCCCCTCTAGAACCCTCAGTTTGTTTCTCAGAGTCCATACATAGTCTCTCATGGTTCATCTCCCCCTCCGATTTCCCCCCTTCATTTTTCCCTTCCTACTATTGCTTTCTATAAAGACTGTACCAGTTTACATTCCTACCAACAGTGTACAAGGGTTCCCCTTTCTCCACATCCTTGCTTATGCTTGTTATCTCTTGTCTTTTTGATATTAGCTATCTTAGGTGCAAGATGATATCTCATTGTGGTTTTGATTTACATTTTCTTGATGCTTAGTGATGTTGAACATCTTTTATAGACCTGTTGGCCACTTGTATGTCTTCTTTGGAAAAAGGTTTGTTCAGAGATCCTTTGCCCATTTTTTTTTAATCCAGTTACTTTTTGAGTCATATGAGTTCCTTATATATTTTGGATATTAACCCCTTCTCTGATATACAGTTTGCAAATATTTTCTCCTATTCCATAGGTTTCCTTCTCATTTTGCTGATTATTTCTTTTGCTGTAAAGAAGCTTCTTCTTTTGATGTAGTCCCACCAGTTTATTTTTGTTTTTATTGCCTGTGCTTTTGGTGTCATATCCAAAATGTCATTGCCAAGATCAATGTCAAAGAATTTTTTCCTTATGTTTTCTTCTAAGAGTTTTATGGTTTCAGTTTTTATGTTTAAGCCTTCAATCAATTTCAAGTTATTTTTTGTGTATGGTGTAAGATAAGTGTCTAAGATCATTCTTTTGCATGCGGATATGGAGCTTTCCCAACATCATTTATTGAAGAGACTATCTTGTCTTTGTTGTGTATTCCTGGCACCCTTATCAAAGATTAGTTAACTGCATATGTGTGGATTTATGCCTAGGTTCTCTATTCTGCTCCATTGGTCTGTGTCTATTTTTCGCTGGTATCATACTGTTTTGATTTCTATAGCTTCATAATATAGTTTGAAATCAGGAAGTGTGATGCCTCTAGCTTCATTCTTCTTTCTCGGGATTGCTTTAGTTCTTCATAGTCTTTTATACTTCCAATTAAATTTGAGGATTGTTCTATTTTGTGAAAAATGCCATTGGAATTTTGACAAGGATTGAATTGACTCTATAGATAGTTTTGGGTAGCATAGATGTTTTAACAATATTAATTTCAACCAACAAGGAACATGAGATATCTTTCCATTCATTTGTGTCTTGCCCAATTTATTTAATCAATGTTTTATAGTTTTCAAGGTACAGATCTTCTGCCTCCTTGGTTAAATTTATTCATAAGTTTTAAAAATTTTTGACGATCGGGTGCTTGCATGGCTTAGTCAGTTAGGTGTCTGTCTTCAGCTTATGTCATGATCCCAGGGTCCTGGGATCGAGCCCCATATCTGGCTCCCTGCTCAGCAGGGAGTCGGCTTCTCCCTCTCCCTCCCCCAGCCCCCACTCATGCTCTCTCTCTTTCTCTCAAATAAATAAATAAAATCTTAAAAAAATAAACAAGTTTTTTGATGTTATTGTATATGGGATTGTTTCTTAAGTTCTTTTTCAGATAGTTTGTTGTTAGTGTGTAGATATGCCACTGATTTTTGTATATTGATTTTGTATCCTGAAACTTTACTGAGTTTTTTTTTAATAGTTCTAAAGTTTTTTGGTGGAGTCCTTAGGGTTTTCTATACATAAGATCACGTCATCTGCAACATAGACAGTTTTAATTCTTCTTTTTCTGATTTGGATACCTTTTACTTCTTTTTCTTCTCTGATTGCTCTGGCTAGGACTTCCAATACTATGTTGAATAGAGATGGTGAGAGTGGAAAACCTTGTCTTGTACCTGATCTTAGAGGAAAAGTTTTCAACTTTTTCACCATTGGGTAGGATGTTAGCTGTGGGCTTATCATATATGGACACTATTATTTTGCAGTACATCTCTTCTATGTTTTATTTCTTGAGAGTTTTTATATAATGAAAGGATGTTGAATTTTGTCAAATGCTTTTTCATATGGTTATATCACAGGGTTTTTAGTCTTCATTTTGTTAATTGGTGAATCACATTCATTGATTTGAATCATCCTTGCATACCAGGCATAAATCTTAACTGATCGTGGTCTATGATCCTTTTAATATGCAGCTGAATTTGGTTTGCTAGTGTTTTTTGGAGTATTTTTTGCATGTATGTTCATCAGGGATATTGACCTATAATTTTATTTTCTTGTAGTGTTTTTGTCTAACTCTGTTATAAGGGTAATTCATGCCTTGTAAAATGAATTTGAGAATATTCCCTCCTCTTCATTTTTTTTGAAGAGTTTGAGAAAGATTGGCATTAATTCTTCTTTGAATGTTTGATAGAATTCACCTGTAAAACCATCTGCTTCTGGAATTTTCTTTGTTGAGAAGTTTTTATTACTGTTTTGATATCCTTATTTATTATTGGTCTGTTCAGATTTTTTATTTCTTTTTGATTCATTCTTGTTTTTTTGTTGTTGTTGTTGGGTTTTATGTTTCTAGGTATTTAGTCATTTATTCTAGGTTATCCAATTTTTAGACTATAATTATTGATGGTAGTCTCATAATCTTTTGTGTTTATGTGGTATCAGTTGTAATGTTTCCTTTCTCATTAGTGATTTCATTTATTTGAGGCCTGTCTCTTTTTTTCTTGGTTAGTTTAGCAACTATCTGTCAATTTTGTTTATCTTTTCAAAGAAATTCAGTTTCATGGATCTTTTCTTTTGTCTGTGTGTCTAGTCTTGATTTCATTATTTCTGCTTTGATATTTGTTATTTTATTATTTATTTTTTTCTGCTAACTTTAGGCGTAGTTTGTTCTTTTTTTTTTTTTAGTTCTTTGAGATGTAAAGTTAGATTGTTTATTTCAGATTTTTCCTTTTTCTTAATGTAAGCCCTCCTTCTTAAGACTGCTTTTGCTGCATTCCATAAGATTTGGTATGTTATTTTCATTTTCATTTGTCTCAGGATACTTTTTGTATCTTTTGATTGTTAGGAGTGTGTTGTATAATTTCTACATATTTATTAATTTTCCAGTTTACTCCTGTTTTTGATTTCTACTTCCATATCATTGTGGTTAGAAGAGGATATTTGTATGAAGGTTAATATTTTGGTCTGAAATTTGCCAAGACTTATTTTGTGGTCCAACATATGATCTGTTCTGGAAAATGTTCCATGTGTACTCGAGAAGAATGTGTATTCTGCTGCTGTTGGATGATATGATCTGTAAATGTCTTTTAGGTGCACTTGGTCTACAGTATTATTCAAGTCAGCCATTTCCTTATTGATATTTTGTCTGGATGATCTATCCAATGATGAAAGTGGGGTCTTGAAGTCCCCTACTATTATTGTATTGCTATCTAGGTTTCCCTTCAGTTCTGTTAATATTTGCTTTGTATATTTAGGTGCTCCAATGTTGGTCACATATATGTTTACATTTGTTTTATCCTTTTAGTGAATTGACCCCTTTATCATTATATAGTAACCTTTGTCTCTTGTGACCAGTTTTGACGAACAATTTTTTTTCTGATATAAAAATAGCCATCCTTGTTCTTTTGGGATTACCATCAACATGGAGTATCTTTTTCTATCTCTACTTTCATCCTTGTGTGTCCTTAAAGTTAAAATGAGCTTCTTATAGGCAACATATTGTTGAATTCTCTCTTCCCTTTCTATTTTTAATCTATTCAGCCATTCTGTTCTTGATTGGAGAATTTAATACATTTACATTTAAAGTAATTATTTCATAGATAAGGGCTTGCTATTGTCATATTGTTAATTGTCCAGTCTCAACTCACTTATTCAGCATTGTCCTAGAAGTGTTAGAGCAATAAGGCAAAAAAGAAGAAAAGAAAGAAAGAAAAGGCATACAGATGGGGGAAAAAATCTGTCCCTATTTACAGATAACATGATTGTCTTTATAGACGATCCTAAGGAATAGATAAAAAAGCTTCTAGAACAAAAGTGAGTTTAGTAAGGTTGTAGGATATAAGCACAACACATGAAAAAGTGTACTGTATTATATAGAAATATATTTTCTACACATTAGCAAGATACATGCAAATAAGAAATTTAAAAATTGTGTGTATATAAAATAGGTTCAGACATAAAATATTTAGAGAAATTTAATGAAACATATATGGATTCTGTAATCTGAAAATTATAAAATGCTAATGAAAGAAATCAAGTAAGAACAAAACAATTGGAGAGAATATGTCATGTTTTATGAATTGGAAGACTCCACACAGCAAAGATGTCAATTCTCTCCAAATTGATTCACTATATGCCCAATTAAAATCCCAGCAGGATTTTGTTTTGCAGATTTAGACAAACTTATTCTAAAATTTGTGTAAAAGCAAAGGAACTTAGAACAGCTAAAATAATTTTGAAAAAGAAGATAAAGTTCGAGAAATTATAGGATTTTAAGGTTTTACTGTAAAGCTACAGGAATCAAGATAATGTGCTATTGGCAAAGAGATTGCCTCATAATGAATCATCATAGCTGCCCGGGGGTGGCCATGATTAATAAGCCTGCTAGCTTGCCAGTTGTCATCTTCCTTTTGTTTGAGGTGGTCCTCATGAATGAACATTTTGCCATAAAAGCATTTCCTTAGGTGGGTGGTGCATTTTGTCTTTCACAGGACCCAAATCTAAGTTAAGTCTAGAAATTCAAAGTGGAGAAAAATAACCAGTGGGTCAGCTCTGGAATAACAAGTTGGCTCTGGGGTCTTTAGATTCTGGAGCTGGTGAGGTGAGTATTCTAAAGCCCAGCACATGGTGATCTGAACCATTTGACATATACCCAGCAGCAGGATTTTCTTAGGGAGTAGAGTAAGGCTGAGCATTGTGCAGTGATTCTCAAACTTGAGCATGCATCAGAGTCACCTAAAACACTGTGAGTTTCTGATTCAGTAGGTCGGGGTGGGGGACAAGAATTTGCCTTTCTAACAAGTGCCCAAGTGACTCTGATGCTGGTCCAGAGACCACACTTGGAGAACCACTGGAGTAGGGCATACTAGTAAATCCATATGTGAAAATGCAGAGAATACAAAGATAAAGAAAATGAAACTAATTATCAGTAAAATGAGAATGCCCGTAACATTCACTTCATAAGGTTATTATAAGGCCCACAGGCATAGATAATGCACATGTACATATCTGTATAAATTATCAAGTGCTATACAAATATAAAGTTTTTTATATTACCTTCAAAATACAGGATTCTTTTACATATGCCTGTACCATAGTCCTTCATTTTAAAGAATGTAGTAATATTTGTCAATGTAAATCATTCAATTTGAGAAGTACCAGCTAGGCAAGGAGTAGTTGGCATTTAGGATTAATAAAAGGTATATTTTGGGGCAGAATAGATGACGTCCTTGATCTTCTCTCAGTTTCCAGGTTACAGCAGTATCATGAAACTCTTGTGACTGATGTTGAAAGAGTCCCAAATTTATGATTCAACTGTTCAGTGTTGATTGTGTTGAGTTTCACATTCATGCAGAATGGCAGTCCTGTATGGTACATTCTTGCATTTACTTCTATTTCACAGCTGCTGTTCTGAAGATGTGACTGCTCCTATACTCTGCTTCTTTACTCAGCATCTCTTTGAAGCTCCCACTGCTGGTTTCAGTATTTTTTGGGTAAAGGCCCCACCAGTGGCTTTTATTTTATTTTATTTTTTTAAAGATTTTATTTATTTATTTGACAGAGAGACACAGCAAGAGCAGGAACACAAGCAGGGGGAGTGGGAGAGGGAGAAGCAGGCTTCCCGCGGAGCAAGGAGCCTGATGTGGGGCTCGATCCCAGGACCCTGGGATCATGACCTGAGCCGAAGGCAGCCACTTAACCGACTGAGCCACCCAGGTGCCCCCCACCAGTGGCTTTTAACTGCTGCCTTGTCAGAGGGAGACTTTATTGGGCCTCTTACCTGCAACTACTTGGGAATCTAGCTCATCTTCCCTTCTCCCCAACTCCCACCCTCCCATTTCTTTCTTAGAAAATAGAAATCACCCTAATTATTTACCAACCCCAAAGATAGCCTCATGCTGTTATTTTTGAGGCCTCTGTCTACATGTGAAAGTTACTTCCCTAAATTCCTAATTAGCTAGGCTCCAACCATTCTGTTCCTTTTAGTCTTAGCTTCTTTTCATATAGAAGACTTAGTACATAATAACAGAGTAATGAGAATTTCTCCCTCCTTAGAACTACCTGAGACAGATTGATCCTTGGTGATGTTTGCCCTCCGTTCTTTCAGTCTCAACTCTAGGCTTCAGACAGAGGAAGGAAGAAGGTTTGACCCAATGTCCCTGTCCAGGAAACCCAGCACTCGCTGGTCAGTGTGGGTCTCCAGCCCCAGTAGCTCCAACATGGAGAAAGGTGGGATAATCACACTTGGGTTTTCAGCACCTCTTCCCTCCCTTATCCCCACCATCAAGCACATGACATCATCAGGTGAGAACAGAGTTATTTGCTCTCTCAAATGTTTCAGGAGGCCCCATGAGCACACTTTTCCTCTGTTAAGAACCATATTGTTGATAGGACTTTTTCATCAGTGACATGGGCAGATTATAGATTGATTCATAAATATCCTGAAGGCAACCCTTAATTCACATCCATTACATTTACTAAAATGTATGGTCTTACACAAGTATTAACCTCTTGAGGCCTCATTTCTCAAATACAGAAATTAAGGGGCTGGGCTAGATATTTAAAAAAAAATGTTCTTTGGTTCTTCAAAAATTTCCTATGAGAAAAATAATGCATGAATTTGAGCTTCATATCACTGATTTTGGACCCAATTTAGTTTTTGTTTGTTTGTTTGTTTTGTTTTGTTTAAATGACTATATAGTTTATAATGGGATATTTATCAGACTGAATCATATGAAATTGAGTTTTGTAGGGGAAAAATGGTTGAATATTTGCTATGGTTCAATCTAATATATTCTAGTAAAGATAATAAAAAGCCACACTTTAAGTGGACTTAAATTTTTTACTAAATATTAAAGAATCAGGTTTTAAATTGGACATGCTCCATTAAGATCTAAGAAATTTTTTACCCTCGAATTTAATGTCAAAGAAATCTCTTTGTCGGAAGGAAAGTGATATACTTCTTTTTCTTCCTTTCCATCCTTCTTCACTTCTGGGAAACCAGCTCCCAGCTCCTCTAGCTTGAGCTGATGGCCTGAAAGATCTCCTAAGCCTGGGGATCTCAGACAGTACCTGGCTTACAGGTGCATGGAACTTTATAAGACTTTTCTTTTGCATGAAAGTTAAACCAATGGAAATACTCATACTTTTCTTTTTTTTCAGAAGTTATACCACTTTAGCACAAAAAATCAGGAATTGACCAAAAGTTGTAATAGCACTGGGCTCAGCTTTCTCTTTTGCTAGCGATCTGTTTCTCCCTCTCCTCATGTCTTCACCAGGATGTGCATGCCCTGGTGAGCTGAGGTGCATGGATGGCAGCCTCCCTCTAGCCAATTCATGTTCACTTTGGCTCCTTTGGCTTCCTTCCCCTCTGCCAGAAGTATTTGTTTTGAAGTTTGCTGTGATCTAAAAAGGGAAAAGTAGGGGCTATTGTATAGGGTGTAGTGATGAATGCCTGATACAACTACCAGAGGATATAGGTGTCAAAGCCAAGGGGGCCCCACAGTTTTGGACACTGAAAGGATACAATCTGTGTTTTTCAGGGATTCCTCTTGGAGTCATTCCTCAGCTATAGGATTTTAAGGAATGCCTCAGACTGATTTATTAGTATTTCAACTTTATTGGCATTTTAAGAGGAACAGTGTGACATTCTTGGAGTATTTCAACCAGAAATCTCAACTCTTATGTTGCTCAAGTCTGTTCCAGCTGGTTAAAAAAAATGGAATTTTGAGAGTAATCCCCTATTACTGGTTTCTTTTTGGTTCCTGCCACATCTTCTCTGTTCTAGTTTCCAGACCAGTGCTTGTTGAAAGGGTTGATTTTAACCAAGAATTATTTCCCTACCAACTAAAAAATGTTAGTTACTTTGGGAATAAAACCAACTGAAATTATACACAGCAAAACAGGTGCCCACACAGAGCCAGGGCACTCACTCAGAAGAAAGGCATGAAAAGATGGGCTGTCACCTGAAAGGCAATGCTCAGGGCCTTAGAGCCTGAACAACCACTCTGCCTCATTTGCTGGCTGCTCCCTCAGATGTCCAGCCCCAAGCAGCCTATAGCTCCCTCTTCAGTTAATCTTCTCCAGGGATCCATGTTTCTTCCTATTCCACATCCTACAGCCCTGTACTGATTCCCCTTTCCAAGTGGGAAAAAGCACTAATGTGCCTCCTAGAAATGAACATTCCTGTGGATGTTTCATCTTCTCACTGCTTGTCTATTTGTTGTTGTTGTTGTTTTCCACTTTTGCCAGCTTGGGTTGTCCCTATTCTTATTCTAGACTCCATACGTTCTATCCTACTCTATGTCCTGCAGAGAATGTTTTAACTCACCGAGGCCCCATCCCCCAGTCTCCACTTATATTCTGCACCTCCTGCCCTTCCCCTGATGTGGAGAATGGATGACCCAGTCTGGCCACATTTTTTCATGTTAGCGTCCAAAGGTCAACCATTCCACTTGTCCATCAAGAATCTGGAGCACATGAACCTCTCTGTTCAGAGATGAATACCCACTTTAGGAACAATTCAGGAAATGGACCTCGGAGTGCTCCTGCCAAAAATATTGCAGAAACCGCTATTATTTAGTAGAAATCATTTAAGACTTTTATACCCTCCCTCTGTTTTTGCAGGTTCTCTACCCATTGGTGAGTTAATTTACCAAAAACCAGTGGACCTACTTAGCTCTCTCAAGAAGGCTTTCTCAGAGAAACATTGTTATATTTGCATTCAACTGAAGAACTCTGTGAGATCAATATTTGAAGAATGTGCCTGGGAATCCTGCAAAAGTGCAGCTAAAGATAGTGCTCATTTTTCCTCCACATCTGTTACAGAGCAAGTGTGTTGGACAACTTTCTGGCGCACACACGTTTTCGGTATGAGGAGTGCTGCTGACTCTAGTTTGGCTCCTTCCTCCTATTTTTACTCATCTATTCTTCACCTACTTCTCACCTAATGACCTTGCTGTACTATTTTTTTTTTTTTTTAAGATTTACTTATTTATTTGAGAGAGCGAGAAGGGGCAGAGGGAGAGGTGAGAGAGAGAATCCCAAGCAGGCTCCACACCCAGCGGAGCCTGACAGTGGGGCTCAATCTCACAACCCTGAGATCATGACCTGAGCTGAAATCAAGAGTTGGATGCTCAACCAACTGAGCCACCCAGGCACCCCTACCTTGCTGTGCTTTAAATGTTATTGCAAGTCATCTTAAATTCCTTCTGAAAAATAGTGGGTTACTGGTAAGTACACTGTAGGCTGAGAACATCAAGAGACAGAAAGGCAAGCCCCCAAATGTCAAAAAATGTTCACATAGCACTGATCAGAGCTAACACCTCCCTGACTCAGCACTGTACTCGATGCTCTGAGCTTTCTTGCCTAATACTCAGCTGTGTGTGTGTCCTATTTTGTCCACAGTTTCCACATGGTGCCCATAACTCCCCAAACTCCTTGCCTGTTTTGACCTCCTCTGTAGTTAATTGCATTTTTAATTCAGGTGTTTTCCAAATTCCTCCTCAACCTGACTCCCAAGCTTCAGTCTATTGGAACCATCTAAACTACCCTTCCAGGGAAGGGCCTTTCCCCAATGCAGCACTTTTCAGATTTCAGTCTGCTACATTCTTCTGTACACCTGCACCATTATTTTGCTCTAAATCTTCCTTTCAATGTCCTCATTTTTCTTGTTGGGACCTCAAAAGCATGGATCTGAGTTCATCATAATATTTGGTTGCTGATAGGCTCTCATCATTACCCCACTCAGGGCTTACTTTCCCTCTTTTTGTTATTACTTAATTACTTTGAATAATGTAACAAGTGTCTGTACCCCAACACCCTCAGTGAAAGCCAGGACCTGACACTCACCTAAATCCAGCCATGTGATCCTGTCCACAAACCATCTTCCTGCATCTTGCCACCTCAAAATCATCTTGAAGCTTATGTTTATCATTCTGTTGCTTCCTTTTCTATATAGTCTCACTTAATCAATATGTATATCTAAAAATGTGCATTTTTACTTCAGCTGTTTTCTTAACCTTAAGAAGAGAACCTGTGTGTTATATTTTGAGTCTTGCTGTTTTTCACTTTACATTACACTTTATATTATTTAGATTTATCCTTGTTCTGCATGGCTGTAGTTCATTCATTTTGACGGTCATATAATATTCCATTATGTGAATTCATTCGTTTTTTCATCCCCTCTCTTCCCGAGGGTATGGGGGTGATTTCATGATTTTGCTGTCATCCAGACAGCTCCTATGAACTTTTTGCTGCATAGGGCTTGCTATTCAAGTGCAAAAATGTGTCTTGGGCATGGACATACCAGTGGGACAGTGGCTCGTGGGGATAGGCAGATGTTCAATTGTTTTCCAAAGTGGTCACACCAATTTATTCTGCCTCCAGTCACATGCAGGCATCTCATGGACCCAAACCCTCCTCAACTCTTGCCATTGTTAGGTTTCTGAGGTTAGACCACTAGGATCGGTAAAAGTCTCTCTGAAAAAAAATAAGTTTATTCTAAGGAGAAATAGTTGAAAACTGGTCTCACTTGTTATAAATAGAAGGAAACCATGAAGATAAATAGAAGAAAAACAAAACCACGTTTTAAATTGTCACTTAGAAACTCTCACCTATAGAACACATTTGGCCGCAGGTCTCTGTTCCCTTTATTGAAAGGGAAAGCTAGCAGATTTGGAGAGTATTAGAGCCAATGACTTAGCAACCATCTGAGACAGTCTGATTGAAAGACCACTGAAAAGGAAGTGACTTTCTCACTCTGATTGACTGGATTTAATTCTGCATACTCTTCATTCTTAAAATCATCCACACTGCCACCCACACATTTGCCCTACAACGGATCTCTGCTGTACTTCCTCAAATCATCTCTGCTACTTACAGTCAATTCCTGGGTGACCCTCTGAGGCTCTGATGCATATGCATCTATTTGAATAAATTCCTTTTACATTTCACATCTGGAAAGAGTGCATTCCTCAGGCAGAACTAAAGAGGACAGCAAAGTCCTTTTGGCTCTTACACTTCGCCTCAATATTTAGAGGTTCCCGTTGTACTCTAAGTCTCCTGGCTGAATGTTCTCATCTGTCTGAACTGTTTCTGGTCTTCTGGCCTTACTTTAAGTGTTTTGTGTCATGCGGGTTTTAACACTGTAAGCTACCTCAAATGTTTTGGAAGTGTGTTTTGATAAATTATGCTTTAGGAAAATGAGCTTTCATTGACTGCGAATGACAGAAGGAATAAATGAATGAAGGCAGTGGTCAATACTACTTTGCATCATTATTAAACTATTGTATGGGAGTCCCTTGCATCTTTCCACCTAGATCACAAGTTTCTAGAAGACAGGAATTATGCCACATTTCATGTGTATATTTGTTGGTCCTTAGCAAAACGTTGGATAGTAGGCACTGAGTGAACACTCACAAGGGAGTGTATTTACATGGGAACACCCTCTAAAGTAAGGGCAGGAAAATTGGAAGTGACAATGATCTCAGTAGGGTTTGCCAACTTTTGCTTAAGCCTCAAAACTGAAACTCAAGGCTTTACATAAGTTGAAGGAGATAACCATGTCATGGGGGGGGAACCTGGGTTCTAGTTCAAGTCTGCCAATCATCAGCTGTGCGATCTTGTGTATGTTCCTTAATTTTCCTGTTTTGAGTGGTGACTCTGTTTACAGAGTAACATTACATTTTAATGCGATCCGTGATTCCTTCCTTCCAGATTTAATTAGGTTTAATAAAGGCAAGGCATGGGCCATAGAACAGATGTCTAAATGTTGCGAATTCCCTTCCCCCAACTTCTACGAAGGTGTTGTTCCCCGTGTGGAATTGAAACTCACTTAGAGCTCCTGCTTATACATAATAATTAGCATTAATTTTAGCTACAGCTAGATGATGTACAATGGATCCGTGTGTTGAGTCTTCATTGCCTTGATATATGACATTAGGCAAGTATTGTCTTATGTCAGCTATCCTTAAATGACATCGGAGTTATCTGTCATTCTCCTGAGATCATTCCTGTAAAACAGAATGAGAGAGCCTCTCTAAAATCATGTTGCCTTTCCATGCGGTAGACTACTATAATACGGTTTTTCTTCATAAAACCAGTCTGATGGTTTGATGAGTGATAATTCTGCTTCAGCTCTGAACATTAAATGTTCTCTCACCTCATACATAATCAAAAGGAAAAATATTCAGGGTTGTGTAGACACTAGATCTCTCCCGAAGGATTCTACTGACCCCGAAGAGTGTGTGCTAGAAATGAGGGATAACATTTGTGTTCCGTGTGGGATAGGGCCTTGCGTACTCCAAGACACCCCGATGGGAAGGCTGGAGAATGTTATTCACAGGAGGCCAGCATCAGATTCTGGGCAAATCAACAGGGGTGCTTGTAAGATATGAATTACGTCCATTATCTGGCCCACACTTAAGATTCTGAGTCTGTCAATGAAGTTGGTCAAAATTGGCAAAAATGTTCGTTCTGGTCTCCATGAACACTGGAGAGCTATAAAATTGCTCTGAGTGGAAAATTCAACTCTAGCAGAAATTACAAGTCTGCAGCCAACACCACCAAGCAAACTGAAAACCAGCCAGAATATTAAAAAAAACAAATGACCACAAACCATACAAAATGTTCAGGTCTGTGCTATAAAGAAAAATACTCCAAGGACTCCAAAGGTCTGATTTATTAAAGACCCGAGTTCTTGCAAATGCATAAAATTGCACAATTACTCATAGAAAATCAGTCCTCAATGCATTTTGCACCAGATAGAAGATATATGAAGAAAAACCCCATTTATATAAGGAGCCCATGATCACTATGATTTATTAGGCAATTTCCCCACGTGCAATTCTGTGTGAGCACCAGGCCCAGCATGGAACCCTAACCAGGAGAAGAAATCAAGATGTGGCCAGAGGGCCCGGAAAACGTCTGGATTAAAGGGCATGTTTGTGTGCAACTTGGCAGTAATGAGACCAAGTAGGGAGGCTGGAAATCTTAAAGAAAGAAAAATATATCCCTTGGGCTCCAGCAATGAAAGAAGGAAGGTTTTCCCTGAGGGGAGCCATTCACTCCCAGCTCACTCTCCTCAGGAGAGGAAGGCCTGACCAGGGCAGAGCCCCCCACTCTGCTTCCAAGAAGGCAGCAGTGGCCAGATCCACTGTGCGCCGGCTCCCACACCCCATTTCTCTGAGGGCTGCTTCTCTTGTGCTAGTCCAGAAGGTTCGATTTTGAACTGAGCTGCACAGAATTATTATGCCTTAGGGATGCAAAGGCAGAGAAGAGGATATAGATGATAATCTCAAAGTCATGTTTGTTGCTGAGAACAAAGTGTATATTTTAGTCTAAAAATGCCTAAAACTGCTCTCTCTGTGATCCTGGCTGCTACATCTAAAACAGATTGTTTGGGATGCTGGAAGTCTTAGGGAAAGTTGATTTAAACAGATGACTGGGAATGAGACTGAATCTCTTCCATGCTTCCAAGTCATGAAATCCCCCAGGTAGTGTCATGGAGTATTGCCCTGTGGCACATTTCTGTCTTCAGGCATTCACAGAATATTGAAATTACACAGCTGGAACTCAACATGAGATTATATTAAAAAGTTTAATTAGACAATTCATATACATATATCAAATGATGTATATGTGGAATATGTATATATATCTGTGTGTATGGACATACATATTTTTAATATATGTACATATTCCACAGACACAGAATTCCAGGAAAACTTTGGTCTGGAAAACCCATTCCCTTTCTTTTAAGAAAGCTCAAGGAATATGCAGCCTTCATTCAGGCAGTTCGAGTGTCGGGGAATTCAGTCTAATGTGTGTGCGCACTTGACCAGCCGAAGCTGGTGGGCCTCCGTGTCTCTTCTGCTCCTCCAGCACTCCCCTGAGTGTGGGCGCCCGAGCTGCTCTAGGGGTCACCTTCGGGGAATGAATGGCCTTAGCCTCAGGCTCTACTCTGTGTTTGATTTTTTTTAACTTGTGGCTCCAGGCCAGTGTCCAGGCTCCTTCTGGGAGCAGGGATGAGGGAAAGGGAAAGAATACTCAACTGTTGCACTTGGGGTCACACCATCCTCTCTTTTCTCCAAGATACTCCATTCTGCAGAGGGTTTTTACCGGATTTTTTTGGTTCTCTTTTTCCCTGATTTGCTTACTCAGCTCTCCGATGCATTAAGGAAAACAAACCAAGCAAACAGTTAACTGAACAAAGCATCAATTTTCAGAGCAACCATGTGAATTCAGAGAGATGGAGGCTCCAATCTGAGCTTCACAATTTGCCAACACTTAATCAATCTGTCTGCAACTCTGTTTCCTTCTTTACCAAATGTGGATAATAATTAACCAACCCAGAATACAAGCTTATAACCTATGACCTGATCCATGCAAAGTGCTTAATAAAAGGTTAAAATCATCATAGTTAGTATTAACAGCTGCTTGATGATGTCAATAAATCATTAGCAGTTCAAATTCAGACAGATTATTTTGTCATATATGTGTGCTTGTGTACACACGCCTGATATAGCCTTGGGTGTCTTCAGAAGTATTTCTGGGATGTTGACATGGAAAATCCACTAACTGAGCCCTTCCCTGCTGAGTCTGTTATTATCCCGTGTTCCTTACTTAGCCTCTTGCTTATACATAAAATGTATGCATTGTTTCTTATTCTTACACTTGCTCAATGTTTTTGCAGCTCTCTGTGAGCCATAACTCTTTGCAGCATGATTTTTTAACTTGTTTCGTGAACAGACCTAAGGTCATGGTCCATGTCCTCACACACTTGGTTAACATAGTGCTGTCTATAAATGCTGTAGATAATCCGGAATGCAGAGGGTTCATCACATTTAAAGAGCTTTTCTGTAAATTCTGTTGTTGTTGATGATGTTCATGCTTCTCCTTCTCCTTCACGTAAGCCTGTCTCCAGTGAACATTGTCTTCAGAAGCAAACCCTTAGCAAACTGTGTGGTTTCAAGGGGGAAACTCACAAAAGGGAAATTTAAGTTAAAGATATCATTCATATATTGTCCCAGCAGATGACCAAAAAATTAGGGGCAACAATGTATTTTGTTAACAATACTTTAAAATAGATCAGAGCATCAAAAGTTAAATAAATAAGTAAATAAATAAATAAATAAATAAAATCAGAGCATCTGTGTTGGTGTCAGAATGTGGTTAGAATGATGGCAGTACGTTGGCCGGGCTACCAGCATACGAGGGTCACTGGTTCAAGCAGGCTCTTCTGTGGGAGCCTAAGTGATACAGGGGTGTTACCACCACCCTCAAAGCTAAGATGTTTGCTTTTCAGTTGCCCGACAGATGACGACTTACCAGTGATGACTATAAATGGACCATGTTAGGCGTTGTGTCTGTCACCCTGCATTTTCAGAGCCTTATGAAGCTCAGTTGTCAAAAGGTAAATTTATAAAGTTCCACAGTTAAATGTGAAAAATATATCACAGCTTGGAATTAAAGCTATATTTGGGCACTGTGGTTTCAAGTGTTATATTTTAAAGAGATAAGTTGAATAACTACTGAAGTTAGTTAAGTAGCCATGGGTATTAAATGCTTCACTTCCATGCTTTTTGAGTGAGACTCTAAAATACTTGGCCTTGGCATTTGTAGGGAGGGGAAAGAGAACTTTATGTTAAAAAATTCCCAAGGGGTACCCCCCCAATAAATAAATTTACATCCCATTTTGTTTTACCAATGAAACTTTTAGTGACCAAGTGGTTAATTGCAGGATAGATAGACTATTACACTCATTCAATTTTTTTCAGTAAACTAAATGATGGAAAAGAAGTATAAGGGCAAGAATTGATGAACTTATGGTCTAATATGAGTGGAATCATGCAGAAGTTTTGTGTGTTTTTTCTTGTTTTGGGGCCCATCCTGATTCACTACTAATGTTTTTAAAAATCAGGGAGGAACTTGTCCAAAATTCAGTTCATAGGAATGGAATTAATATTGCTGTAAAAACAAGAGTGGGGGGAATAACTCTGGAACTCTGGCCAATAGGAACCACTGAGCTCAGCTGTCATGTGGATGGTATGACTCATTCCGGGAAAGAGCTCCCCTCTGCTCCTCTCCAATGGGGACTCCACCACTTCCAGCAGCTATTAGCTCAGCCCTGGAAATGAAGCTTATTAAGACCCAAAGTTGCCTTAAAAAGGTGTGCGTGATGTATCACCAATGGACTTGAAGACACTGACCAGGATTGTGAGAGAGGAGATGTTCTGATTTTTTTTTCTTTTTATAGTCTTTCTTGTAAAGTGAAAAAAAAATAAGCTGGAAAAATAAAGGTTTGTGGAAAAATTTCAGAGTCCTGTTCAAATGAAAAACATTACAGGGAATTATTTATTTATTTATTTTTTTACCCTAACTGGTCTTGTTTTCAAAAAATATGACACATGCCATTTAAAAACTTCACGATGGGAGAGGCAAAGTCATACGCTTCCAATTAAAGTTGGTTCTTTGAGTGTCCCTGAGAGTATTTAAGTATTCCAGGGGAGCCTGAGGAATAAATGCAGTTTTAGGCTTTCTCAGAAGGGGTAGGCTGCCTTATCTCCCAAACCCCTGCCCATGGTCTGGCTTTGAGCAAATTTCCCAATTTGCTTAGAAGAGAAAGACTACTTACCACCTGGTTGAAACAAATTTCTCTTTCACATATTTTATCAGATTATGCGCAGTGATGAAACTTCACATCTCAATGGCAAAAGCCACCATGGTCTCTTTCTCAGTGACACGGTGCAACTATGTATCTGTGGGGATTCAGTGACCCAGCTGCCAAGAGTCACGCTGGGTGGAAAGAGAGTGCTGGGAGGTCTCGTCTTAGCATTCGGCCTTAGCTCAGAATAGACCCACATCAGATATGACCAGAACTAGTCACATGATGCCATCGAACCGCAAGGAAGTACAATCTTTCTGTGTGCCAGAAATATTGGATGGGCCGCATTAAACACAACCACACATATAATTGCACCTCAACATTAATTATCTGGAGCTTGGCCTCCAATTATTCCTTCTTGGCACAGAGGTGTCTATGAATTCCAAATTGACTTGCAACTCATGTAACGTAAGTTATCCTATCGCTGCTCACCTCGTTTCTTTTGTCAGCCAATATCAGTTTAGGTGAAACATATTGACTACAGTTATCATCAAGCCAGAAGTTGAACATATGTTTACTTTAAATTCCCCATATCTTCTTAAGCCAGATAATTCACCAATTATCACCCAGTTGAGAATTTGTGTTCTCTTCTTCATTAATATGAGACTTGATATTTTTCTATTACAACACAGCAGAGAAATCACTAATTGGAAACTGCCTCCCCTCCAGGAATCCAGAAACTATGACTAAACTTTCTGATTAGGAACACAGTGATGTTTCCAAAAATTAATTTTAATTACTGCCATTCAATGAATATTTTGAATATAGCTTGAAGATTTTGCAACTATTTTGGAGAGCCCATCAAATATGTTAATAGTAATGGTAAGATTATGGCTAATTCTATTTGCAGTCTAGCATCTAATATGTGAAGACATTTGGCAAATGCTTTGAAATTATATTGTTTTAAATCGCTAATTAAAAGACATTAATCATGAGAAATTGAGAAGCTGCTATGAGATACTACCCAAGGAAAAATGTCCTAAAATAATAAATAAGGGAGTTAAAGAAATTCTGAGTTGAGAAATCAAGTGTAGTGGTCCTGGAACTGTTCACTCCTCCAAATAAAAATTTACTCAAGACTTTAAAATACTGAAAGGTAAGAGTGGATCTGCTTTCCTGGACTCAAGACTTTAAAATACTGAAAGGTAAGAGTGGATCTGCTTTCCAGAGCCCCTGCAGGCAGTGGTGGTAAGCAGCTCAAGGCACCACTGCGGCGGAGGTTTTCTGCCCTGATGGGCCTGTTCCTTGTTCCCCTCTACTCATGATGGCTTTGGGGCACTTCCAGAAATCTGTGGGGCTCCACGGAGCACAGGTTCAAACTTGCTCACCTACCCCAACTACTTGCTTCACGGATGAGGCACCCGAGGTACAGAGAGATCAACCATGGACCTACGGGGCACAGCTAACTGAAAAGCCAAGTGTCTAGAAGTAAAGATTGAGGTTTGGGGCTCTTAAGAAAATATTTTATCAACAGACTCCAAACCTGAAACAAATTCAGGCAGTACTTGCTAAATACACATATAACACCTCAATCACCATGCATTTATTACGTCTCTGCTTATTTACTGAGTAGGGCAATATATCCTAGGTGCCAGGGAATTTAAAAAAAAAAAAAAAAAAAAAGTCCTGTTTCTCTCCCCCAAGGAACTTGCTGTCTAGTTTGAAGCAGAAAATTTTTTTAAAATCTATTTTTCTGAACCTAGCATCCATCCATGTCTGCATTCCATGAGCACTCACTCAATAAATATTTAACAAGCATCTTATTTATCAGACACACTCGATGTCAGTTTCCACCTGCCTCTGTTACCTCTTCTATATTCTCTCCTGTTTCACAGCCCGTCCCTCTTCCTCTCCTGATTTCTGATTTCTTCCTGCCTGTCTCTTTCCTCATCACCGCCACCACCAGTGAAAGCCTGGAATTTCTTTTAGCATAGAAAATAGCCTTTCATTCCACATTGGAAGATAAAGGGATTAAATGCAAATGAAGGGTTGGAAGCCAGGTGATACTTGTGTGACTGGATTTCAGTTAAAGTGCAATTAATCAATCCATCATCAAGCATAAGTGACTGATAACAGCGTCTTTCCTGTTTTCATAGGTGCGGTGGGTGGGAGGGGGGAGCGGAGGCAGTGAGAGGCCTTGGGTACCCGCAGGGGTAGCAGCTAGGAACGAGGGGGTCTGGGACTGTCCAAGTCCTGGTAGTTTTGCCCGGGACAAATAGAAGCCTTCCCCTGAAGTATCTGTGGAGACCAGCTGTGAGACCACGGCAGCTCTCCGTGATTTATGAAAGGGTTCACATGATTTATGAAGACTTAGAAAAAACATCAGCACACAGCTGACTTTCTATAAAGGCACTCCTTTCCCCGGGGATTCGAGGAGCTTGGAATTTAATGAGGGAAACGGAATCTACAATGAGAGACGATAAGGAAATGAGACTGTTTCTCACACAGACATACCAGAATTTATGTATCCTCATACTCTGGCCTTCACAGGCCTCAGCCAAAGCCTGCTACTCCTGGTTCCCCGGGGCGCCTGTTGGAATCCTTCCACTCTGCCCGTGGCCCTGACACTCTCTATTGCGATCACCCCCGAGGATTCTCTCAGAACCTTAGTTCGCCGATGCCTGCCTCCCCTCCCCCAGCCCCCCACCCCCGCTGCTGTGGTGGTAATCCTGCCCACCCTTCACCTCCTAATCCGAATGTCACGTAGGATCTCTCTTACCTCCAAACTTTTACAGCACTCTGCTCTCACCCATAACATGTAGTATATTTTACTTTGCTACTGGCAAACGTATTTTTTCAGGTGTGTTTTATAAAAAAGACAAAAACACAAAATTAAAAATAAAAAGGAAAACAAGATGTGTGTCCCTGCAGTCGGATGTATATGGGTGACAGAGAACCACAGAATCCCCACGTCCTAGATTACTTCCAGAGAGAATGGGGTTGCTTCTCTCTGTTTGCCAGCAAACAGACCTGGCTGAGGTCATCCAGAGTCAGGGGGGAGCAGGGAGCCGTGGGGGAGGGGTGGTGTGGAAAGGCCTGGGCTTGGCCCCTTACTTTACTCCCTTTTGTATGGATACAATGATTGGTCTCAGACACTGGCAGGTGTCTCAAGTCCAGCCAATCAGAATTCTTGCCCAAGATCTCTTCATCTAAAATTAGATGAGGAGCACTTGGGGTTAGGACTTGGGGCTGCTGGTGTTTGCCTCCAGTGAGAGAGAATGAAATCAGATAGATACATGAACATGGAAGAGATGGAGGGAGAGAGGCCAGTTCCAATCCCCAAGCATATGGTTCCTTAGGTCTTTTGTTTCTGTGTATACCCTATCTTCTTTTTGGTTAGCTCAATTTTTAACAAAGATTTTATTTATTTATTTGAGAGAGAGCACAAGCAGGGGGAGCGGCAGAGGGAGAGGGTGAAGCAGACTCCCACTGAGCAAGGAGCCCAATGCAGAACTCTATCCCAGGACCCTGCAATCATGACCTGAGCCTAAGGCAGACACTTAACTGACTGAGCCACCCAGGCACCCCTTGGTTGGCTCATTTAAATTGGGTTTCTATCGCAGGCAACCAAATGTCTTTGCTACATTGATCTCAATTAAAGGAAATGATCATAAGACCCAAATGGGGAGAATAGTGAAATTAAAAAAATGCCAAAATTAAATCACTTAGTAGGTGAAGTAATTCTAATAGAATGTCTTATTTTTTAAAAAAATAGTTATGTCCTGCCCTCAGTACAGATGCCTACTGACAGTGCTTCAAGAGGAAAAGCAAGAGAAAAAAGAAATTTAGATACTTGCAAAGATTCAGAAAAGGAAGGACAGGGGGAGCAAGATGGCGGAGGAGTAGGAGACCTGGATTTCGTCTGGTCTCAGGAATTCAGCTGAATAGGGATCAAACCATTCTGAACACCTATGAACTCAACAGGAGATCGAAGAAAAGAATAGCAGCAACTCTCTGAACAGAAAAACAACCACTTTCTGGAAGGTAGGACGTGCAGAGAAGTGAATCTGAGGTGATATTCATGAAGATAGACAGTGGGGGAGGGGGGCCCCGTTAGCCACTTCTGGCAAGTGCTAGAGCCCCGGAGCACAAAATCGGAACGTTTAGAAGTCGGCTCCGCTGAGGGACGTCGCTCCAGTGGCTAAGCTGAGATTGAAACCCTGGCGGGACAGTGTGGTCTCAGGACCCTCAGGGTCACAGAAAGACCGGGGGTGCCTGAGTGCGCGAGAGCTCCCAGGGATCGGAGCGGGGAAGCCGGCTGCAGAGACGGAGCTGAGGCGCAGGCTCTCAGCTCGGGGTGGCCATAAACTGTGATCCGCGGCCCAGTCGGGCCACTGCTCCTCCAGCAGGGACCCAACAAGCGGCAGACCCGGGGAGACTCCCCTCCCTCCCCTGGGAGGAGCGGCGCGGGAGCACACCGCAGGGATCTGCTGGGTTTGGAGACTCCACATGGGGTCGGGTGCCAGAGATAGAAATGCTCGGTCACAGGCCGGGTGAGCACGGAGTGCGGCCGGAGACCGGGGAGACGGGAGTGACTGCTTTTCTCTGGGGGCGCACTGAGGAGCGGGGCCCCGAGTTCTCAGCTCCTCTGGGCGGAGATTGGGAGGCCACCATTTTCACCCTAGTCCTCCAAAGCTGTGCCAAGAGCTTGCAGGGAACAAAAGCTCCTGATAGCAAACCGGAGCAGCTTGCTTAGCCCGGACTCACAAGGGCGGGGCAGTACAGCCCCTGGCAAAAACATTTGTGAACCACGGCAACAGGCCCCTCCCCCAGAAGATCAACCCGAACAGCCAACAAGCCAAGACCAAGTTTACCGATCAAGGAGAACAGGAGAACTCCAGCGCTAGGGGAATACTGCACATAGAATCCATGGCTTTTTTACCATAATTCATTAGATTTTCAAAGTTAATTTTTTTAACTGTTTTTTTTTGAATTTTTCTTTTTCCCTTTTTCAAACAACATCTTATCAATCCCTTTTTTTAAAAAAATATTTTATATTTTTCATTTTTAGAGTCATATTTTTATCCCTTCATAGTAGTTACCCTTATTTCTGGCATATATATATATAAGTTGTTCTCTCTTTAAAATTTTGAGATACAATTTCTTCTAACAGATCAAAATATACCCTAAATCACTAGTGTATGGCTTTGTTCTAGTCTCCTGCCTGATCACATTCTCTCCCTTTTTTATTCTTTTTTCTTTTTCTTTTTAAATCTTCTTCTTTCTTTTTAAAAACAACTTCTTATCTTATCAAGTCCTTTTATAAAATCTTTTATAATTTTCATTTTTACAGTCATCTGCCATCCCCTCATTGTATCAAACCTTATTTTGTACATATATAAATCTTTCTTTAAAATTTTAGCAGGCACTTTCTTCTGACAGACCAAAATATGCCCAAAGCCAGTGTGTGGCACTGATCTATACACTAGCCTGATCATATTTGATCATATTCTGTTGTTTTTGTTGTTTTGTTCTGTTTTTATTTGTTTTTATCTTTTTCTTTTTCCGTTTTTTTCCCTCTTCTTTCTTTCCCTTTCTTGTCCCCTGGTTTCAGGTCTTTTCTGATTTCTATAGAGTATATTTGCTGGAGACGTTGTTAACCTGTTAGCATTCTGTTCTCTCATTCATCTGTTCTCCTCTGGACAAAATGACAAGATGAAAAAAATCACCTAAGCAAAAAGAACAAGAGGTAGTACCGTCTGCCAGGGACCTACTCAATACTGACATTAGTATGATGTTGGACCTAGAGTTCAGAATCATGACTTTAAAGATACTAGCTGGGCTTGAAAAAAGTGTGGAAGTTATTAGAGAAACCCTTTCTGGAAAAATAAAAGAACTAAAATCTAACCAAGTCGAAATCAAAAAGGCTATTAATGAGGTGCAATCAAAAATGGGGGCACTAACTGCTAGGATAAATGAGGCAGAAGAAGGAATCAGTGATATAGGAGACCAGATGATGGAAAATAAAGAGGCTGAGAAAAAGAGAGATAAACAACTACTACATCACAAGAGCAGAATTCGAGACATAAGCGATACCATAAGACGAAACAACATTAGAATAATTGGGATCTCAGAAGAAGAAGAAAGAGAGAGGGGGGCAGAAGGTATATTGGAGCAAATAATAGCAGAGAACTTCCCTAATGTGGGGAAGGAAACAGGCATCAAAATCCAGGAGGCACAGAGAACCCCTCTCAAAATCAATAAAAATAGGTCAACACCCCGACATCTAATAGTAAAACTTACGAGTCTCAGAGACAAAGAGAAAATCCTAAAAGAAGCTCAGGAGAAGAGATATGTAACCTACACTGGTAGAAACATTAGATTGGCAACAGACCTATCCACAGAGACCTGGCAGGCCAGAAAGGACTGGCATGATATCTTCAGAGCACTAAACGAAAAAATATGCAGCCAACAATACTATATCCAGCTAGGCTATCATTGAAAATAGAAGGAGAGATAAAAAGCTTCCAGGACAAACAAAAACTAAAGGAATTTGCAAACACAAAACCAGCCCTACAAGAAATATTGAAAGAGGTCCTCTAAGCAAAAAGAGAGCCTAAAAGCAGCATAGATGAGAAAGGAGCACAGACAATAGACAGTCACAGTCACCTTACAGGCAATAAAATGGCACTAAATTCATACCTTTCAATAGTTACCCTGAATGTAAATGGGCTAAATGCCCCAATCAAAAGACACAGGCTATCAGATTGGATTAAAAAAAAGACCCATCCATATGCTGTCTGCAAGAGACTCATTTTAGACCCAAAGACACCCCCAGATTGAAAGTGAGGGGGTGGAAAACCATTTACCATGCTAATGGACACCAAAAGAAAGCTGGGGTGGCAATCCCTATATCAGACAAATTAGATTTTAAAACAAAGACTGTAATAAGAGATGAAGAAGGACACTATATCCTATTAAAGGATCTATCCAACAAGAAGATCTAACAATTGTAAATATCTATGCCCCTAACGTGGGAGCAGCCAATTATACAAGGCAATTAATAACAAAAGCAAAGAAACACATTGACAACAATACAATAATAGTGGGGGACTTTAACACCCCCCTAACTGATGGACAGATCATCTAAGCAAAAGATCAACAAGGAAATAAAGACTTAAAATGAAACACTGGACCAAATGGACTTTACAGACATATTCAGAACATTCCATTCCAAAGCAACGGAATACAAATTCTTCTCTAGTGCCCATGGAATATTCTCCAGAATTGATCACATCCAAGGTCACAAATCAGGTCTCAACCAGTACCAAAAGATTGGGATTATTCCCTGCATATTTTCAGACCACAGTGCTTTGAAACTAGAACTCAATCACAAGAGGAAAGTCGGAAAGAACTCAAATACATGGAGGCTAAAGAGCATCCTACTAAAGAATGGATGGGTCAACCAGGAAATTAAAGAAGAATTTTAAAAATTCATGGAAACCAATGAAAATGAAAACACTACTGTTCAAAATATTTGGGATACAGCAAAGGCAGTCCTGAGAGGAGAGTATATAGCAAATTAAGCCTTTCTCAAGAAACAAGAAAGCTCTCAAATACACATCCTAAACCTACACCTAAAGGAGCTGGAGAAAAAACAGCAAATAAAGCCTAAACCCAGCAGGAGAAGAGAAATAATAAAGATCAGAGCAGAAATCAATGAACTAGAAACCAAAAGAACAGTAGAACAGATCAACGAAACTAGGAGCTTGTTCTTTGAAAGAATTAACAAGATTGATAAACCCCTGGCCAGACTGATCAAAAAGAAAAGAGAAATGACCCAAATCAACAAAATCATGAATGAAAGAGGAGAGATCGCAACCAACACCAAAGAAATACAAACAATTATAAGAACATATTATGAGCAACTCTATGCCAGCAAATTAGATAATCTGGAAGAAATGGGTGCATTCCTAGAGATGTATCAACTACCAAAATTGAACCAGGAAGAAATAGAAAATCTGAACAGACCTATAACCACTAAGGAAATTGAAGCAGTCATCAAAAATCTCCCAACAAACAAAAGCCCAGGGCCAGATGGCTTCCCAGGGGAATTCTATCAGACATTTCAAAAAGAATTAATACCTATTCTCCTGAAACGGTTCCAAAAAATAGAAATGGAAGGAAAACTTCCAAACTCATTTTATGAGGCCACCATTACCTTGATCCCAAAACCAGACAAAGACCCCATCAAAAAGGAGAATTACAGACCAATATCCTTGATGAACATGGATGCAAAAATTCTCACCAACGTACTAGCCAATAGGATCCAACAGTACATTAAAAGGATTATTCACCAACACCAATTGGGATTTATCACTGGGCTGCAAGGGTGGTTCAACATCTGCAAATTAATCAATGTGATATAATACATTAACAAAAGAAAGAACAAGAATCATATGATCCTCTCAATAGATGCAGAAAAAGCATTTGACAAAGTACAGCATCCTTTCTCAATCAAAACTCTTCAGAGTATAGGGATAGAGGGTACATACCTCAATATCATAAAAGCCATCTATGAAAAACCTACAGCGAATATCATTCTCAATGGGGAAAAGCTGAGAGCTTTTCCCCTAAGGTCAGGAACGCGGCAGGGATGTCCACTCTCACCACTGCTATTCAACATCGTATTAGAAGTCCTAGCCACAGCAAACAGACAACAAAAAGAAATCAAAGGCATCCAAATCGGCAAAGAGGAAGTCAAACTCTCACTCTTTGCAGATGATATGATACCTTATGTGGAAAACCCAAAAGACTCCACCCCAAAACTGCTAGAACTCATACTGGAATTCAGTAAAGTAGCAGGATATAAAATCAATGCACAGAAATCACTGGCATTCCTATACACCAACAACAAGACAGAAGAGAGACAAATCAAGGAGTCGATCCCATTTACAATTGCACCCCAAACCATAAGATACCTAGGAATAAATCTAACCAAAGAGGCAAAGGACCTGTACTCAGAAAACTATAAAATACTCATGAAAGAAATTGAGGAAGACACAAAGAAATGGAAAAACGTTCCATGCTCATGGATTGGAAGAACAAACATTGTGAAGATGTCAATGCTACCTAGAGCAATCTACACATTCAATGCAATCCCCATCAAAATACCATCCACCTTTTTCAAAGAAATGGAACAAATAATCCTAAAATTTGTATGGAACCAAAAGAGACCCCGAATAGCCAGAGGAATAAGAAAAAGAAAAGCAAAGCTGGCGGCATCACAATTCCGAACTTCCATCTCTATTACAGAGCTGTCATCATCAAGACACTATGGTACTGGCACAAGAACAGACACATAGGTCAATGGAACAGAATAGAGAGCCCAGAAATGCACCCTCAACTCTATGGTCAACTCATCTTTGACAAAGCAGGAAAGAATGTCCAATGGAAAAAGACAGTCTCTTCAACAAATGGTGTTGGGAAAATTGGACAGCCACATGCAGAAGAATGAAACTGGACCATTTCCTTACACCACACACAAAAATAGACTCCAAATGGTTGAAAGACCTAAATGTGAGACAGGAATCCATCAAAATCCTAAAGGAGAACACAGGCAGCAACCTCTTTGACCTCAGCCACAGCCACCTCTTCCTAGAAATATCGCCAAAGGTAAGGGAAGCCAGGGCAAAAATGAACTACTGGGATTTCATGAAGATCAAAAGGTTTTGCACAGGAAAAGAAACAGTCCACAAAACCAAAAGACAACCGACAGAATGGGAGAAAATATTTGCAAATGACATATCAGATAAAGGGCTAGTATCCAAAATCTATAAAGAACTTATCAAATTCAACACCCAAAGAACAAATAATCCAATCAAGAAATGGTCAGAAGACATGAACAGACGTTTTTCCAAAGAAGACATCCAAATGGCCAACAGACACATGAAAAAGTGCTCAGCATCGCTCGGCATCAGGGAAATCCAAATCAAAACCTCAATGAGATACCACCTCACACCTGTCAGAATGGCTAGAATTAGCAAGTCAGGAAACGACAGATGTTGGCGGGGATGTGGAGAAAGGGGAACCCTCCTACACTGTTGCTGGGAATGCAAGCTGGTGCAACCCCTCTGGAAAACAGTGTGGAGGTTCCTCAAACAGTTGAAAATAGAGCTACCATCCGATCCAGCAATTGCACTACTGGGTTTTTACCCCAAAGATACAAATGGAGGGATCTGAAGGGTCACGTGCACCCCAATGTTTATAGCAGCAATGTCCACAATAGCCAAACTGTGGAAAGAGCCAAGATGTCCATCGACAGATGAATGGATAAAGAAGATGTGGTATATATACACAATAGAATATTATGCAGCCATCAAAAGGAATGAAATCTTGCCATTTGCAATGACGTGGATGGAACTGGAGGGTGTTATGCTGAGTGAAATAAGTCAATCAGAGAAAGACATGTATCATATGACCTCATTGATATGAGGAATTCTTAATCTCAGGAAACAAACTGAGCGTTGCTGGAGTGGTGGGGGGTGGGAGGGATGGGGTGGCTGGGTGATAGACATTGGGGAGGGTATGTGCTATGGTGAGCACTGTGAATTGTACAAGACTGATGAATCACGGATCTGTACATCTGAAACAAATAATGCAATATATGTTAAGAAAAAAAGAAGAAGAATATAGCAGGAGGGGAAGAATGAAGGGGAGTAAGTCGGAGGGGGAGACGGACCATTAGAGATGATGGACTCTGAAAAACAAACTGAGGGTTCTAGAGGGGAGGGTGGTGGGGAGATGGGTTAGCCTGGTGATGGATATTAAAGAGGATACATTCTGCGTGGAGCACTGGGTGTTATGCACAAACAGTGAATCATGGAACACTACATCAAAAACTAATGATGTAATGTATGGTGATTAACATAACAATAAAAATTATTAAAAAAAAAAGAAAAGAAAGCCATGCCTGAAAAAAAAAAAAAGATTCAGAAAAGGAAAAAAAGGAAATGCCATGGCAGAGATGGCCAGCTACCCACGAAAGTTAATGTTTCCCTTCCATAGCTTAGAGTTCAGCTGGGGAGAGACTGGAACAACTTCCCACTTGATAGAACGCGTATCTGCCCTTAAGAGGCAGGTGTACCTTCTCCACCTTCTCTTTTCCTTCCAAAGACTTTGGGGTGACAGAGCCATGAGTAATTACATCCTAACACCCTGATCTGGAAGTCATAAGAATCATGAACGACCCTGAGACTTTCACTGCATTAATCCCACTATGACTGTGGAGTTTACCTGTTGTAGAAGTGAGCACAGTACCCAGTACCCAGTATCTGTACCCAGTACAGAGGGGCTTCTCAAGCTCAGGCCAGAGAGCAGCTGCTGAGTCCTGGAAAACTTCAGTCCCCAATCTTGCGTGTTAGAAAGGGAGACTAGCACCCAAGAATAAGTTAGGTCAGACTTACCTCAGCATTTGCTGAAGCAACTGCTGAACGAGAACCAGAGTGAGAGGTATTAGCACGTCTGGTATAACTGAATGTAAGCAAGATATTTGACTTGGTTTTCTTGATATCCTTAAACACAAGGTAAATTTATGAGCAACTGAACTAGAGGAGTTACCCTACACTGATTATTAGACTGAGATTATCTGGAGGATGGCTCTAGGGGTATATGCTCTCCTTAACCCTGTCCTGGTCTGGATACATTTTTCGAGATTTTATAAAAGAGGTAAAATGTCCTCCCTATCAGATCGGAGCCCTTGTGCAGAAGGGATGGATTAGTCTATGTTCAACAACAGAATTAAAATTTAGACCACGGTTTGGCAAGCTTTCCTGTAAATGGCCACACAGTCAATATTTTAGACTTTGCAGGCCAAGAAGTAAAATTAAGGATAGCATGTAAATAGAATATATATATTATTTTCCTGTGTCATCAACATGTTTTTGTTTTGATATTTTCCAATGATTTATGAATATTAAAACAATTCTTAGATGGTATACAGTACCAAAGCAGGTGGTGGGCCAGACTTGACCCAGAGGCTGCCATTTGTCAACCCCTGATCTAGAATGAAATATTGGAGTGAATATAAAATGACGAAGTTATTGTAGATTAAAAAGAAGATGCTGATGCCAGACCTAAAGAATTAGCCTTCCACATACAGGGTGAGAGACCAGGCTTAGGCGTAGAATGAGTTTTGATGACTTCAAAAACATTCTTCCATGGACGGCCTCTCAGAGGAATGCTTGAAGACTCTAGAGACAGCACAAGGAAGGACAGAGGACTTTAGGTTTGGGATATTAGACGAGTGGCTCCCTGGAAAAGGGACCAAAGCCTGTAGGGCATGGTGAGTCACAGGGGTGTTCGTCCTGGGCTCCAAATCTGCCCTATACGGAGACAGCCTGGGACATCTGGGCTCCCAGGGATGGCGGCCTAGATGACTCTCTCCCCTTTCCAATCCTGAGAGTCTGTTTTTCTTCTCTTACAATCAGGCTTCTTAAAGACATGGGAGGTATCTGTTTCATGATTCTATCTCTCACTGTAAATGTTCCATGAATATTTACTAGTGAGTGAACTTACTAGAATTTGCAAATTGCTTTGATATAGGAGACAAAGAAAAATAAATTCTCCAAGCAGAGGGAGGTGGGCTGCCTGAGTGTGGGGCTTTGTGGTATGAAATACTCAGGGGTTACTGGACTCAGTGCAAAGTTTGGCTTCAGTTCCTTTTAACCTTGGCCTTGAGGAGCAGATAGCAGCCCTGGCGTTTTATTCCCATTCTCAGACTGCATTACATTAGTGCTTTCAACACCAGAACAAACGCTTGTCCGGCTTTCAGGCCAAGCTAATCCCGGATGCCCTCCAACACCCACCCACACATCGCAGGCAGGAATCTTCCCCAGAAAAGGCTGAGTTTTCCAGCTTGGCTCATAAACAGGCAGTACACAAGTCCTCAGAAATCCATTTAACGAGTGTCATCCAGGACTTACAAGCTGGCTGCAAAAACAGAGAGCTCGGTAAAACACCCAGTGGTTGCATGCAGAGCTTCTGGAAACCAAACGCAGGGGCAGGCACCGGGGATCTTTTGGTGAAAGTAATTTTCAGAGCTCACATTGAGCATTCAGCACTTTGATAAGCATTTAGAAGAGGTCTTATTACTCCTGCAAATTAACAGGCAGCTGCCTCCCCTGGATTTTGCCCCAAGGGGGTGGGGTCAGCACAAGGTCAAGCCAGCAAACTGCTGAGACCAGGTGGGGCTGGTCTGGGCCACCGCCAGGCATGGGTGCCAAGGTAAGCAGGTTATTTCCGGGATGAAAGGGACTCCTTGCTAGCTGCATCCCAGTGGGGCTAGGCCAGAGGCTTGAACCAGCAGGCCCCACGTCCCACCTCGTAGAATCTCCGTCAAACACAAGATGTGTAAACAGCTCTTTCTGTGTATCGAGTCTAGCCGTCTTTAAACAGACACTGAAAAGCTTGTTTTAAGGAGAAGTTTTCTTAAGAGACAAGACCCACCTGTTCCTTCTGCTCCCACAGGGCTGCTCCTTTTCTCAACAATTCAGTCACTTCCCTGGGAATATCATCGGGAAGGCAGAGATTCAGCCACGGCCAGCACTCAGCCCCTGGGACGGCCACTCAGTGGGCAGGCAGGAGCGGGGCTGCCTCAGGCAGAGAGGCTCCGAGTGGCCTCTCTGCTCTGGGCCCTGGAACAGGGATATTTCAGTAAAAGCTTCAGTCTCAGGCTCTCTGTGCAGGTTTCCAAAACCCCAAGGAGAGTCAGACATGGCCATAGGTGAGATTTGGCAAAGAGCAAAAAATACACTTATTCCTAGGTCATTCCCTGCGGCCCTTAGTGAATTCTCGGTGTCACCACCACCCCTCCCCTAAGGACAGGTAGGAAAAATAAAGTCGGCTCCATGGACTGACATTCTTTGTGACTTGAGGGGCACCAGGGCCAAATGGGTAGATAAGAGATAAGAGAGAGGATGTTCACAAAACAAGGAGCTCTGGATTCTACTCCTTGCTGGCTGCCAGGGGAGGATGGGGCCGTGGTGGTGGCTCTGTGCCCCCTGCCCCCGACCCCCAAGCACAGGAACAAAGCCTGTTCCCCAGCCGGCTCTGTGGGGCAGGCAGCCCTGCGACAAGCTGACAAACACTGCGGACTTCCACCAGCACTGCTCTGAGACTCACCTCTGCTTGGATCACACCGTGATGAAAAACCCTTCAGAATGTAAGTGTAAGTGACCTTTACAGTGGTGCCGAAGGCCCTTCTGGGCCCTCCTCCATCTCCTGAAGCTCTTACAGATGCGTCATCCCCACCCCCAGCCTCTCTTACTGCTCTGCACCCCCTCTCCACACCATCTCCCCTCCACTCCCAACACACCATGCACGCACGCACACCATCTGGCCAGCACCTCCTCACCCTTTACATATTAACATTGATGTCAGCACCCTTAGGAAGCCCTCCCTGACATCACCCCCAACGAAGTGTGCTAGACGTTTTCCTACGTCCTCTCTAAAACCTCGTTCATACCTTCGGAGTTCAAGGTTCCCACCATCATGTCTGTATCACCCATTAGAGAGAAGTTCCATGAAGGTAGGGCCATATTTGCTTTGTTTAGTTTTGTTTTGTTTTGTTTTCCAGGCACCTAGCCCAGAGCCCAGAACTTAGTAGAAGCACAGTGAAAACTGGTTCATTAAATGAAAGAAAGAAGGAATGAATGTGCTGTCCCATTGGTTTGTTTCATAGGTTGGCCAAGATTCTATCACAGACTTTGCACCCGCAACCTGTCTAGACCCAGGGATTCAAGGGGGCCGAGCACTGGCAGCTACACCTCATGGCCAACTGGTTCCAACACAACACCTGCCCTCATCCCCCGGGGAGCTCAGACACCAGGTCCTGGCCTCCCCTACTGTGCTCCCTTTGGTTACAGCTGACTAGACCTTTCCATGTGGTGCCTGTAGACCCACCAAGTGGAGCTGGATATGTCAAGAAGCAGCCTGAGAATTTAAGTTGCCAGCACATTCTGCGTGTCTGCCATGGAGCCTTGGGGAAAGCCCGCGATGGCAGATACATTTCCTCCACCACTGTCCTGATAGGGAGATGCAGTGGCCTATCCTAAGGGACATGGGTGATGCCAAACCCATAGAACCAAACTCAATGCCTCCCGGGAAATGGACAGACGTAATTTGAGAGAGAAACAAGACAAGCAAGGAAAGATTGTGTAAGCCAAGTGGGAGGTAGAGAGGAGAGAGGAAGTGGTATGTGAGAGCTCTCGTCAAATACTTGAAGCTTGTCATCTAAAAGACAAAGGCGATCCTATGAGGGTCATGGATGTGCTTTGTTGGGAGGGGGCTGGCCTACGAATTCCATGAATTAGAAGCAAAAGTTCAACGGTATGTACAGTTTTTTTTTTCCTGGAGACAAAGTCCATAGTTTTATTTTGTTTCTCAAAGAGATCCCCAAAATATTAAAAAACAAAATAGGATTGAAAACCCAAAATGTATTCAAACCACTGAAATATATTCTCAAGCAGAGCTGGAGACCAGTGAACGGCATGAACAAGTGAGAAATGAATATGTCCAGTAGGAGAAGGGCCAAAAGAAAGGACGGGATGAAAAGGAAAACTCCACATTGGTTATAGCAAGTGTTTATAAAAATGCCCTTGAGGTAAGTTTTCCAGATGAAGTTTCGCCAAAGCCTGACCACTCCTGCAGTTTGGCGCTGTGGTTTCCTTCAGCTGATTTTAAAGGTGAGGTTTTCTAGCATCTGACACCTTAAGTATAGTATAAACCTTTAGTATGATTGCATGTTTGTTTTTTTTTCTAGAGTTTCTTTAGTTGTGTGCAGTTGCTAGACAGTGCTAGAGGGAAATCAGTCCCAGAAACAGCTCCTGAAACAGTCTTGATCCAGGATGCTCTCTGTGTAGTCCTCCAGAATCTTCAGTACTCCTCCTTGCACCCCAAGAAGCAGCCAACACAGGTGTGTGATTCCCCAACTGTAGGTGCAAAAGGCTTTAGCCTTCCTTTGTGGGACGGAATCAGGAGAGATCAGGGTGAGGGTCTCACTCTTACTCTCCAGAGCTCCAAGAGTGGCCCTGCTTCCAGGAGCATGACAGAGTTGAGTATTAATTACTTGTTGAATTTCATGCCGAATAAAACCACATGTGTCTTTCAGCTGTGGTTTGGAAACATTTCCACCCTGGATATTATCTGTGAAAATTGGATGGGATTACATCACCTTGCTGCTGGTTTATGCATGTTCAGATTTCATGTCAGCAGGGAAGAGAAGGCGCTTCTGTGTGGTTCTCCTGGAGTGCCTCACAGAGAGGCAGCTGACGGACTGAGGCCGGGGGAGCTGCGTCTGCCATCTTGGGAGCCTGGAGTTGATTCTACAGGCAATAGAGACCCATGACAGGTTTGCTTTAAAGAACTGAGCGATGTGTTCATATTAGCCTGGTGTCGGCGTGGAGTGGTGAGGGTGTAAGGAGAAAGGAGAAGCAGGGAGAAAAGTTAGGGATCGAGGGCCTGAGAATAGAAGATATGAAAGATGAGAAGCATTCTCAAAAATCTGTAGGGCAAAAAGTAACTCTGTTGATTCACAGAACACTGGACAGTGAGGGGGTGCAGAAACTCAGATGAATTCCAGGTTCTGGCCTAAGTGACTATTGCATGGTGGAGCCATGGGAAACAAAGTTAGGGATTACAGGGAACAGGTTTTAGAGGGAAATAATGAGTCAGGAGGGGCCCCTTGAGCTGTGAGATAAGCATGTGACAACTAAGTGTACACATTTTAGGGGACAAGTCAATATATGAATTTGATGTGCTCATGAAAAGTGAAGGTGACAGTTTGGGGTCACTGTCCAATAGTGGCAGATGCCCAGCAACATGGGTGGGCTTGCCCTGGGACAGTAGTCTAGTGAGGACCCTTCCAAGGCATGTTGGAAATCCTGGGAACACCAATGTTCCCATGAAGGAGATTGAAAAGAAATGCTCAGATTTGGGAAAGATGTTTCAGGTAGGGGTGAAGAGGGAGGAAAAAGAGTGGACTTGGAGGGATAAGAAAAATCAGGAGACAGGGGTTACCAGAATCCAGGCATGCACAGAATTCCAAGAAGTGTGATAGCAAATGTATCAAATTATGCAGAAGATCGAGGAAGTAATAGCAAAAAATAATTTTTCTTGAAATGTCAATAGGGTGATTTTTTTCTGGGGGAGTTTCAGGGGAGTAGTGAAGATAGAAGCTACATTATGAGGCTTTGAAATGAGAATGGGATTTGAAAATTTTACAGGAAAAAATGTATTCTAATCTTTCAGGATCCTGGACTTATAAGAAGAGGGATAGGTCAAGGGTAAAGAGGTGTGAAGAACACTCATGCGGAACGCTCACGACAAGAGTAGGTGATCGCTGGTTGTCTTCCTGCTATAACCAGGCAATAAAGCGAGAACTCCGCTCCCTGATCATGTACCAACCCCACGCCGAGATGAGATTATGGCAGAAGCTGGAGATAAAAAAAAAAGTGTATCCAACCTTGTCCAAGATACTTTAATGCAACTACTACTAATAATACTTTGTTAGAAAATAAAAAATCCAGGACAAACGGGATTCCAAGATAACAGGCATAAACCAGGAGTCTTGAGGCAAATCAGAAAATGTGGTCCCCGGAGGTAAATGGATGAACACAACATCCTCAGGGAAACAGTATCAGGTGCAGCTGGGAGCATGCCTAGGTCTGGCTTCCGGCAGCAGTCCCCAAGCCTGTTTCCCACTGGTCGGGTAAGTCTCCTCCCTCAGAGGCAGCTACCGATGCAGGCGGTTCCAGGCAGTACTGAGCCTGCTGAGGGGGCCGGGCAGGGACTGGGCATACCCATCACAGCCTCTGCTGGGGTTGACTTCTTGCTCTTTTCAGTGGCAGCAACTCAGAAAGATTTTTCTGCTGTGAAGATTAGCTTTCATCTTTGAATTGTGGTTTCTGGCTTGGAGGCCACGGGAATAAAGCTAAAAAGTCTCCTTCCTGCTGTCAGAAGTCCCCTCGCTTAGAAGAAACAAAGCCTCCCAGTGCACAGGGGCTGGGGGCTGCTCACTGCAGGCAAACGAGGGTAATGCCTACTGATGGCAGGTAAACCATCCACCCCAAATCTTCCCCAGTGTATCATCACTGTGGCTGAACTTTGCCCTTACCGTTACCCTTGTAAAATGTAGACAGCCTCTGGAAATAGAGCATAATCCCTTCTTTTTCACATTTTACTGTAAATCATTTTATCAGAATCCTTTTCATCACACATGGAGAAATCTGGATTAAGCATGGGGCAGGGGTGGGGGCTACAGATCAGAAGGGCAAACAGGTGAATGTGCGTGTGACGGGGTGAGGGCTGGGAAGAGTCGAGCCAGTGATGATTTACCAGCTGCATAACTTTGTTGGGAGCAGACCTAGTGGAGGCAATCTGGCTGAGCAAGCACAACTTTGTTTTTGCTATTTGAATTTTGGTCTTATAAACAGACTTTAGGTGAACTTACTTGACAGAGTCCATATCTGTTATCCCTGTGTCTGGTCTGGACTTGGCAGCTAACATAGAAAGAGTGAGGTGTTTGAGAAATGACTTTCATTCCAGCCTCTCTAGAAATATTTAATGTCTAAAATATTTGGATACTTAAGATTTACAACTTCAAGGGACTTGCAAAGAGTAACAGCAACTACCCAACTACTGAATCTGATCTTTCAAAGTTTTATTTTTGTTTGTTTTATTGTGAAATAAAACAGATGCATGGAAAAGTATATAAAATACATATATGTATGATTTAAAAATAATAAAGCAGGGAATGAAAAACTATGCATGCAACAACACCAGTCAATTTCACAAACAAAATATTGGGAAAAAGCAACCAGACAATAAAAGAATGTATACTATGTAATTCCATCTATATCAAGTTCAAAACAGGCAAAACTGATTGATAGTGTTGGAAGCCAGAATAGAGTTACCTTTGAGAGGGCGTTAGTGACTTGCCATTCCTTATTTTGTATACTTTAGCTTACTTTTTTTTTTTTCTTCTTCCATTAGGATAGCAAGTGATTTGGATGTAGAGGAGTTTTGGTGCTGGGATGCTGGGAATTTTAGCTTCTTTCATTGAACTGTATTCTTTTTTTTTTTTAAAGATTTTATTTATTTATTTGACAGAGAGAGACACAGCGAGAGAGGGAACACAAGCAGGGGGAATGGGAGAGGGAGAAACTCTGCAGGAAGCCCGATGCAGGGCTCGATCCCAGGACCCTGGGATCATGACCTGAGCTGAAGGCAGACACTTAATTGACTGAGCCACCCAGGCACCCCTGTATTCTTGTTTCTTCACTTTTGTATATATATTTTAAATATATAAATAGTTTGCTAAAAATAATAATACAGAAAATTCCCAAGAACTCAACACCCATGTAAAGAAATAGACTGTGCCATTTTCTTAAGATACCCGCTCTCTCCCCACCAAATGTAAGCAGCATCTTGGCTTCTGTGATAATCACTGCTCTGCTCTCCTTTATGATTTTCAGACTTCTGAATGTATCCAAATAATGCATTGCTTAGCTTGATCTGTTTCTAAATCTTTTTACAAATAGAATCACACTGCATGTACTTTCTCTGACTTGACAACTTTGCTCGTGTTTTTGTGATTCTTCTCTGTGGATGTATGAAGCTGTGGTTCCTGGATTTTCACTACTCTGTAGTTGTCCGTTGCATAAACACACTATAAGTTATTTGGCCATCGGTGGGGATCTTTTCAATTACATGCTATAAAACTTAAATCCTATATATATTCTTGTCAACTAAAACTAGCTTACAGCAGACGCATCCTTTTCTTTTTCCAGAAGCGCGTATCTGCTGGGCAGGTGTAAGGTCTGACATCACTGCGCTCTTCCCAGCAAGAGCAATGGGGCTAATGGGGTTTTCTAGCATGACTGTGTTCTTTGGTGCAAACACATTTACAATTGCTATGCCTGGCTGGTAAATTGAATCACTTGTAATTTGAAATTAACTTCTTTCTAGGAAATCTTTTTGCCTTAAAATCTATTTTGTAAATTATTAACATGCAGCGGCTTTTGTTATTATTTAATATTATTAGTGTATTTAAAATTATTAATATGGTTAATATTTTCCTGATACATATTTTCCATCCCTTTACTTTTAGTCTTTCATGTCCTTATTACTGGGAAACGCTTTGAGTTGGCATTTTAAAAATTCAGACTGACAACTTTAGCATTTTAATTGAATTATTTAGTCTACATTTGCTGTAAATGTCTAATATATTGCATTTTGGTTTGTATCTATTGTCTTACTTTTTTTTTTTTCGGTTGTCTCATGTGTGTTTATTTTTTCATTTTTGGGCTTTTGGGGATTTGTTTTTTAATCCATCTTTTTCCTCCTCTTCTTTGGATATTGTACATTTAGTTTCTATTCTTTTGGTGTTTACCTAAGAAATTATGACGTGCACACTTATCAACATTAAATTTCATTAATATCTTTATCCTCTTCCCAGAAATATAAGGATCTTAGAATACCTTGGCTCCATTCACCTCCTTCTCAAATTGTATGCTATTTTTATGGTGTATATTGTTTCTTGTTATTGCAGAAGAGTTATTATGGATTTATTCAATCAATGGTCATTAAATATTACCCAATATTCTTATTTTGTTTGCTCTTTGTTTTTCCTGGCATTCCAACTCTTTACTTGGAAATTACTTTCCTTTGAGCCAAAGGACAAACTATAGAATCTTTAGTGAGCTCTATGGGCAACAAAACCTATCAGTTCTTTGTTTGTCTAAAAATATCCAAGCTCATTTCTGAAAAAAAATATTTTTCTTGGGCATAGGCTCCTAAGTTGAAAGGTTTCTGGGTTTAGTTTGTTTGTTTACTTGTTTTTCCTCTTAGTACAATGAAAACTCCACTGCCCTATCTTCTGGTTTCCATGTGGCTTTTGAGAAGTCTCCTGTCAGTCTGACACTTTTGAAGGCAAATTGACTCTCATCTCTTGTTTCCTTTAATACCTCTGCTTTGGCATTCACGTTTCCCAGTATTAAAATGATGTATAATCATATTTCAAGTCTTGAATCTCTCACTCTGATAATTCTCATAATTTTCTCTTCGAGAATTTCCTTTGCCAAATTCTTTCTCTTTTCTACTTCTGGAACTGCAACTAAGAATAAATTAGAGCTTTTCGCTCTGTCCTTCATGTCTCTTAACTCTCTTTTATAATCACTGTTTCTTTGTCTTTTTGTGCTACATTCTGGATAAATCCTTCAGCTCAATCTTCCAATTTATCTTTTGATTTCCAGCTTTGTTTTTTATTTTATTTTATTTTATTATGTTATATTAGTCACCATACATCATTAGTTTTCTTATTTTTATTTTTTTATTGTATTGTTATGTTAACCACCATACATTACATCATTAGTTTTTGATGTAATGATCCCCGATTCATTGTTTTCATATAACACTCAATGCTCTATGCTATACATGCCCTCCTTAATACCCATCCCCCCACCCCCCTTCCCTCTAAAACCCTCAGTTTGTTTCTCAGAGTCCATAGTCTCTCATTGTTCATCTCCAGCTTTGTCTGATCTGTTTTCAAGCACACATGCTGAGTTTTTAAATTTTCATCATTATGTTTCCTTTCTAAAAGTATTGATTCTTCTTTCAAACCTGCTTTGTTTTTCTACAATATTTTATTCTCTGTCTATGCAAACTTGTAACGTATATTATATTTACTTAAACTTTGCAAACATAGTTGTTTTGTTTCTGTGTCTAAAGTTTCACACAGAGTATTCAACCCTGCTGTTTCTCACTTGGAGATATCTTGTTTCTTCATCTGTTTAGTCATTTTAACAATGTGAGCTGCTAATTTTCCTATGTGATTTGCATTTATGTGTAAATCTTGTAAGAACTGAGACAAAGGTAGATACTTTGGAAAAGGAATATTGCTTTCCTCTGCCAGGTGGCATCCAATGAAGGATTATTTAAACAACTCCATCTGAAGTTTTTGGGGCCATCCAGATGCTATGAAATTAGGGCAGCAAATCCACATGAGAGCTAGTTTGTAAATATAATTTCTCAGTCTTGTCTCCCCTTCCGCTCAGTGCCAAGATTTGAGACAGGCAATTTTCTTTCTCTTTTTCTCCTTTTTTTTTCTTTTCCTTTTTACCATTTTCTGGTAGGAAGGTGGGGGAAAGTTTATTTCTAGTTTACTCTCATACTAAAGATATAACCTCTTGGTGTTTCCACTTTATGGGGGCAGGTTTCCCATTCGACTCTTACTTGGAAGGGGCCTGTGCTTTCCTTTCCGGTCTCTGTACCACACAGGATCATAAAAACTTAAATGGTTAGCTTCTGCAAATCTTCTCAAGGTACAAATACTGGATGAAATGCTATGCTTGCCTCTCTAGGTTCTCATGTTCACTTAGATTTTGGCCCAAGTATTCATTATTCCCTTGCTAGCTCACCGAAGCAATCATTCAACACATAGTTATGGAGTGCCTGCGATAGGCCATCTCCTTTCCTATGTGTGGCGGATGCAGCAGTGTTAAGAAACAGACAACAGTTCCCTCCTCTCAAGGCATTTATAGCATGACTACTGAAATAGTCTTTGAAAATATTAAAAAATCTCTTTTAACAAGATTTTTAAAAAATTATTTCATCTGGCTTTTTTGTTTATTTTCAGTGCATTGATCTAGTACCGAGTCTGACATATATCAGAAACAGACTTTCTTTCAATCAGGCCTTGTAAAATGTAGGATAGTGACAGTTTTCAGGATCCTCTCTCTCTCTTTTTAGGTGCCTTAGATTTAGTGCTTTGAAATGAGCACTGGACTGAGAAATGGGAAGACTAGATGTTAGTCCCATTTTACATCTTAGCAAGTACAAAAAATATCAGACCTTAATTTTCTTCCTGGGTTAAATGGGCTGGTCACGTCTCCACCACAGGGTGTTCAGGAGGCATTAATGATACAATGTAAGTGAAGGCACACTGTGGAGATTTTTATTCAGATGCTGAGGTTGTATTGGTTTTGACCTAGAGAAATAGTCCTAAAGGAGTTAAGTATCATGTTTTTGACCTAGAGAAATAGTCCTAAAGGAGTTAAGTATCATGTTCAAAGTCATACTATAATAATGTACTGTTCAAATCCAAATCGGTCTGTCAATAACAGACTCTGAATTTTTCCAGGTTTTAGGGAGAAACCACCCTCCTAAATTCACAGGACTACCCCATTATGCCTTACCCCCATGAAATGGGGTATAAGCAACAGCAGTGGGGTCTCTCTAAAGAGCAACCATAAAGCTACATCTGGTCCATTCTTGAGAGCAGAAGGAAAGAAAAGGTGGAGGATGTGTCGGGTGGGGACCCAAACTCTTTTTAAAGTCCTATTTTCTCATACCCGCAGCCCCTTAAAGGACTATCTCATCTGGGCTACTTTATTCATCTGGTATCAGTGAACACCCACACTGAGGCGGCTAAAAGGCAGAGTGACTGCTGGTCGGGTGGGCCTCTTCTGTGTTCTGATAACTAGCAAAATGCTGACTGAGGCGTGTTTCTTGGGAGTTCCAAGCACCTCCGCGCCATTCGGTTGTGATGTAGGTCAGGAAAATCAAGACAGTGTTCCAAGGTTTGGCAGTGCAGCTGGATCAGCTGCTCCCTAGGATGAGGCAAAAGCCTGCAATGTACAAGCTAATTAAGGGTTTCTTTATGTGTGTTCACTGATGGATTCTAGAGAGATTCAGAACACACTTTGTGCTTCTGGCCCAATGCTCAAGTTGCTCTGGAAGCACAAGTCCATGGACTAATGGAATTCACAATCATACCCGGACAAAGTGTTTATTTATAATAAAAAGAGAATTTTTCTAATAAAGAGAGGCAGATGTTAACCATCTTGATTCATTTCAAATGTGCTTGGACTAATTCAACGAGGTTCAAATGGAGGATCAGAGGCCAAGCCCTGTTTTCCTTATATCCTTCAGGGTCACATTAAATCCATGTTGTGCTTTCTGACAGATTAGAAACAGGCCGCTAAATGTACTCCGCAGTTTTGAGATATAACTTTTCTGTGTTGAATATAAAACCCCTCAGTTTTGCTTTCATGGTCATGATTAAGAGTTGTTATTTATGCTACATACCCTTTTATTCAATCTCAGACGTGCAGGGAGGCTGCTTAAAAGCTCATCATTTCACACTCTATGTATTCATCATTAAGTACCAAATGGTATCAAGGTAAGCAAAATCCAGGGATGAGAAGAGACACATTCATAATTTTGTAACAATAAAAATATATGTTTCACAAACAGAAAAGACAGTGCTATGTGAATAAGATTCCCCTGATCCAAGGGATGATGTTTCATTCTGTTTGAGAAGTTTACCTTCGCCTTAACTAAAGTGAAACTGGTAAATATTAAGCCCCAGTGCAGACCGACTGATTAACAAGTTGCTTTAGTGCAAACAGAGAAGCTCAAATATTTTGACTTTACCATTTTTCACTGAAGTCTTTCACTAAACCTGACCACAGCTGTCCTTGAGGCCAGATGTTCGCTGTAAAATTCAGTGAATTTAATATACCATGCAAGCTCCCTGCCTTTTTAGACAAGCTGAAGCCCACAGCGTCTGCGTGTATTAGCTTTACATAGTTCTCGTTGCAGTGTCCAGATGCCTGTTATCCCGGGCGGCGGGGGGGTGGGGGTTGGAGGTGGCTCAGATTGCTGCCAAGCTTGCGCACAACCACCGCATTCAGAACCTTCTGCTTCGATTGAGTTGAAGGAACCCCACAAATGCACTCGATACTGGCTGATCCCCTGAAAGTACTGGGACCAAGTCAAATACCTTCCCTTTTTAGCACTGTTAAGCTGCCCAAGCCCAGTGAATTGTGGCCTCCCCGAATGTGCTTTTCCTGGAAGGTCGCAGGATTGGGGCCCCGCACGCTTTGCAGGAGGGTGAGCCCTTTGCAGAGTGCAGAGTTGCTGGGGTCCTCCACTCCCCACCTCCAGCCAGTGCATTTTCTGGTCTGTTAATTAGAAACTCAGGACTGTGCAAATGCCTGTCTGTAACTCCTCAGGGCGAAATTCACAAAGCCTGGAGAGCAGTGATGCAATGGAAAGAGCGCAGGCTTTCAGAATTGGAAAGACCCAGGCTTAAATCAAGCAACACCACTGAATTCCCTGAATGCCCGTTGATTCCTGCCTAAGCCCTACTCCTCCCGACTTAAGGCAGTAATTTTCAAGCCAGATTCAGGACTGCTTCAGGGTCTGCAAATGTCTGAGTGCTTTTTTAAAAAGACACATTAAAAACTTTTAATAAAATTGTAATTAAAAAGCACAAACCCTCAAATGCGTCAGGTACCTAAACCGCCCCATTGTTCTTATCGACGGCCCTTACGTATGCGAAATAATAAACTTCTACTCATAAAGTCCTACTTTAATCTATACTGTATGTTGGAATCCTAGGTAACATTTCGTGCGAGAAAAAGGCCTCCAGGGTTTAAAATATTTGAAAGCCACTGCTTCACAGCGTGATTCCAACCCTCCCGGGGAGTTCGGTGTTTGCGCATCACCCATGAGATGCTGCAGTTTTAAGGCCCTTAACTTTTAGATCTCTCTTTCATCATTCCTTTAGAGGTTTGAAAAATGACAGGGATGTGGCGCAGATTTGGCGGAGCACATCCCCTGCGATGGCTCAGGGATAGACAGCAGCGAACCTGGGTGCAGGTCGCTCCACCCAGTGAGCGCCCCTTGGCGGAGGACTCGAGGGTTGGGGGCGGCCGGGCGAGCTTTCCAGCAGAGGGAGCCGTCCTAGAGAACATGGAGGCCAGCAATGTATTCGAAAGTTGGAACTTGCTGGATGTGACTGGCAGGAACGTGAAGAGAGAGGATGAATACATGCAGAAAACTAGGCAATGAGCAAATAATGCAGGCTTTTGTATGGAAATGTGTTTGAATTTTATCCAGTAAGAACCAGTAAGCCCGGAAGTTTATATATATATGGTCGGCACACACAATGTTACATTAGTTTCCCGTGCACAACATAGTGATTTGACAATGCTATACATTCTGCTTTGCTCACAAGGCTGGCTAATTTTCTTTTAAAAGAGAGACATTTGGAAACTTCTGCATGTGTCTCTTGTATTTTCCCAATGGTAATGTTACTCTTCCCCTTTTTAGCTCAGATAGTTAAATTATATACTTTTTTTTTTCTTGGATCAAATAGGTCAAATAGAGCTGTTCAGGTTTTGACTAGTCCTTGTCACTTCCTAGTGTGACTTTGGGCAAGCCCTTAAACATCTGAATGGAGTTTCCTAGATCTGGCACCATTTCCTTGAAAGCAGATTTTAGCTCATAATAAGGGAAAACCCTCGTTTGCCCATGTTCTTTCTTCCCAAGACACACTTTTGACTTCTCTTCACCCCCAAACTTCTCTTTATCTTAGCACACTTGTGCTCTGGCCAGACTGGGCTTTACCCAGATACTCGGACTGGATCAGGTCCCTGAGATACTTTCCAGGAGCACCTTGGACTAGCCTGTAACAGTTGTCACGCTTGTAATGATTTGCAATTGTTTACTTTTTCTTTTAAAGAAATTATCTTAGATGCCATAGCCTCTGGGCCCTTATATACGTGAATAAGTCCATCAACTCTCTTCATAAAAGCACTAAGTAAAGTCATATGGCCATGGAGAAATCTGAGGTTAGCTTGATTATTTTTCCCACCTTTCTTAGTACTTGTTTTTTATGCTTGGATGGCTGAGTCACTCACTAACACTTAGAGTTTTATTGAAGTAAAATTTACATAAAATAGAATATACATGATTATAGTATACACCTTGATAAGTTTCAAAATATGTATCTTACTAATCAAGATAATAAACGTATTCACCATCTCCAAACATATCCTTGGCCCCTTTGTAATCATTTCATCCTGTTCCCGCCTCCTCTCTCCAGGCAAACACTAATTGGCTTGTGTCACGGCCCATTAGCTGGTGTATTCTGGAATTACATATAAATGGAATCATATACTATGTACCCCCCCCTTTTTTGGCCTGACTTCTTTTACTGATCATAATTACTTTGAGATTCATCCAAGTTGTTGAATATGTGAACAGTTCATTCATACATTTATATAGTTCATTACTGAATAGTAGTATAGCACTATATGAATACACCAGAATTTATTCATTCACCTATTGATGGCATTTGCATTATTTCCAGGTTTTTGCTATTGCAAATAAAGCTGCTATGAACATTTGTGTGTGTGAGTTGATACATTGGAATTTATCAAGATAAGAACTTTGCCCTTAGAGTGACACTATTTAGTGAATGAAAATACAAACCACACTGTGGGAGAAAGCATTTACAAACCACATGTCTGAAAAGGTCTTGTAACCAGAATATATGTGTTGTATATTTAGATGTTAAAAGTTCTCATCACAAGAAAAAAAAATTGTAGCTATGTGAATTGATAGATGTTAACTCATCATTTTGCAATATACATATGTACACCAAATATGTTTTATACTTTAAACTAATACAATGTTACATTTCAATTATATCTCAATAAAACTGGAAAAGTATATAAAGAACTTTTAAAATTCAATAATAGAAAATAAAAAATCCAACTGGGGGAAAAAAAAAAAACAGGCAAAAGGTTTGGTCAGACATGTCACCAAAGGAATTATTGAGAAACATTTAACACATTGAGAACATTTTGGATCTTGCGTCCAAGCTCTGTTAGAAGGGCCCAGAGTAGCATTTTGTCTAGAGCTAATTCTTTTCCTATGACTGAGGCATCTGAGCACATGCCTCAATCCCCAATGGCCCATGAATTCTCAGGGTTTTCCAATCTGATTCTTGGGAACAGACAATTTCTGGCCCTGTGTGAACATCAGAAATTATTTTCCTAAATCCTTCCAGTGGTTCTCAGGTAACTTCCTCACTCATGTGTGCTGACACAGGAGGAGGGTTTCTTGACCTCCTGGGTCCTTTTGGGCAGCTCTCTCCTCTCTGGCCCTCCGCCTTGACTGTTCCAGGCACCTGGCCTCACGGAAAGCACATCTCCATCTCCTCAACTCAGGCTCTGCCTGGGGGCCCTTCTCCGACACTGTGACATAGAAACTCTCCCCAGGAAGAAAAATTGGGCAGTTGTAGAGCACATCTCATTTATTTCTAGTCTTTCATGGTTCACTGTGGTTTGTTGCCCCGAAGGGGGAGGGTGGGTCTAATGTCTTGAAAACCTTTGTTCCATACAGTTGGTCCAGTGGTTTAGTTTCAGGAGGGAGAAGAAATCCAGTCCCTGTTACTTCATGTCAGCCAGCATGGAACTCTGAATGATTGTTTCTAACCTAACAGTTATTGAACACCCTTCCTGACAGTTTCTGAATCCTCATGAAAACCCTCTGAGATACGGACATTTTGGCCCCCCAGAGGTAGCACAGATTGCCGGGGAGATCACAGATGGAAACTAAAAGGATTGTGATCTGAACTCCAGCAGTCTTATTGCCTATTCTTGAAATGTGGTACCTTAATCAGCATTTCTTCCATGTCCAAATTCTATGTATATTTTTTCTGGAACAGAGTAAATCTTTTTAAGTGAATTTTTGTCCTTACAATTTGAATACATTTTCAAGAATCCGTTCTTTGATTTTTTTTTTTTTATTCAGGTACATCTGCCATTTGTGTGTTGGATTATCCTTGAAACAAATACTCATCAACGGCAGAATGACTCAATGCCATATTTTCTTACCAAGTGATAGCAGTCACAATTAGAGGATGCTGTGTTATGTTGTATTATGGAGACATCAGATGGAAAAACACAGGCAGCAACAACTTTGAGTTGAAAAGTGATTGAGGACAATTGGACACAATGTGAGAAACTAGGAATGTCTTAACTAATTTATCTTGTTATAAATCTTGATAATGTATCCTTTTTGTATGCGCCAGAACCATACCTGATATAAAGCCATCTGTGTCTATGATTAAATGAGCTCCATCAGTAAATATAAAAATGCTAAGAAATAAGACAGCATGGGTCATGGTGTTATTAGCAGTGCTTTTTCCCTTTTTGGGTGGTACATAAAATAACAGTGTGTCTTACACTTGATGGTAGCTTTGACTTAATGAAATATGGTGTCATCTATCTAAATGTTTTAACTGTTTTTCTATTTCCCCTCTGCACCAACCCTTATCTAAAGCCTTTATTTCAATAATGAAATTTCAGACATGGTGTTTTGTTTATTATAGTGCTTAATGTATGTGTTCCCAATATTGCTGTTTTGTTCCTTATTTTGTCTCTTTAACTGCAAAATCTCTATTTTTTTTCAGTTCATTCTATTGTTTTTTACTATTCCTTTCTCTGAGCTCTTTCTTTGAAAATGAGTTTTTATTAAGTTCTATGGTGGTAAGGGAATTTCTTTCATTTCCTTGGACTGAGTTCTTGACTATGGAATTAATTTCCCAGAAGGACTTTCTCACTTTATTTTTTCTACTTAAGCTTCAGCCAGATTGCACCCCCATCCATCCCTTCCTTCCTCCTGTGGGGCCCTGCCCTGGCCTGCCCCTGTAACTTCAGCCTGTCAGATTCCCACCAATTCTTCAATGTCTGTCTCAACTACTTCTTTAATAATGCTTTTCGTGATCTTGTGGGAGTGATAAGACGTCCCTCCTTCTTCCACCCCTCATGGCACCTTTCTCATCTCTTGCAGATCTTACCAGATTCTCCCTTGGAGTTTCATTATTAGGGTCACTGTGCAATAGGGTTTTTGTTTTATGTTTAGCATACCTTTGTCTTCCCCAGTCAGAGGACTTGTATATAATAGATTTTTGACAAATATTGGTTGATTTGAACTAAGTTGATATACCTAAGTTATATGAAAAAACTCCATCATATGAACTGTTAATTTCCTAACATGATTTTAAAATCATTGAGTTCTTAATACATCTCAAATAGTGGTTCTCTACCCTCAGGACACGTAAGAATCACCTGTGTAAGTAGTTTTTGTTTGTTTTAAACAGCAATCCTTGGTTCCTGCCAAATCTGCTAAAACTGTAATCATTGAAAATGAGCCCCCCCAAAAAAGTGTTTTTAAAAGCTCTACAGAGAATTTTACTCATAAAAGGTTAAAATACTGATTTTAGGAAGCCAAAGGATTTTCTTCTGAGCTGTAGGTAGATTTGAGGACCTTTCTTAGCTCTCTTAGGAACTGACCATGTGTCCTAATTAAGCAAAATAGTGCATATGCCACATAGCCAAAAATCTATTTTTCCCAGGAAGGAAGGGAAAAAAAGTAGAACAAATAAAATATAGGGCTACCATAAACCATTTCTTCACAGATTCAACATATATGTCGATGTAAAAATAATCTAGCCCTGACAATTTCTTCTTCCATAAATACGGTGACACAAAAGAAACACATAATTACCTTGTGCCCCTGAAGTACGTAGGCTCCAATATAAGACTAGACATTTTGTTGACTAAGAATAAAACACTTTTCTTTCTTTCTGTTTTTTTTTTTTTTTCTTTTGGCAGTGTCTGCTCTATTTTGTGTAAATAGTCTCGAAACATGATTTTCAGCATGGCTAGCAAAGCATGTATGCACAAGTTTGTAAGAGCATATTTATACACCACCCCAGGTAAGTCATCAATCAGGTAATGTGCACAGTTTTCTACTATGTTCTGAGTTACCCTGTGTTAATCATCCTAAAGCATTAGAGTCTTTATTAAGAATTAATGTGTTGAAGTTAGTGTCTGTACAAATTTCCAAGTAGCCTCTAGGGTTCCCATCCTCCAGAAATTTAGAACTTAATGTGGATGAAAGAATGTGGATATAAATGAACTTATTAAAGAGAAAAAGAATTGATAGAATAAGTATTTTTTTCCTACTATTGGTTGTAAATAGGCTTGTCTTTGTGGATCTGAGACTACTAATGAATTTGCACAAACCAAGCAGCAGACATACTGTGAATCTTCTATAAAGATACAGACATTTCAAATGCCAAGCTTTGGAAACAACAGGACTGCAACCTCTAAGTTTTAGGAAAGGGAGTGAGTCTGGACTTAAATCACCCATATTTTCTGTTGTGACATCACTTGGACATAAACCTGTGGCTTACTTGTGAGCAGTCCAGAGTTAATCAATGTTCACACAGGTAAACTCCTTCTGAGTTAGTTGATTTAGAAAAAGATTCTACATTCAGTGTTAGTTGCTTTTTAAGCCCCTAAAACAAATTCTTTTTCACAGCAGAGTCTGGAGAAGACGTTTTTGTGTGATCTGTTAGTAGGATGTAAGGTTCTAGAGAGCAGAAATGTTTCTATACCCTGGTTAAGCCCTAACACCAAGAACAGTGCAAGACACATAGTATATGTTCAGTAAATATTCTATGCAATACCTTCAATTTAAAATTTTCTGGTTTTTTTAATACTTAGTTCCTACTGGTAAAGTAGATTGGTTCATTATAGAAATTTGGAAAAATTTTTAAACCTAAAGGAGAATCTAAAAATTATTGATGATACCATTAACTAGAGGTAATCATCATAAACTGTGCTTTCATTAATGTGTGAGTGATTTTATAAAAATGGTTTGGTGCATGTGTGTGTACACGTGAGAATCATTAAACTTACATGCATAAAGTTTTTGGCAACATATCATGAGTGTTTTCTCATATGGCTAAATTGTTTGGAACCATGATTATTAGTGGTTACATAATTTTCACGCATGTAGATTTACCATAATTTGTCGGGTATTACCCTATTTGGGACCATTAAGTTTGTTTAATTTAGTCATTTTTGGTCAAAATAAATAATACAACTATGAATGTCCTTATATATTAGTCTTTTGACATCACTAATTATCCCCTTAGGATAACTTGTCTTTGAAATGTTTATAGAAATTTATAGCGAAATAAAAATTTTCAGGAATGTCCCTTTACTTCACTCTTGATAACATCAATTATCGTTCTTTTCCATTGTTTCCAACTATGTAAAAGGTAATATCTCATTATGTCTGAATTTGAACTTAAATTTCTCCTTGTGCGTAACAGCATGTTTTCATAAACAGATATTTTAATAAATTAATTGTATGTGTTATTTATGTTTTTGGTTGTCTGTTTCTTAGTGACTTGTAAGAGCACTTTATATATTACAATAGGATGCATTTATCTGTTGCACAAATTTTTCCCCTTTGCCATTTCATCTTAAATGTTATAATGCTTTTGATGTACAGAAGATTTACATTTTTGTATATTTCAACACACTGATTTGTGGTTTATTTTCTAACTTTCATTCCTACCATGCTCTTTGTTAACTGACATTACCTATAATCATTTCATTTTAGTCCTTCTGTGGCTTTATATTTCAGGTAGGTTGAATTTTTTAACCAATCTATAATTTATTTCAGTGTACTTTGTGAGACAGAAATTGAATTTTATCTTTTACCAATTGTCTTGTTATAATTTATTCAATAACAGTTTCCCTCCCCAATTATTTTGTATACAAATTTTATGATAAACTAAATTTTGTTCCTGGTTTCTTCAGTTAGAATATCTGCTTCTTCATACTTCACCTGTATCAAAGCTTGATAATACCTTTTATGTGGTAGAATAAATCTCTTCTCTTTATTCTTATTTTTTTTTAATCTCAAGGCAATCCCCTGTAATTTTAAATTTCAAGTAAACTTTAGAATCCTATTAGCAAGTAAGAGGGGGAAAGGTAAGATTTCCACCAAAAGTAAATAATTAAAATTTTAAAATAAGTTGGAAAGAAATCTGTTTATAATCCTGAGTTCTCCATCATATTATGTGCCCACACAGCACAAAATTATGTTTACACAAATGTATATCTCCTTTTTTCAATAAAATAAAATCTTCTATGTCTCTCATCAAAGTTGTAACATTTTCTTCACATAGAATAAGTGTATTTCATGCCATATTTATCCACGTGTATTTTAATATTTTTCTTGGGATTTTTTTAACAGTTGTCAGGCATATGGGTTGTTTTCACTTTTTGGCTGTTATGTTTAATGCTTTTATGAACATTTGTGTGGAAGTCTTTGTGTAGACATAGGTCTTCATTTCTCTTGGGTAGACATAAGACTGGAACTACTGGTTCACTTGGTAACTCTATACTTAACCCTTTGAGTACCGCCAGATGGTCTTCCATAACAGCTGCACTATTTTGCATTTTTTTACTCGTAGTGTATGGGGGTTCTAATTTCTCCATCCTTGTCAACACTTGTTATTATCTGCTTCTTTTATTCTAGCAATCTTAGTGGGTGTGAAGTGGTATCTCATTGTAGTTTTAAATTAAGATTTTTTATGATACCTTTAAACTAGTCATTGCTCTTATAAAGTAAAACTATAGTAACTCTCATAACAGATTTTCTTAAGACCCTTTGCCCCTGTGCCTCTGTCAGACATATTGGCTGATGCCTCATGCACAACGAACACTAGTGGCCAGTGCTATTCTCCAGCATCCACATGGGAGAGTCAGAGCTGTGCACTGCTTACAAATGCAGGTTCTGTGCCCAGACTGCCTGGAGTCAAGTCTCAGCTCTGCAGGTTACCTGCTGGTATGACCCAGGAAAGTTATATACATTGGATCACAGATGTCCCCAAATTCTTGGTATTAACAGATATGATTTATGCAAGAGAGACAAAAGGGAATTTTAATGAGCGTACACATGCCGAGAGAAATAACCTTAGTTTTATAATCCCCAAATTGGCAAGTTGTCATAAACATTTAAGTTGAAATCATATATTTTCAGGCATATTTGTATAATTTTAATGATTCTCCACTTTAATAATTAATAACTTGTTTTCAATAAAGAAATCAAATACTGTTATCAATTTTATGAAATAAAATATTTCCATAATATTTTTGTATTTATTTTATACATAATTATCTTTTCAAATGAATTCTAATTGATTTTTAGGAAATAAGTATTACCTACAAGTAGTAACATACTAATAAATGTTTAATAATTGGCTCTGGAAAATGTATGTATATACATATATATGTGTGTGTGTATACACACACAGGCTTATAAATTTTATTGATATAAAGGATTGTAACACATGATTAAAAAATACAATTTATAATACTTTTTATTGAAAGTCCTGTATAGTCAATTGATTCTCAAAGAATGCTTTCATTGATTTTTGCCAAACTCCTCTATTTGAAGCAACCATGGTTGTTCTTCAACCATGAATTGAAAAGTGGAGTTGCAACCTAATTTACTTTTCCCCCAAAATTTATTGTCATCAAATTAGGTGCATGATCTATAGGTGAACTCTTTCTCACCCTTGATCAAGGACATTAATTGGTAACATGCAGACCTTCACTGCCACCAGGGTTCTGCTGCTCAAGAGATAGCCCGGAGTGTTGTCTGTGGTTGGAGTACATTCATCCCTTCTGTTCCATTTATTGCAAAATGAGCTGCTGAATTACTCAACGGGACAGAGTTTGCTCAGTAACAGCTAAGGCACTCTTCAGATATATCAGCCAACTCTAGTAGTGCCAATTGCTAGGGAAAGTTAAATTTTATTTATCATTTTCCTCTTTTCATCTTTTCCATGTAACTTCTAAATTTCTCATATATGTCTACTATTTTTCCAAAGTGGTTTCTACAAAAGCTGATTTATCATACTCTACTTGTTTTGTTTATAACCCTTCAACCAGCCAGTATATATTTTTATTCTTGACGCAGACTCCCTTGAGCCCTATTCATGACTGCTCAAATTTGTTTCAAAGATAAAATGTCCTATTCAATCATTTAGAATTGAACATGAGAGATTCTCTAAATTTTCCTCCTGTTCAGGCAGCAAGTTACTCTGCTGTTCTACAGAACTTCTTTTTTTCATTGACATGCAATATTTTTTAAGAGTTGACCATTTTTCTCTTTTTGCTCAACTTTACATATTGATTTATAGTTAAATATGAGCCATAATTATCCCAAGAATGGAATAAACACCTTTCTGAAATTTTTGAAAGTGAATGAAAGAAAAAATGACATTTACTGTACTTCTGCATTAGTTTACAGAGATCCAGCAAACCAAAGTAGCCACTTAGTAATCCCAGAGTACTTGGATTCTGATTATTTCCTCACTGTGTTTGAGAAAACACAAGAGTGGACACAAGGTCTGCTGGTGATTGGCTTTCCTTTGAGCAAAGCCTGAACTCCAGGAATACGCAATGGCAGGAGACAGTGCCTTTGCCTGGGTCTCCCTTCATGCCCTAGCCACCCAACCACTTTGGGCTCTAGTGCATTCACGACTTGTGGAGGGCAGAGGTCTCCAAAAGCCCTGGGGTCTTTACTTACCTCTAGGTCTTGTTTACCTAAATTAGGAACCTTAGATGTTTTACTAGCATCTTCTCGGATTACTTCCTAGGCAGCTGCTCCTTCTCAAGAATGGCGTCTGACTTACAGTACTTCCTGCTAACTACATTCCCTGACATTCCAACTGGAACCTGAAAAGCTGACCTAAAGTTCCAGCTGGCCTTGGGACTTTCACAAAATGATCATCTTTCCCTTCCTTTCCTCTCCTTTCCCTCCCCTCCCTGCCTTCTCCATCCATCATCTCTCTTTTTCTTCTTTCTTCCACACAGTTTTCTGATGAGCTTTTGTCCAAGCAAATTATTGTGATACATGTAGTGAATTTCATAAGCCATCATGATTCCCTCATGTAACTGGAAACTTAGTTTATTAGTTTCCTCTTTATGCTGTAACAAATTACCAAAAATTTAGTGGCTTAAAAAACACAAATTAATTAATTATATTATAGTTCTGACCTCAGAAGTCCAAAAACTGTGTTAAGATGCTAAAATCAAGGCTTACATTCCTTCTAGAGGCTTTCTAGAGGCCTTTCTGACTCCTTGCTTTTTCTTCTGTAGGTGATCCACGTCCCTTAGCTTATGCTACGTCACTCAACCTCTGCTTCTCTTGGCACATCTCCTCTTCTGATTCTCCCGTCTTCTTCTTTCCTTATAAGAAAACTTGTAATTACATTGTGTCTACCTGGATAATCAGAATAATCTCCCCATCTCAAAATCCTTAACTTAAATACACTCGCAAAGTCTCTTTTGTCATGTAAGGTAACACATTCACAAGTACCAAAGACTAGGACATGAACATCTTTGGGGACTTGTTATTCTGCCTACTACACTTACTCTCAATTATGCATATCTTGTGCTGCCATTTCTGTATTTGTATGTTTATTTTTGCAAACAGGTTTACCATAAGAAAAAGGCTTCTGGAGTGGAGCAAAATATGAACATGAAGGATTGATCATCTGTTTACCGTAATGTAAACAGTATCAGGAAAATCCAAGCATTGGGGCGCCTGGGTGGCTCAGTCGTTAAGCGTCCGCCTTCGGCTCAGGTCATGATCCTAGAGTCCTGGGATCGAGCCCTGCATCAGGCTCCTTGCTCCGCGGAAAGCCTCCTTCTCCCTCTCCCACTCCCCCGCTTGTGTTCCCTCTCTCGCTGTGTCTCTGTCAAACAAATAAAATCTTAAAAAAAAAAAAAAATCCAAGCATTCAAATATCCTTGTTATAAGAACAATCTGAGGTCTTGCTCATTAATATAGTCAATCTTATTCTTGAGCCAAATAAGTGCAAAAATTATCCTGACACTTGGTTGGACTCTGGGAAAGCTCAAAATCTTGGATGTAAAATGGAATATTCATTATGCTTAACAGAAGGGATTCTAAAGCTTACTGATTGGCTATAATTTTACATAATAATTTAGGGACCCCATGTGAATATTAATTCAACAGAGGATCTACTCTTGTATTTCATGGTATTGGAAGACAAACTGCAAGTTAGTGTTGGCGCCTCTGATCATTCTACATCAGTCCTTTGTAATATAGACTATGAGTCCCATATGGGACCTCATATGGACCACATATTATTAATGGCTTCTGTGGAATACTAATCCCTCTCTCCCTCCAACCTGGTCCTATAAATAGTAGAATTGTCACTTTATTTAAGTTTGATACCTCTTTTTGCACATTATTATACAATTATGGTCATCTATTTAAATTACATTTTCTGTAAGTTCTTTATGTCCTGAGGCAATTCTGAATTCAAAAGACTTGATGTTGATGGGGTGCCTGGGTGGCTCAGTTTGTTAAGTGTCTGCTTTAGGCTCAGGTCATGGTCCCAGGGTCCTGGGATCAAGCCCCGCATTGGGCTCCCTGCTCAGTGGGAAGCCTGCTTCTCCTTCTCCCACTCCCCCTGCTTGTGTTCCCTCTCTCACTGTGTCTCTCTCTGTCAAATAAATAAATAAAATCTTTAAAAAAAAAAGACTTGATGTTGAATCTGTCAGTCATGATGGGGAAAAAAAAAGTTGTAATTTCAGTTAATGAAATTCACCAAAGACTTTAAATTGAATTTAATCAGATCAGGTCAAACATATAGCATAATAGCTTTGTACTGGTAGTGAAATAAAATGTTCTCAGAAGAGACTAAAATGATGTATCAGGTTATACAATTTGAGATGTTTCCTTATGCAACAGAAAAAGCTTAACTATAAAAGAGTAGCCTATCCATAACTTTCTGACTCCAGCCTGGGTGGAGTGAACACACTCTACCCTGTGACACTCTCACATTGAGCAAACTATAAACTCTGGACAGAATGCATGAAGTAGCTATGACTCTGAAAATAAATGCTAACAGGTGTATTTAAGAAAAGAGACCACAGTCTGATGTAATATGACATTTGTAGGAATTTCTCATGTCTTCCCCTCCAGAATCATTCTACCCAGACTCAAAACCAGTTAAAACCCAGAGGTATGCAGTGGGTGGAGGTGGGAATAACTCCAATAGGAGTCCTCTCTTATAGGTACAAAAGCAGGAAACAAGACTCCAAGTGTCATAAAGAGTAAGAGGAAATCCCTCCTTTGTTTCTCTTCTTTCTCACTGCAGCCCTTAGACACTACCATGATGGCATGTTAGGGGCAAAGATGATGGCAGCTGTGGCTCCAAGTGAACCACTCTGAGGGAAGAAGCTTCACTCTGACAAGAGAAGCTATAGTCACAAGACTGTAGGGGAACTATGGGGCAATTCCTACCGCTATTTTTTCCTCAGTTCTTGTGCTTCTCGGTCCCCCAATAGATGTAGTCATGAGAATTGTGATGCAGATCAGAGAAAGTAGAGTTTTGGCTTTCTGGCTGAAGTATTGGGAAAGGCGGAGGGGGTGGCAGATCATGGAAACTTTAGCGAGATTGTGAAGGGGAGGAAGCTGGAGAGATCAATTCCATAATGTTGCTTTTGAACTCCCAGTTTCATCCAAGAGCTGTACATGAGTGCAGAGTGCATCTAATCTTAAATAGCATACCCTAAATTTTAAGAAGTTCAATAAAGGACAAACCACAAGCTAGGTCTCAGATTGGCTACCAGGGCTGTGCATATGAAACAGACCTAAGTGGCACTGAAAAGGCCTAGGAAAATAAATGAATAGTGAAACCACAGCTTAAAAAAGTGGATCAGAAGCATGGACTAAAACTCATTTGACTCTTGATCGCAGCTAAGGTCTTGGTCTCAAAGTCATGTTAAAAATAAAACTAACCAGGGAAATCGCCTGCTGGAACAAACAAACAAAAAGTCAACATTTTCAAGATTTAAGTAAGACCCACAGTCTCATGATACAATATTCAAAATGTCCAGGATATGATCCAAAATTGCTCAGCAAATGAGAAGTCAGGTAAATCACAATTTATAGGAAAAGGCAATCAAAAGCAGCTATTACAACCATGCTCAGAGAAGTAAGGCTGAAACATTTTTGAAACAAATAGTAAGATAGGAAGTCTCGGCATAGATATAAGAAAAATACTTTAAAAAGGACCAAATAAAAATTTGAGAACTAAAAAATACAAAAATCAACATAAATAATGCAGTAGATGGAGCAAATAAAAGAATGAAAAGGACAAAAGAAATAGTCAATGACTTTGAAGAAAGAAATTATACCATCTGAACAGCAGAGAGAAAAACAGGAGAAGAAAATGAAAAGACTCTGGAAAAGGTCAAAGGTGTAACATTTATTTCATCAGACTCCCAGAAGGAGAAGAGAAAGCAAGGCACAGAAAACTTGCTTGAGAAAAAAAAAAGTCTGAAACTCCTTAAAATTGAGCAAAAGACAAACTTACAGATTCAAAAAGTACAGCAAATCTAAAAAAGTGTTAACTTAGAGAAATCCACACCCAGATGCATAATAACCTAACAAGTTATCAATTAATGCAATAGAAAGAATTTGAAAGCATCCAGAGAATAAACAATGCATTACCCATTAGGAAACAGCAGTTGGAATGACCGCGTGTTTTAAGTGGAAAGGTCGAGCAATAACATTATAAAAGTGATGAAGGGAAAAAAACTATAAATTGAAAACTGCATATCTAGCAAAAATATTCTTTAGGAAGAAAGATGAAATAAAGACAATCTCAGATAAAAGGAAAATAAGAATCTGTTGTTAGTAGATCTGCTATATAAAAGAAACCCTAAAGTGAGTTCTTCAGGCTTCTGAATCACAGGGAAACATGGGAACATCAGCAAAAAAGAAAGCATGAAAGAAATTGTAACTATACAGATAAATAAAATGGGCTATTCTCCTCTTATGTTGTTTGAAACAGGTATGCAGATGAGGGAAAATGTTATAACATTGTCTACAACAATGGGTTTTTAAGTATGCAGAGGTAATAATATATGACAACTACAAGGATGCGGAAAATAAAGACACCTATATGGTGGGAAGCTTTCAACATTCCATGTGAAATGATAAAATATCAATTCCAAGTAGAGCATGAAAAGTTGAGTTTGTATATTGTAATCCTTACAGCAATCATTAAAAAATTATACAATATAGTCAAAACTCATAGAAGATTTAAAATGAATCACTCAAAAATTCAAATAATTCAAAAGGAAGCATCAAAGAAGAAAAGAGGGAATGAAAAAGAGAGGAAACAGAATACAAAAAGCATAATGGTAGAACTACATCCAAATATAAAAAATAATTACATGAAATATAAATGATCTCAACACATTAATTAAAAGACAGACTGGTGTATGTCAAGAGAAGTAATGATGGATAAAAAGAAGATCCAACCATATACTATCTAAGAGCAGCGCACTTTAAAATAATGATATGAGGGGGTGGAGCAAGATGGCGAAGGAGTAGGAGACCTGGATTTCGCTGGTCTCAGGAATTCAGCTGGATAGGAGCAAACCATTCTGAACACCTATGAACTCAACAGGAGATCAAAGAAAAGAATAGCAACAACTCTGAACAGAAAAGCGACCACTTTCTGGAAGGTAGGACGTGCGGAGAAGTGAATCTGAGGTGATATTCACAAAGATAGACAGTGGGGGAGGGGGGCCCCGTTAGCCACTTCTGGCAAGTGATAGAGCAGAAGAGCACAAAAATGGAACTTTTAGAAGTCGGCTCCACTGAGGGACGTCGCTCCAGTGGGTAAGCAGGAAGTGGCACCCTCGCGGGACAGTGTGGTCTCAGGACCCTTGGGGTCACAGAAAGACCGGGGGTGCCTGAGTGCAGCAGAGCTCCCAGGTATCTGAGCAGGGAAGCCAGCTACAGAGACGGAGCTGAGGCACAGGCTCTCAGCTCCAGGTTGCTATAAACCGTGATCCGCAGCATAGTCAGTCCACTGCTCCTCCAGCAGGGACCCAACAAGCGGCAGATCCGGGGAGACTCCCCTTCTTCCCACCCCCCCCCCCCCCGGGGAGCGGCGCGGGAGCTTGCCACAGGGATCTGCTGGGTGTGAAGACTCCACACCGAGTCGGGTGCCAGAGATAGAAACGCTGAGTCCCAGGATGGGTGAGCACCAAGTGCAGCCAGAGTCTGGGGAGGCGGGACTGACTGCTTTTCTCTGGGGGCGCACTGAGGAGCGGGACCCCAAGTTCTTCGCTCCTCCGGGCAGAGATTGGGAGGCTGCATTTTCACTCTCCAAAGATGTACCGAAAGCTTGCAGGGAACAGAAGCTCCTGAGAGCAAAACCCAGCAGATTACTTACCCGGACCAGGCAAGGATGGGGCAATTTCGCCTCTGGCAAAGACATTTGGGAACCACGACAACAGGCCCCTCCCCCAGAAGATCAGCAAGAACAGCCAGCCAAGACCAAATTTACCGATCAATGAGAACGGCAGAACTCCAGGGCTAGGGGATACAGCACATGGAATCCATGGCTTTTCCCCCTTCTGATTCTTTAGGCTTTCAAAGTTAAGTTTTTTTTAAACTGTCTTTTTTTTTAATTTTTCTTTTTCCCTTTTTCATCCAAAATCTTATCAATCCTTTTTTTAAAAAACATTTTTATTTTTCATTTTTAGAGTCATATTCTATCCCTTCTAGTAGTTACCCTTATTTTTAGCATATATATATATAAGTTGTTCTCTCTTTAAAATTTTGAGATACAGTTTCTTCTACCAGATCAAAATATACCCTAAATCTCTAGTCTATGGCTTTGTTCTAGTCTCCTGCCTAATCACATTCTCTCCCTTTTTTTTTAAATCCTCTTCTTTCATTATTCAATGTCTTAACAATTTCTTTTATAAAAATTTTTATAATTTTCATCTTTACAGTCATATTCCATCCCTTCATTGTATCAACACTTATTTTGTACATATATAAGTTTTTCTTTCTTTAAAATTTTGGGAGGCATTTTCTTCTAACACACCAAAATAAACCCAAAATCTAGTGTGTGGCACTGATCTATGCACTAGCCTGATCATATTTGATCATATTCTCTTTTTTTGTTTTGTTCTGTTTTTGTTTGTTTTTATCTTTTCCTTTTTCTTTTTCTTTTCTTTATCTTTTTTCTTTCTTTCCCTTTCTTTAGCCCCGGCTGCAGGTCTTTTCTGATTTGTTTACAGTATATTCTCTGGGGACGTTGGTACCCTGTTAGCATTTTGTTCTCCCATTCATCTATTCTCCTCTGGACATAATGACAAGACGGAAAAAAATCACCTCAACAGAAAGAACAAGAGGCAGTAACGACTCCCAGGGACCTACTCAATATGGATATTAGTATGATGTCAGACCTAGAGTTCAGAATCATCATTTTAAAGATACTAGCTGGGCTTGAAAAAAGCATGGAAGTTATTAGAGAAATCCTTTCTGGAAAAATAAAAGAACTACAATCTAACAAAGTCAAAATCAAAAAGGCTATTAATGAGGTGCAATCAAAAAAGGGGGCACTAACTGCTAGGATAAATGAGGCAGAAGAGAGAATTAGCGATATAGAAGACCAAAGATGGAAAATAAAGAAGCTGAGAAAGGAGAGATAAACAACTACTACATCACAAGAGCAGAATTCGAGACATAAGCAATACCATAAGATGAAACAACATTAGAATAATTGGGATCCCAGAAGAAGAATAAAGACAGAGAGGGGCAGAAGGTATATTGGAGCAAATAATAGCCGAGAACTTCCCTAATGTGAGGAAGGAAACAGGCATCAAAATCCAGGAGGCACAGAGAACCCCTCTCAAAATGAATAAAAATAGGTCAACACCCCGACATCTAATAGTAAAACTTACGAGTCTCAGAGACAAAGAGAAAATCCTGAAAGCAGCTCGGGAGAAGAGATATGTAACCTATAAAGGTAGAAATATTAGATTGGCAACAGACCTATCCACAGAGACCTGCCAGGCCAGAAAGGAATGGCATGATATCTTCAGACACTAAATGAGAAAAATATGCAGCCAAGAATACTATATCCAGCTAGAGTGTCATTGAAAATAGAAGGAGAGATAAAAAGCTTCCAGGACAAAGAAAACTAAAGGAATTTGCAAACACAAAACGAGCCCTCCAAGAAATATTGAAAGGGGTCCTCTAAGCAAAGAGAGAGACTGAAACCAACATAAACCAGAAAGGAACACAGACAATATACAGTCACAGTCACCTTACAGGCAATACAATGGCACTAAATTCATACCTTTCAATAGTTACCCTGAATTTAAATGGGCTAAATGCCCAATCAAAAGACACAGGTTATCAGATTAGGTTAAAAAACAAGACCCATCGATATGCTGTCTGCAAGAGACTCATTTTAGACCGAAAGACACCCCCACATTGAAAGTGAGGGGGTGGAAAACCATTTACCATGCTAATGGACACCAAGAGAAAGCTGGGGTGGCAATCCTTATATCAGACAAATTAGATTTTAAATCAAAGAATGTAATAAGAGATGAAGAAGGACACTATATCCTACTTAAAGGGTCTATCCAACAAAAAGATCTAACAATTGTAAAGATCTATGCCCCTAACATGGGAGCAGCTATTACATAAGGCAATTAAGAAGAAAAGCAAAGAAACAAATTGACAACAATACAACAAAGTAAGGGATGTTAACACCCCCCTCACTGAAATGGACAGATCATCTAAGCAAAAGATCAACAAGGAAATAAAGACTTTAATGGACACACTGGACCAAATGGACTTCACACACATAGTCAGAACATTCCATTCCAAAGCAACAGAATACGCATTTCTCTAGTGCCCATGGAACATTCTCCAGAAGAGATCACATCCAAGGTCACAAATCAGGTCTCAACTGGTACCAAAAGATTGGGATCATACCCTGCATATTTTCAGATCACAATGCTTTGAAACTAGAACTCAATCACAAGAGGGAAGTCGGAAAGAACTCAAATACATGGAGGCTAAAGAACTCCTACTAAGGAATGAAGGGGTCAACCAGGAAATTAAAGAAGAATTTAAAAAATTCATGGAAACCAATGAAAATGAAAACACAACTGTTCAAAATCTTTGGGATACAGCAAAGGCAATCCTAAGAGGAAAGTATGTAGCAATACAAGCCTTTCTCAAGAAACAAGAAAGGTTTCAAATACACAACCTCACCCTACACCTAAAGGAGCTAGAGAGAAAAGAGCAAATAAAGCCTAAACCCAGCAGGAGAAGAGAAATAATAAAGATCAGAGCAGAAATCAATGAAATAGAAACCAAAAGAACAGTAGAACAGATCAATGAAACTAGGAGCTGGTTCTTTGAAAGAATTAACAAGATGGATAAATCCCTGGCCAGACTTATCAAAAAGAAAAGAGAAATGATCCAAATCAACAAAATCATGAATGAAAGAGGAGAGATCACAATCAACACCAAAGAAATACAAACAATTATAGGAATATATTATGAGAAACTCTATGCCAGCAAATTAGATAACCTGGAAGAAATGGGTGCATTCCTAGAGATGTATCAACTACCAAAGTTGAACCAGGAAGGAATAGAATACCTGAACAGACCTATAACCACTCAGGAAATTGAAGCAGTCATCAAAAATCTCCCAAGAAACAAAAGCCCAGGGCCAGATGGCTTCCCAGGGGAATTCTATCAGACATTTAAAGAAGAATTAATACCTATGCTCCTGAATCTGTTCCAAAAAATAGAAATGGAAGGAAAACTTCCAAACTCATTTTATGAGGCCACCATTACCTTGATCCCCAAACCAAAGACCCCATCCAAAAGGAGAATTACAGACCAATATCCTTGATGAACATGGATGCAAAAATTCTCACCAAAATACTAGCCAATAGGATCCAACAGTACATTAAAAGGATTAATCACCACGACCAAGTGGGATTTATCCCTGGGCTGCAAGGCTGGTTCAACATCCGCAAATCAATCAACGTGATACAATACATTAACAAAAGAAAGAACAAGAATCATATGATCCTCTCCATAGAAGCAGAAAAAGCATTTGACAAAGTACAGCATCCTTTCTTGATCAAAACTCTTCAGAGTATAAAGATAGAGGGTATATACCTCAATATCATATAAGCCATCTATGAAAAACCTACAGCGAATATCATTCTCAATGGGGAAAAACTGAGAGCTTTCCCCCTAAGGTCAGGAACACAGCAGGGATGTCCATTATCACCACTGCTATTTAACATAGTACTGGAAGTCCTAGCCACAGCAATCAGAGAAGAAAAAGAAATCAAAGGCATCCATATCGGTAAGGAGGAAGTCAAACTCTCACTCTTTGCAGATGATATGATACTGTATGTGGAAAACCCAAAAGACTCCACCCCAAAACTGCTAGAACTCATACAGGAATTCAGTAAAGTGGCAGGACATAAAATCAATGCACAGAAATCAGTGGCATTCCTATACACCAACAACAAGACAGAAGAGACAGAAATTAAGGAGTCGATCCCAATTACAATTGCACCCAAACCCATAAGATACCTAGGAATAAATTTAACCAAAGAGGCAAAGGATCTGTGCTCAGAAAACTATAAAATACTCATGAAAGAAATTGAGGAAGACACAAAGAAATGGAAAAACGTTCCATGCTCATGGATTGGAAGAACAAACATTGTGAAGATGTCAATGCTACCTAGAGCAATCTACACATTCAATGCAATCCCCATCAAAATAGCATCCACTTTTTTTAAAGAAATGGAACAAATAATCCTAAAATATGTATGGAACCAGAAAAGAGCCCGAATAGCCAGAGGAATGTTGAAAAGAAAAGCAAAGCTGGCGGCATCACAATTTCAAACTTCCATCTCTATTACAAAGCTGTCATCAGCAAGACAGTATGGTTTTGGCACAAAAACAGACACATCGATCAATGGAACAGAATAGAGAGCCCATAAATGCACCCTCAACTCTATGGTCAACTCATCTTCGACAAAGCAGAAAAGAATGTCCAATGGGAAAAAGACAGTCTCTTCCACAAATGGTGTTGGGAAAATTGCACAGCCACATGCAGAAGAATGAAACTGTACCATTTCCTTACACCACACACAAAAATAGACTCACAATGGTTCAAAGACCTAAACGTGAGACAGAAGTCCATCAAAATCCTAAAGGAGAACACAGGCAGCAACCTCTTTGACCTCAGCTGCAGCAACTCCTTCCTAGAAACTTTGCCAAAGGCAAGGGAATCAAGGGAAAAAATGAACATTTTTATCAAGGTAAAAAGCTTTTGCACAGCGAAGGAAACATTCCACAACACCAAAAGACAACCGACAGAATGGGAGAAAATATTTGCAAATGGCATATCAGATAAAGGGCTAGTATCCAAAATCTATAAAGAACTTATCAAATTCAACACCCAAAGAACAAATAATCCAATCAAGAAATGGTCAGAAGACATGAACAGACGTTTTTCCAAAGAAGACATCCAAATGGCCAACAGACACATGAAAAAGTGCTCAACATCGCTCAGCATCAGGGAAATCCAAATCAAAACCTCAATGAGATACCACCTCACACCTGTCAGAATGGCTAGAATTAGCAAGTCAGGAAACGACAGATGTTGGCGGGGATGCGGAGAAAGGGGAACCCTCCTACACTGTTGGTGGGAATGCAAGCTGGTGTAGCCACTCTGGAAAACAGTATGGAGGTTCTTCAAACAGTTGAAAATAGAGCTACCATACGATCCAGCAATTGCACTACTGGGTATTTACCCCAAAGATACAAATGTAGGGATTGAAGGGGTACGTGCACCCCGATGTTTATAGCAGCAATATCCACAATAGCCAAACTGTGGAAAGAGCCAAGATGTCCATCGACAGATGAATGGATATATAAGGGGTGGTATATACACACAATGGAATATTGTGCAGCCATCAAAAGGAATGAAATCTTGCCATTTTCAACGACGTGGATGGAACTGGAGGGTGTTATGCTGAGTGAAATAAGTCAATCAGAGAAAGACATGTATCATATGACCTCACTGATATGAGGAATTCTTAATCTCAGGAAACAAACTGAGTGTTGCTGGAGTGGTGGGGTGTGGGAGGGATGGGGTGGCTGGGTGATAGACATTGGGGAGAGTATGTGCTATGGTGAGCACTGTGAATTGTGCAAGACTGTTGAATCACAGATCTGTACCTCTGAAACAAATAATGCAACATATGTTAAGAAAAAAAAAAGAAGATGATAGCAGGAGGGGAAGAATGAAGGGGGGGAAATTGGAGGGGGAGTCGACCCATGAGAGACGATGGACTCTGAAAATCAGAGTAAGGGTTCTAGAGGAGAGAGGGGTGGGGGGATGGGTTAGCCTGGGGATGGGTATTAAAGAGGGCACGTTCTGCATGGAGCACTGTGTGTTATGCACAAACAATGAATCATGGAACACTACATCAAGAACTAATGATGTCATTAATGGTGATTAACATAACAATAAAAAATTAAAAAATAATGATATGGGAAGTATAAATGTAAAAAGATGGAAAAGATTTCTTATGCAAAGGATAGTGGAAAGAAAACTTTTGTGGCCATATAAATATCACATAATGTAGATTTCAGAGCATGGAAAATTACTTAAAATAGACATTGCATAATGATAAAACTCAGTAAAGATAACAACCTAAGTGTTTATATATCTAAGAACAAACCTTTTTTTTAGAAAGATTTTATTTATTTATTTATTTATTTATTTGAGAGAGAGAGTGAGTGAGAGAGAGTAAGCACAAATGGGGGAGGAGCAGAGGGAGAAGGAGACTCCCCACTGATCAGGGAACCTGATGCAGGGCTTGATCCCAAGACTGCAGGATCATGACCTGAGCTGAAGTCAGATGCTTACCCGACTGAGTCACCCAGGCACCCCATAACAGCAAAGCTTTGAAGTAGAAGGAAAAAAGTGACAGAAATAAAAGGAGAACTACAGGTGGAGAATTCTAAGTCTCTCTCTCAGTAATCAATGAACAGGTCAAAACAAAATCAGAACAGGAGACAAAGGAAAATAACCCCATAGCCAAATGGATCTAATTGACATTTACAGACTGTTCTTCCAACAACAGCAAAATATGCATTATTTTTAAGTGCACATGGCAAAAATGCATAAACATAGACCATATTCCACACAAACTTAATGATTTAAAAGATATAAAATCATTAAAAGTTTATTTCCTGACCATAATGGAATTAAACTAAATATCAGTAACTGGAAAATCATAGAAAATAATGGAAACTCTTTAACCAAACTCCTGAAAATTAACATCAACTAAATAATCAAGTGGTTAAATAAGGAGTCTCAAGGGATCTTAGGAAAATAGTTTGATATGTTTTACATACCAAAATTTGTGGGATACAGTCAAAACAGTGCTTACAGAGAGATGTATCACATTAAATGACCATGCCAGGGCAGAGATGTCTAAGGAATCTTTCTGGCTGAGGGATTGCTGTGCCAGATGGAGAAGTTCTGGAACAGAAGTGTGGAGGATGCCAAGTTGTGTGTTCAGGCTCTGTCAGGTCTCAAGGATTGGGCAGAAGCTTAGAGCACCTCAAGTAGCGAGAGTTTATTGGAAGACTGTACAGAAGATATAAAAGAAAGCAAAAATCAGTTTTAAAAAATTATTAGCAAATACATGCATGCCTCATGAGAAACTGACCTGTGTTCATCATTTTTCAGGGCATAACAAATTCATGGGCTTTGGGCATATTTAGCTTCATATCCAGGATCTCCATTTATTAGTTTGATGATCTGAGGTGATGTACTACTCTTCAGCCCTTGACATACAGCAAGTCCTCAATAAATGGTAAGTGTTGGGGCTGGTGGTGGTGATAGTAAAAGCAGGGAGCAGCTTAAGAGATGCAGCAGCACCCCTGCAGTCTGTGTGTTGCTGACTCAGTTCCTCTATTTCTGCTTCTCACTGCTTCTTTCTTCTCCTCTGTCATTTCATTTCTCTCTCTTCAGACCCTTCTTCAGGGTCCTCCAGGATCCTGGATTAAGACTTGCTTGTTTGGATGACATGATACTATATATAGAAAACCCTAAAGACACCATAAAACAAATGACTGGAACTGATAAATGAATTCAGTAAGGTCACAGAACATAAAATCAATATGCAGAAATCCATTGTATTTCTATACACTACACTAAGAGAAATTAAGAAAACAATCCCATTTACAATTGCATCAAAAAGAATAAAATACCTAGGAATCAACATAACCAAGAGGTAAAAGACTTGTACTATAAAAAGTATAAAACATTGATGAAATAAATTGAAGATGACACAAACAAGTGGAAAGATATTCCATGCTCATGGGAAAACAAATATTGTTAAACTGTCCATACTACCCAAAGTGATATACAGATTTAATGCAATCCCTATCAAAATACCAAAGGCATTTTTCACAGAACTAAAAGAAATAATCCTAAAATTTGTATAGAACCACAAAAGACCCTAAACAGCCAAATCAATCTTCAAAAAGAACAAAACTGGATATATCACAAGCCCACATTTCAAGATATACTACAAAGCTATAGTAATTAAAACAGTATGGTACCAGCACAAAAACAGACACATAGATCAATGAAACAGAATAGAGATCCCAGAAATAAACCCACAGTTATGTGGTCAATTAATCTTTGACAAAGGAGGCAAGAATATGCAATGGGGAAAATGTGTCTTCAACAAATGGTGTTGGAAAAACTGGACAGCTACATGCAAAATAACGAAACTGGACCACTTTCTTAAACCATACACAAAAATAAAATTCAAAAATGGATAAAGGGACTAAATGTGATATCTGAAACCATAAAAATCCTAGAAGAGAGCACAAGAAGTAATAATGTCTCTGACATAGGCTGTAGCAACACTTTTCTAGATGTGTCTCCTGAGACAAAGGAAACAAAAGCAAAAATAAACTACTGGGACTACATCAAAATAAAAAGCTTCTGCACAGCAAAGGAAGCAATCAACAAAACTAAAAGACAATCTATTGAATGGCATCAGATACTTCCAAATGACATATCCAATAAAGGGTTAGTATTCAAAATATATAAAGAACTTTACAACTCAACAACAAGAAGCAAATAATCTAATTAAAAATGGGCAGAAGACGTGAACAGACATTTCTCCAAAGAAGACATACAGATGGCCAACAGATACAAGAAAAGATGCTCAACATCACTCATCATCAGAGAAATGCAAACCAAAACCACAGTAAGCTAAAATAAAAACACAAGAAACAACAAGTGTTGGTGAGGATGTGGAGAAAAAAGTCCTCTTGTACTGCTGGTGGGAATGCAAACAATACAACCATTCTGGAAACCAGTATGGAGATTCCTTAAAAACATTGGAAATAGAATCACCTTATGATCCAGTAATTCCACATTTACTCAAAGAATATGAAAACACTAATTCAAAAAGATATATGCACTCTTATGTTTATTGCAGCATTATTTACAAGGGCCAAATTATGGAAGCAACCCAAGTGTCAATCAATAAATGAATGTATAAAGAAGAAGTGGTATATATATACAATGGAATATTATTCAGTGATAAAAAAGAATGAAATCTTGCCATTTGCAAAAACATGGATGGATCTAGAGAGTATAATACTAATTGAAATAAGTCAGTCAGAGACAAATACCATATGATTTCACTCATATGTGGAATTTAAGAAACAAAACAAAGAGAAAAGAGACAAACTAAGAAACAGACTCAACTATAGAGAAGAAACTGATGTTTACCAGAGGGGAGGTGGGTGGGGGATGGGTGAAATAGGTGAAGGGAATTAAGAGTACACTTACTGTGATGAGCACTGAGTAATGTATAGAATTGTTGAATCACTATATTATGCACCTGAAACTAATGTAACACTGTATGTTAACTATACTGGAATCAAAATACAATACAATACAATACAATACAATACAACACAACACAACACAACACAACACAACACAACACAACACAATACAATACAATACAATACAATACAATACAATACAATACAATACACAGTTGTGTGGGGCATAAGCCAGGGTTCCATGATTTAGCAACACCAATAACGTAGGGAGATAGCACTCCATGCTGAGGATTCAGTAGCCCATTTCTTTCTCACCAGGACCCCATATGGTAATAGTTTCATCTCAGTTATGAGCAGAGGTTCAATTGTGAAAGAATGATGGCTGACCCACTGTCAATCTGTCTTTCCCATATCACACTGTTGCTGGGGATGGCATTCCCCTTACTGCAATTTATGAAGTAGGTTCTGGTCCCTCTGAATTTTGGGATGCCACTTCCTCTAGCAGAGCTAACATATAGCAGAACTGGCTTGAGTTTTCCCCTTCAGTTTTCACCTATAGTTAACACTTGGTGGAATTTCAAAGAGGCGATGGAATGATTAAAATCAGGTAGGAAAATCCACCAACCAGAACATTCCTTATTAAACAATCAAGAGTAGACTGATTTCTTGCTCATTTGGATTGTCAGGTAGTCTCAGGGGAACCTTCAGAGGATTACTGAAACCTTAGAAGCTCTGTTGGCCTCATTCCCTCAAGCCCTCAATGCTGTGGCAATCTGTGCATTAGAAACTGTTATACATCTGCTTCCTTGGATGGAGTTTGTGTAAATATCCTGGATTATTTCAGGGATGTGAGAAGAGTTCTGAATGCAACAGGCATCATCCTAGAGGCAGCTCCCTCTGGGGAAGGGCCTGCTCAGCCTCCCGCTGTAATCCATTCTGGTGTCTGCAACTCAGGACATTCCCGTCAGAAAGGATCTCCTTACCCTGACCTGCATCCTCTGTATAGCCACTTAAGCCCACTTCTGAGAGTGGGAGAACAGCTGGTCACCTTCAGTAGAGCATGCACCTGCTGCTGGCATTTTTAATAAATGTTGCGGTTATTATGTATACAGCAGGATAGATACCTGTTGAAGAGTGTGTGTGTCTTTGCCTTCTACATTCCAAGGTGACACTGCTGAAGAGTTGTTCTCCATGTCAGGAGAATAGCCCTCCATGTCAGGAGGGCCGAAACAAACAACTGGGATCTTGGACAACATATATGTGTATATTATCTTTGTCCTGACTGTAGAATCTGTTGCTGTTTAGAGCTCTGTCTCCTGACCTTGCAAGATTATGTAGTGCCTTTGCTCAAACACCCTCTTCTTGTTCTCTGCCCTGTCCCGCCTCGTGATGCCCCGCAACACTTTGCTGAGTTACAGAGCTTCTGCCTTCCTTGTTTTCCCAGTGTTGCTCAGTCATGCTGCGTTATCTGAAAGGACTTCCCTAGTCTTAATCACATTTTATTATCACATCTTTTTATAGCAGCTGCTTTCGAATCTGGGGGTCACTCAGTTTCCAGTCTGTTCAAGTTCATGGACTGTTCTTGAATTATGGTGGTTGTCTCCACAATGTTGAAATCTAAACACCAATCTTACCTTAAATATTTTTCTCTTTTCAAACAGTGACCCACCAACTTGAGTATGCATTTGGATTCCTTGTGGAACTCTGGTAAAATATAGACAAATAAGCACCATCCCAGACCTGCTGAATCAAAAATGATCAGAGAAGAACTCGTCACTTGGGTCTATTAAGAAAAACATCCCCCTGAGGATTTGAAGTGACCAGTGGTTACAGGGCTTGTAATTCTCTCTAGGGTAGTGGTTCTCAAAATGTAGTGCACTTCAGGAACCCCAATAGATTTGAAAAAACATGATTGCAGAGGCGGGGCAAGATAGCGGAGGAGTAGGAGACCGGGATTTCGTCTGGTCTCAGGAATTCAGCTGAATGGGGATCAAACCACTCTGAACACCTACGAACTCAACAGGAGATTGAAGAAGAGAGTAGCAACAATGCTCTGAACAGAGAAGGACCACTTACTGGAAGGTAGGACAGGCAGAGAAGTGAATCCGAGGCGATATTTGGGAGGATAGACGGTGAGGGAGGGGGCCTCTGCCGTTTCTGGCAAGTGATAGAGCAGTGGAGCACAAAATTGGAAAATTTAGAAGTCAGCTCCACTAAGGGACGTCGCTCCAGTGGCTAAGTGGGAGGTGGAAACCTCATGGGACAGTGTGGTCTCAGGACCCTTGGGGTCACAGAAAGACCAGGGGTGTCTGAGTGCGGCAGAGCTCCCAGGTCTCAGAACGGGGAAGCCGGCTGCAGAGATGGAGCCGAGGCACGGGCTTTCAGCTCGGGGTGGCCATAAACTGTGATCCGCAGCCCAATCGGGCCACTGCTCCTCCAGTAGGGACCCAACAAGCAGCAGAGCCAGGGAGACTCCCCTTCCTCCCCCAGGAGGAGCGGTGCAGAATCACACCGCAGTGATCTGCTGGGTTTGGAGACTCCATACAGAGTCGGGTGCCAGATAGAAACGCTCGGTCACAGGCGGGTGAGCACACAGTGCGGCCAAGACCGGGGAGATGGGAGTTATTGACTGCTTTTCTCTGGGGGAGCACTGAGGAGCAGGGCCCCGAGTTCTCGGCTCCTCCGGGCAGAGATTGGGAGGCCACCATTTTCGCCCTGGTCCTCCAATGCTGTACCGAGAGCTTGCAGGGAACAAAAGCTCCTGAGAGGAAACCCGAGCAGCTTGCTTAGCCCGGACCGACAAGGGCGGGGGAATTCAGCCTCCGGCAAAGACATTTGGGAAACCACCGCAACAGGCCCCTCTCCCAGAAGATCAGCACGAACAGCCAGCAAGCCAAGACCAAGTTTACCGATCAAGGAGAACGGGAGAACGCCAGCGCTAGGGGAATACTGCACATAGAATTCATGGCTTTTTTTTTACCATGATTCATTAGTTCATCAAAGTTAATTTTTTAACTTTTTTTTTTTAATTTTTCTTTTTCCCTTTTTCAACCAACATCTTATCAATCCCTTTTTTAAAAAAACATTTTTTATTTTTCATTTTTAGAGTCATATTTTATCCCTTCATAGCAGTTACCCTTATTTTTGGCATATATATATAAGTTGTTCTCTCTTTAAAATTTTGAGATACAATTTCTTCTAACAGATCAAAATATACCCTAAATCACTAGTGTATGGCTTTGTTCTAGTCTCCTGCCTGATCACATTCTCTCCCTTTTTTCTTTTTTCTTTTTTTTAAATCTTCTTTCTTTTTTCAAACAACTTATCTTTTCAATTCCTTTTATAAAATCTTTTATAATTTTCATCTTTACAATCATCTGCCATCCCTTCATTGTATCAACCCTTATTTTGTACATATATGTCTTTCTTCCTTTAAAATTTTAGGAGGCACTTCTTTCTAACAGACCAAAATGCGCCCAAAATCTAGTGTGTGGCACTGATCTATGCACTAGCCTGATCATATTTGATCATATTCTGCTTTTTTTGTATTGTTATGTTTTTGTTTTTATCTTTTTTTCTTTTTTTTCTCTTTCATTTTTCTTTCATTCCCTTTCTTTTCCCCTGGTTTCAGGTCTTTTCTGATTTGTATACAGTGTATTTGCTGGGGATGTTGTTAACCTGTTAGCATTTTGTTCTCTCATTCATCTATTCTCCTCTGGACAAAATGACAAGACGAAAATATCACCTCAGCAAAAGAACAAGAGGTAGTACCGTCAACCAGGGACCTACTCAATACGGACATTAGTATGATGTCGGACCTAGAGTTCAGAATCATGACTTTAAAGATACTACCTGCGCTTGAAAAAAGTGTGGAAGTTAGTAGAGAAATCCTTTCTGGAGAAATAAAAGAACTAAAATCTAACCAAGTCGAAATCAAAAAGGCTATTGATGAGGTGCAATCAAAAATGGGGGCACTAACTGCTAGGATAAATGAGGCAGAAGAGAGAATCAGTGATATAGAAGACCAAATGATGGAAAATAAAGAGGCTGAGAAAAAGAGAGATAAACAACTAAAGGATCATGAGGGCAGAATTCGAGAGATAAGTAATACGATAAGATGAAACAATATTAGAATAATTGGGATCCCAGAAGAAGAATAAAGACAGAGAGGGGCAGAAGGTATATTGGAGCAAATTATAGCAGAGAACTTCCCTAATGTGGGGAAGGAAACAGGCATCAAAATCCAGGAGGCACAGAGAACCCCTCTCAAATTCAATAATAATAGGTCAACACCCTGACATCTAATAGTAAAACTTACAAGTCTCAGAGACAAAGAGAAAATCCTGAAAGCAGCTCGGGAGAAGAGATATGTAACCTAAAATGGTAGAAATATTAGATTGGCAAAAGACCTAACCACAGAGACCTGGCAGGCCAGAAACGACTGGCAAGATATCTTCAGAGCACTACATGAGAAAAACATGCAGCCAAGAATACTATATCCAGCTAGGCTCTCATTGAAAATTGAAGGAGAGATAAAAAGTTCCAGAACAAACAAAAACTAAAGGAATTTGCAAACACGAAACTAGCCCTACAAGAAGTATTGAAAGGGGTCCTCTAAGCAAAGAGAGAGCCTAAAAGCAGCATAGATCAGAAAGGAACACAGACAATAGACAGTCACAGTCACCTTACAGGCAATACAATGGCACTAAATTCATACCTTTCAATAGTTACCCTGAATGTAAATGGGCTAAATGCCCCAATCAAAAGACACAGGTTATCAGATTGGATTAAAAAACAAGACCCATCCATATACTGTCTGCAAGAGACTCATTTTAGACCCAAAGACACCCCCAGATTGAAAGTGAGGGGGTGGAAAACCATTTACCATGCTAATGGACACCAAAAGAAAGCTGGGGTGGCCATCCTTATATCAGACAAATTAGATTTTAAATCAAAGAATGTAATAAGAGATGAGGAAGGACACTATATTCTACTTAAAGGGTCTATCCAACAAAAAGATCTAACAATTGTAAATATCTATGCCCCTAACATGGGAACAGCCAATTATATAAGGCAATTAATAACAAAAGCAAAGAAACACATTGACAACAATACAATAATAGTGGGGGACTTTAACACCCCCCTGACTGAAATGGACAGATCATCTAAGCAAATGATCAACAAGGAAGTAAAGACTTTAAATGACACACTGGACCAAATGGACTTCACAGACATGTTCAGAATATTCCATCCCAAAGCAACGGAATACAAATTCTTCTCTAGTGCCCATGGAACATTCTCCAGAATAAATCACATCCTAGGTCACAAATCAGGTCTCAACCACTACCAAAAGATTGGGATTATTCCCTGCATATTTTCAGACTGCAATGCTTTGAAACTAGAACTCAATCACAAGAGGAAAGTCGGAAAGAACTCAGATACATGGAGGCTAAAGAGCATCCTATTAAAGAATGAATGGGTCAACCAGGAAATTAAAGAAGAATTTTAAAAATTCATGGAAACCAATGAACATGAAAACACAACTGTTCAAAATCTTTGGGATACAGCAAAGGCAGTCCTGAGAGGAAAGTATATAGCAATATAAGCCTTTCTCAAGAGACAAGAAAGGTCTCAAATACACAACCTAACACTACACCTAAAGGAGCTGGAGAAAGAACAGCAAATCAAGCCTAAACCCAGCAGGAGAAGAGAAATAATAAGATCAGAGCAGAAATCAATGAACTAGAAACCAAAAGAACAGTAGAACAGATCAACAAAACTAGGAGCTGGTTCTTTGAAAGAATTAACAAGATTGATAAACCCCTGGTCAGACTTATCAAAAAGAAAAGAGAAATGACCCAAATCAACAAAATCGTGAATGAAAGAGGAGAGATCCCAAACAACACCAAAGAAATACAAACAATTATAAGAACATATTATGAGCAACTCTATGCCAGCAAATTAGATAACCTGGAAGAAATGGGTGCATTCCTAGAGATGTATCAACTACCAAAATTGAACCAGGAAGGAATAGAAAACCTGAACAGATCTATAACCACTCAGGAAGTTGAAGCACTCATCAAAATCTCCCAAGAAACAAAAGCCCAGGGCCAGATGGCTTCCCAGGGGAATTTTAACAGACATTTCAAGAAGAATTAATACCTATTCTCCTGAAACGATTCCAAAAATTAGAAATGCAAGGAAAACTTCCAAACTCATTTTATGAGACCACCATTTCCTTGATCCCAAAACCAGACAAAGATCCCATCAAAAAGGAGAATTACAGACCAATATCCTTGATGAACATGGATGCAAAAATTCTCACCAAAATACTAGCCAATAGGATCCAACAGTACATTAAAAGGATTATTCACCACGACCAAGTGGGATTTATCCCTGGGCTGCAAGGCTGGTTCAACATCCGCAAATCAATCAATGTGATACAATACATTAACAAAAGAAAGAACAAGAGTCATATGATCCTCTCAATAGATGCAGAAAAAGCATTTGACAAAGGAGAGCATCCTTTCTTGATCAAAACTCTTCAGAGTATAGGGATAGAGGGTACATACCTCAATATCATAAAAGCCATCTATGAAAAACTTACAGAGAATATCATTCTCAATGGGGAAAAGCTGAGAGCTTTTCCCCTAAGGTCAGGAACGCGGCAGGGATGTCCACTCTCACCACTGCTATTCAACATATTATTAGAAGTCCTAGCCAGAGCAAACAGACAACAAAAAGAAATCAAAGGCATCCAAATCGGTAAAGAGGAAGTCAAACTCTCACTCTTTGCAGATGATACGATACCGTATGTGGAAAACCCAAAAGACTCCACCCCAAAACTGCTAGAACTCATACAGGAATTCAGTAAAGTAGCAGGATATAAAATCAATGCACAGAAATCAGTGGCATTCCTATACACCAACAAGACAGAAGAGAGACAATTCAAGGAGTCGATCCCATTTACAATTGCACCCAAAACCTTAAGATACCTAGGAATAAATTTAACCAAAGAGGCAAAGGATCTGTACTCAGAAAACTATAAAATACTCATGAAATTGAAGAAGACACAAAGAAATTGAAAAACGTTCCATGCTCATGGATTGGGAGAACAAACATTGTGAAGATGTCAATGCTACCTAGAGCAATCTACACATTCAGTGCAATCCCCATTAAAATACCATCCACTTTTTTCAAAGAAATGGAACAAATAATCCTAAAATTTGTATGGAACCAGAAGAGACCCCGAATAGCCAGAGGAATATTGAAAAAGAAAAGCCAAGCTGGCGGCATCACAATTCCAGACTTCCAGCTCTATTACAAAGCTGTCATCATCAAGACAGTATGGTACTGGCACAAAAACAGACACAGAGATCAATGGAACAGAATCGAGAGCCCAGAAATGGACCCTCAACTCTATGGTCAACTTATCTTTGACAAAGCAGGAAAGAATGTCCAATGGGAAAAAGACAGTCTCTTCAACAAATGGTGTTGGGAAAATTGGACAGCCACATGCAGAAGAATGAAACTGGACCATTTCCTTACACCACACACAAAAATAGACTCACAATGGTTCAAAGACCTAAACGTGAGACAGAAGTCCATCAAAATCCTAAAGGAGAACACCGGCAGCAACCTCTTTGACCTCAGCTGCAGCAACTTCTTCCTAGAAACATCACCAAAGGCAAGGGAAGCAAGGGAAAAAATGAACATTTTTATCAAGGTAAAAAGCTTTTGCACAGCGAAAGAAACAGTCAACAAAACCAAAGGACAACCGACAGAATGGGAGAAAATATTTGCAAATGACATCAGATAAAGGGCTAGTATCCAAAATCTATAAAGAACTTATCAAACTCAACACCCAAGGAACAAATAATCCAATCAAGAAATGGGCAGAAGACATGAACAGACATTTTTCCAAAGAAGACATCCAAATGGCCAACAGACACATGAAAAAGTGCACAACATTGCTCGGCATCAGGGAAATCTAAATCAAAACCTCAATAAGATACCACCTCACACCTGTCAGAATGGCTCAAATTAACAAGTCAGGAAACGACGGATGTTGGCGGGGATGTGGAGAAAGGGGACCCCTCCTACACTGTTGGTGGGAATGCAAGCTGGTGCAGCCACTCTGGAAAACAGTATGGAGGTTCCTCAAAGAGTTGAAAATAGAGCTACCATACGATCCAGCAATTGCACTACTGGGTATTTACCCCAAAGATACAAATGTTGGGTTCGAAGGGGTATATGCACCCCGATGTTTATAGCAGCAATGTCCACAATAGCCAAACTGTGGAAAGAGCCAAGATGTCCAACGACAGATGAATGGATAAATAAGGGGTGGTATATATACACAATGGATTATTATGTAGCCATCAAAATGATTGAGATCTTGCCATTTTCAACAACATGGATGGAACTGGAGGGTGTTATGCTGAGTGAAATAAGTCAATCAGAGAAAGACATGTATCATATGACCTCACTGATATGAGGAATTCTTAATCTCAGGAAACAAACTGAGTGTTCCTGTAGTGGTGGGGGTGTGGGAGGGATGGGGTGTCTGGGTGTTAGACATTGGGGAGGGTATGTGCTATGGTGAGTGCTGTGAATTGTGCAAGACTGTTGAATCACAGATCTGTACCTCTGAAACAAATAATGCAATATATGTTAATAATAAAAAAAAGAAGAAGAAGATTGCAGGAGGGGAAGAATGAGGGGAAGGAAATCGGAGGGGGAGATGAACCAGGAGAGACGATGGACTCTGAAAAACAAACTGAGGGTTCTATAGGGGAGGGGGTGGTAGGATGTGTTGGCCTGGTGATGGGTATCAAAGAGGGCACGTTTTGCGTGGAGCACTGGGTGTTATGCACAAACAATGAATCATGGAACACTACATCAAAAACTAATGACGTAATGTATGGTGATTAACATAACAATAAAAAAATTTTTAAAGAAAGCAAAAACATGATTACTCCACCCCACCACAAGATAGGAGTTAGTAGAGTCTAGAGTGGTGCCAAAGTATTTGCTTTTCTAACAAGTTTCCAGCTGATATTGATACTGCCGTTCTAGGACAACACTTTGAGATTCCCTCCTTTAGAGAGTCTTTTAATTGTTTTGTTCATGGAGTTAATCATCTGTACAAGGAAAAGGAGAATATAGGTGTCGGAGAAATGTTTCCTTCCAGGTGAAGATACCTGGTCAACATGATGACCAACAGAGTGATTAGAGACGGTGGCTGTGGCATAGGGTCTAAACAAGCAAAGAGCCTAAACAAGGAGGCACATCATCAGACACTACATATGTGTGGAAAAGGAGCAGATATCTGTTGATTTTTTTTTTTTTTTTGCCTGCCTGGCATCTCCTCTTCTGTCTTGTGTTAAAAGAATCCTCTTATCAAGAACTTATCCCATGTTGTTGAAGTGGAAATAACACATCCCCCTTCACTTCCCTCATGGAGTGGACCCATGACCTAGACCTGGCCCACCATAATTCTGCATTCCCCTGTCTACAGTGTTTGGATTACAGATAGATGTATCATCCAAGTTGGCCAATGAGTGCTCTCTCTGGATTGTGCTAGGATTCTCAGAAAAGAGGCATTCTTTCCTTCTGATATCACAGATTTGCCATTTTATAGAAAAAGCCTTCTTAGGGGCAGGGGGAGCACAGAGAAGCAGGGCTGAAAGGTAGGAAGAGAGAAAGAGCAAGGTCAAGAAAGAACTTGAGACAAAGCCCTCCATCTGAGCACCTGCTCAGCCATGCATGAAGCTGTCTTCTAATGCTTCTGCTTCTCAGCTAGGCAGCCAGTGCCTTTTGTTTTTACTCAATCTGTTTTTGCATTGATTTTTTATCATCTCCATCCTTAAGAGTTCTGCCTAATATAGTGCATACTCCCAGATGCCTACCATCTTACACAAATTCCCCTGCCATAATAAATTAGGATTTTAAAACACGCAAAACTGAATGTGCTTTATTTAACATTATGTTACACAAAAGGGTCCCACTGATCAAACACATTTGGGTAATACTCCAGATCATGTTCTTCTCTTGGGAATGCATTTCACACATTAGCCTATTTAAGAACCTGAGAAGTTTTATAATATAATTAACCATTTAAGTTTTGTAACTCAGCATTTCCCAAATATATTTGATCACAGAGACTTTGTGTGTGTGTGTGTGTGTGTGTGTGTAACTTGCTATCCAACATCCATAGTTTTTGTTTTACTTCTGTGATGAATTTCAGGCCATTTTTTATGGTTCATAGATGAAGTATCACTCTTATGTATAAACCATTCCTCCAAAAAACATATTATGCTTGTTACAGAACAAATACTACGTGAAATTAAAAGGCATGTGGCCTCTTTCCTGGAAGGATCTCTCTATAAATAGCACTCCAGTTTAGCTTTGACTATGAAAGATTAAGTGGTATGATCAAAGTTAGGAGTAAAAGAAGACTTTCTTTGATTTGGGAAGAGGCCTATATTTACTTAACAGCCAGTCTTTCTTTCCGATAGTGGTTTTGGAGCTTGGCCTCAAAGTCTCCCTGGTAGGGTAAAGGGGCTCTTGCACTGGCTCTCTGTAAGCCTGCACAGATGGTACACGGTCTAAAGATCATCAGTTTTTAGTCAAAGAACAAGTATGTGAAGTGAGATTAGGAGGAAGAGCCAACCAGAGGCACATCCTCTCCTCACATCCCTGTAGGTCTAAGTCTACTTTTAAAACAAGCAGAAAAGTAATTCGGATCAGAAAATATATTCATGAGTCCCAATCCAGTGTGGTCAGGTTTCGTCTTTTGGCAATTTGTACAAAGTTCTGCCAAGACTGAATTTCTCAGTGATGGTGTCTAACTGTCAGACAGCTCTGCCAGGTTTCCCAGGCCCCAGGGGCTACTAGCAGGCACTAAAATGTCCTCCATGCTTCTCCTCCTGTGGCCTCCACCAAGCTCCAAGGACTGGCATTTCTGCTCAATCTTTCTGTTCAAACAAGCTTCACTAAACAGGCACTCCTATTGCTGCGGCCTTCCACCATCTTGGCTGCTGCCCACCTGAACACGGAAACCTGACCAGACGAGAGTCCCTACATTGTCAAAACCTCATGACGTGACATAGCACTGAAGGGGGAGATGCCCCTCTCACTTTCATTCATGTGGCTTTGTCCCGCCCCCTTCAAAGAGCTCCCGGAGCAGCACTGCATTGACTGATGTCTTAAACAGATTGTAGTCAAATAACTCAGAAGGATTTTCGTCCCAGATTTCATTAGGACGAAGGGGTGAGTCCTATGGAGTTGTGATTGGAAGACACATTCACAGAACTGAAACTGAGCTGTGCAAAGAATACCCCTCCGTGGCAGTCGATGCCTTCTTCCTGGGGCCCAGCGTTCCTGACTCTGTTGCTTCACATGGAGTTTTCTTTTTTTTTTTTTATTTTAAAGATTTTATTTATTTATTCATGAAAGACAGAGAGAGAGAGAGAGAGGCAGAGGGAGAAGCAGGCTCCGAAGGAGCAGGGAGCCCGATGCGGGACTCGATCCCAGGACCCTGGGATCATGACCTGAGCTGAAGGCAGACGCTTAACCATCTGAGACACCCAGGCACCCTCACATGGAGTTTTCCAAAGATGTTTCTCAGTCCCCATAAAAATGTGTTTCTGAAGCTCTCAACTCCCTGCCTAGATATGTCTAGGGCTCATACTCAAGCTGGAACACCTACTACAAGGTCATTAAAACAAAACAGCAAAGACAGCAAAGGAAAATAAAAAGACTTATCAAGGATATTTGAGACATCTTCAGTGACTGGTAGTCATAGGTAATACAGTTACCATTTATTTACCTTCTTCCATGTCAGGGATTGGGAAACATTTCTGTAAAGGGGCAGATACTAAATATTTTAGCCTTTACAAGCCATATAGCCTGTATCAGAACTACTCTGCTCTACTCTTGTAGCCCAAAGCAGCCACAGACAATATGTAAATGAATGGGGAAGTCTGTATTCCAATAAAACTTTATTTAGAAAAGCAGGGGCAGGCTGGATTTGATCTGTGGGCTATAGTTTGCCAACCTCTATCCTATGTGATAGAAATATTTCAAGATCTTCCTTCTTTGAAGTGTTAATAAAATGCTTATAAATTCATTTTCTTGATATACATATTGAAAGAAAGCATTTCATTGATATTTTCTTTTGTTGTTGTTATTGTTGTTGCTGTTGGTCTTCCATTAAAATGTTCAATACTTTATAATTAGGAGCTGTTGAAACATGCTTTTAAGGTCTCACACTAGAGTTAATTTGGAAGCCTGAGGTACAAACTGTCTGGGAAGTGTTTATTTAACTCAGTCAGATTGCCAGAGTGGAGTAGGTATTTCTCAACCTCTCTCCCAAATATGGAAGATAAATACAGCCTTAACTCCACTTCATGCGCACTCGAAAAGGTACCAGAAGTACCTGATTCCTTCAGGTCTGAAATGCCTGTCCACTGCCTCACCCTAACCCACCACAGAGCACAGTTTTAAGGTGCAAGTTTATTCTGTGTCCACTTCCCATAGGGGAGCCAAGATGGCACTATAAAATCGTCTGTTCCCACTGTGCCTTCTGCTCTGTCTCCTCTCTTCCACACCCTCATTCCACCCTTTTCTAACTACCCCCTAGGAAAGTATCTATTTGTGCAAATTCAAAATTAACTTATCTTAGTTTAATGGAGAAGTAAATGAAGGTACACTCTAGTGTCGTAGGAGAGGATCTCAAGGTGGGAGGAATATTTCATCTTCTATTTCAAGAACGAATTACACATCCTTGCAATCATCCAACAAGCAAGTATGGAATACCCAGGATGCATCAGGTCTGTGCTAGGCATTCCATGTGGGTTATCTCACTTAGACATTTAGATTTTGTGGTTTAAGGAACCATCCAGAGCTTAGTGAATCAGAACGACAAACATCATTTTCATTATTTTATGCACGATTAAAAGGCCAAATGGGCTTGTATGCAAACACACCCTATGGGTAACGCTGCTAGTGAAACCACAAAAAGGAACAGTGAAAACTATCACCAAGAAATTAAGAATGTAATTTCACTGAACAGTGATACTAAACAGTATTTTTTGTTTCTGCAAATATCCACTGCAAAGAAGAGAAGTTGGAAAGGGCAGAAACACATCCTGGAGGGCTCCCGTTGAGATTCTCCAGGTGCCCCTGGTCTGGGGCCGCTTCAAGGCTGGCTGGGCCGCCGTCTGCACAGCCTCCTCACCCTGCAGACGGCCAGCCTGGGTGTGCTTGTGGGGACAGAGGGGCCTGACAGCAGGAGAGCAAGTCCCAGAGTGCAGGTGCTTTCTGACTCTGTTTGCATCACTTGTGCCCTTGTCCCATCCGCCAAAGCAAGCCGCCGGCCAAGGGGTGGGGAAATCGACCTCACCTCTTGTGGGCAAAGTCACATTGCAAGGTGGCAGCACAGACCGGGAGGAGGAAGCCACTGAGGCTATTGTCATAACAATCTACCCCAGCCACCAAGATCTTTTCTGCAAGCCACTGAATGCATATCCACCCCTCCTTGTTTTATTTCCTCCTGAAAAAGAAATAGAAAAGGCTCTCCTGGCACATGAGCCCTCATTACATCTGACGGTAGCAAATGAGGCCAACTGCAGCATTGCCAGCTCATGGGTGATGTAACCCAGAGTCCTTACAGAACGGCTCTGCAAATGATACTTGGGTGGAATTATAGCTTTTTACCTAGTAGGGTTGTTCCATTAGAAAAAAACAGTGAATGAAAAGTTATAGAAAAATATACCCTTCCCTGCCCTTACTGTGAGCCCCAAAGCCATCCTGTATTTTACGGATGAACCCATTATTTGGAGAATGCCTTTTCTTCCTTCTAGATGTTGGTTATAATTGGAGAAAAAAAAAATCACCCTTCTCTCTGTGCCTGGTGGAAATCAGCACACCACAAATTTGAGAACTCTGGGCAGGGCTTTCAAATGCACGTAGTTTTTAAGATAATGTTGTGAACACGAGGTCATTATTCCTCTGTGTGTGTTTTTTTTTTTTTTAACAGACACGCTGCATCCTAGAGGCCGAAGAGCCATGCAAGGAATAAGATGTGCATCTCCCCTCACGTGAGGACTAGGTGAAGATTGTGTTGTGGGAATTGAGCAACATAGCTGGTAAACACTGAGCTCACAAAGGCAGAAACCTGATGGCTGTTTTCATTACAATTACGAAGTTTGGGCCTCTTCTGAAAATCCAGATTTTCAGTTTTTGCTGGAACCAGCCCTCCCAGTTAGGTTTCTAGTACTACTTGCTCCTAGTAAGTGTAGGCAGGAGACCACAAAACAAAACAAAATAAAAAACTCACGTTCAGGGTTTAGGGAAGAGAGAGAGAGTGAGAGATGCTGTGAATATGGACCCCTTTGTCAGTCCTGGTCTGTCCAGGAAAGAAGAATCCACTTTCAATATGTCACACAGAGGAGTTCATGCATGGAGTTGGTTTCACAAGCAACAGAAGAGCTGAGAAGCTGGACAGAGGAAGACGATGTAGTCAGAGGTTAACATGAGGAAGCAGCTGTTCACACCCCAGGGTTGGAGAGCACTTCAGAGAAGGCAGGCCAGCCACCGGAGCCCTGGGAGCCCTGGGAGCCCTGGGAGCTGCCCTCACAGGGCCTGGCTGTGCAGGGGCTGGAGTCACATGGCTGTGGGTCTGGGGTGCTGTGTTCTCCTGTCCCCCAGCTAATGCCCCACATGGCGGCCTGGGGGGAGCTGTTGCCAGGAGCCCCCTGCTGCTGACCTTCAGAGCCCCCACTCTCCACACACCCCAGGGCTTTCTGGGATGGGCCACTCATGCCTAATGCAGGACTGCTGGTGGACAACGGCTGCTGAAGGACTCTCCATCAGGCCGAGATGCTCTGACTGCACTTGGAGGTTCTTCCTGTCCAGTCCTTTCTACTTGCTCCTCTTCTGATGTGTGTCAGTCTGACTGCAGTCAAAGGCTCCCTCTCTCTCCTCTTGCTCTCTGCTGCCTTTATCCATCACTAGCTTTCCACCCCTCCCCCGTTGCCTGTCTGATTCCATCCTGGTGTCTGCTTCTCAGAGAACACAAGCTGAGATGCCCTCTCCATCTCTCTCTCTCAGTGAGAGGAGCCAGAGTTCATTCCACAGACGCGACCACAAATACCCCTTTCTCCTCGCAGGACAAGGCAAGCCTCTCTCCTTCTCTTAGCCTCCGCTGCCCTCTGAAGCCCTGATCTCCCTCCTTTCTCCATCATTTTTATCCTTCTCCCTCCTGTATCTCCAGTTCCACCCTCTCTGGTTCTTCCCCAGCAGAGCCCCATCTGCTCCCAAGCCCCTCCCCTCAGTCTCCAGTCCCTCTCAAGCATTCCTCCCTTCTCGCTCTCCTTTTCACAGCCAGGGGCCTCAGGTGGGCACTGGCCACGCTAAATACTTCCATCTATACGACAAGGTGCTCACTGCCCCCAGGAGGAAAACCCACATCCAGGTTCCTGCGGGCCCCTGGTTACTAAGTCCAGAGGCTACCTCATGTTACCTGAGACTCCTTCTATTTCTGTCCTTCTGTTACTTACACACACCCAGCCTCTTTGGAGCGTTTGGCACTCTTAGCTGTGCTTTTCTTTGCTGGAAAGTCCTTTTTCTCTTCATTTGGGGGCACATTTTTCTTTAGTTCTAGAACCGGTCTTTCCTAGACTCTTTTGGCCATTCCTCTTTCTTTGATCTTTCCCTAGGGACTCTTCACTGGGTCCCTCATCATCTCACTTTTCATACTCTTCCTGGGCAATGAGATCCACACATGGGGCTTTGATTTCTAGTCCAAAGGTGATAATTCTAAAATCTAACTCTATCCTAAAACTCTCTCCAGAACTTTGGACTCCAAAGCAAATATAGCACTGCTACTATATACTTTGACTCATATTTCTCCCAATATACGTCAGACTTAATGCATCTACAACCACAACAATTCTCATCTTCCTCCTGATCCACCACGTGCCCTCTGTGTCCCAAGTCAGTCTTGACACCTTTGTGTTGCTCAAGCCAAAGCCCAGGTGTCAGTATTGACACTTCCTTTTTTTCCCTTTTCCTACATGGACTCTTCTTCATAGTACACCTTGAATTCTCCCATACCTCTTCATTTCATGGCTGCTACCCTGGCTCAGGCCACCATCATTCCTTGCCTGGATTGTTCCTACAGGTCCCTAAATGAGGTCCCTATACCCAGTCTTGATCCCTTTTAGTCTTTCTCTACACATCAACCACGTGATCCTTCTAAAGTGAAAAGTGCTTCAGTTCCCTTCAATGCTCCCTCATGCTTCTGGAATCAAGTCTAAAGTCCACGGCATGGTTTACCAGAACTGTCATTAGATGGACTTAGCCCTCTATCCTGACCTTCAGCTTCTCCCACCTCTTTCTCTCCTCCCCCTCCTCCCTGTTTCAGGTCGTGTGTAAGCAATTGCAGTTTTATGAACATGTCATTTCATTCATTTGCAAGATTTTGTCCCAATAGCTTCCATTCTTGGGACTCTCCTCCATGCCATGCAACTCTGCCAAACCCACAACCACCATGGCCCAATTCAGCAGCTGAATCATACACACCAATCCCCTTACACTTGCCCCTCTTACCTCTGTTAAGATGGTTGGTCTGCTTCCCTGCACACCTCCTTTTATAGTCCTACACACTGTACTATAACTGCCTGTTCTCCTGTCATTTTCCACAAGAATAGCTCCTTGAGGGTATGGCTATGTCTTCTTCCCAAGACAAAGCACAGGGCCTGGCAGAAGGAATTTTTATTGAGTTAATAAATAAGCTATTCTGCTTTAAAACTATTAAATATCTGCCTATAGGTAATGATACTAATTTGCTCAGGACATCATATTCTTGAAGACAATTATTGACCATTTAAAGTGACTACATTTTTAGTATAGACATTTTAGTTTTATAGTTGGAATTGTGCATCTTAAGTCTTAGGCCTGCTGAAAAAAAAAAGTCCAATTAATGCTCAAGGCATTGACCTAAGATTAATGGATAGAAGGTATAAATGAATTATATCTTCCTAAGAATGGAGCCTATCCCCATAAGGAATAAGATGAGGTGAGCTTCCCATCACTACAGTTATCCAAGTGTAAATTAGATTAAAACATCATATTTGGGGTGGACTCATCAAGTGATATTTAAGGCTTTTTCTGAGCCAGCAGTAAAATTTTGATTCTGATGATTTATATGCTTATATCTCATAGACATATAATTTTAGGCCTGAAAAATATCTTAGGAGTTAATGCAGAATCTCAAGGTTGAAACCTTGAAGCTATGCATCTATGGGCCCGTTGGTATGTTTAGTTGATAGCCACAATTTTTATTATTTTAAGAGGAAGTAGTTTTTTGGGTTTTTTTTAACTGAGATTAAGTTGTTTTCCATTTAGGATGTTTTAAAATGATTATCTTTGAATAATAAGCCTCTAGCAGATTAAATAAAGATTGAAGTAGCATTGCATGAACCTCAGCTAGTTTGGTTTCTTTTATTGCGAACATTTTTTTTTATTATGTTATGTTAATCACCATACATTACATCTTTAGATTTTGATGTAGTGTTCCATGATTCATTGTTTGCGTATAACACCCAGTGCTCCAATTCAGTACGTGCCCTCTTTAATACCAACTACCAGGCTAACCCATTCCCCCACCTCCTTCCCCTCTAAAATCCTCAGTTGTTTCTCAGAGTCCATAGTCTCTCATGGTTCATCTCCCCCACCGATTTTCCCCCTTTCATTTCTCCCTTCCTACTATCTTTTTTTTTCTTTTTTAACATATAATGTATGATTTATTTCAGAGGTAGAGGTCTGTGATTCAACAGTCTTACACAATTCACAACGTTCACCAAAGCACACACCCTCCCCAATGTCTATCACCCAGCCGCCCCATCCCTCCCACCCCCGACCACTCCAGCAACCATCAGTTTGTTTCCAGAGATTAAGAATTCCTCTTATCAGTGAGATCATATGATACATGTCTTTCTCTGATTGACTTATTTCGCTCAGCATAATACCCTCCAGTTCCATCCACGTCGTTGCAAATGGCAAGATTTCATTCCTTTTGATGGATGCATAATATTCTAGTGTATATATACCATATCTTCTTTATCCATTCCTCTGTCAATGGACATCTTGGCTCTTTCCATAGTTTGGCTATTGTGGACATTGCTGCTATAAACACTGGGGTGAACGTACCCCTTCGGGTCCCTACATTTGTATCTTTGGGGTAAATACCCAGTAGTGCAACTGTGGGGTCATAGGGCAGCTCTAAATTTTCAACTTTTTGAGGAACGTCCATACTGTTTTCCAGAGTGGTTGCACCAGCCTGCATTCCCACCAACAGTGTAGGAGCGTTCCCCTTTCTCCGCATCCCCGCCAACATCTGTCGTTTCCTGACTTGTTAATTTTAGCCATTCTGACTGCTGTGAGGTGATATCTCATTGAGGTTTTGATTTGGATTTCCCTGATGCCGAGCGATGTTGAGCACTTTTTCATGTGTCTGTTGGCCATTTGGATGTCTTCTTTGGAAAAATGTCTGTTCATGTCTTCTGCCCATTTCCTGATTGGATTATTTGTTCTTTGGGTGTTGAGTTTAGTAGGTTCTTTATAGATTTTGGATACTAGCCTTTATCTGATATGTCAGTTGCAAATATCTTCTCCCATTCTGTCAGTTGTCTTTTGGTTTTGTTGACTGTTTCTTTTTAACTTGATGAAGTCCCAATAGATCATTTTTGCCCTTGCTACCCTTACCTTTGGCGCTGTTTCTAGGAAGAAGTTGCTGCAGCTAAGGTCGAAGAGGTTGCTGCCTGTGTTCTCCTTTAAGATGTTGATGGACTCCTGTCTGACATTTAGGTCTTTCAACCACTTTGAGTCTATTTTTGTGTGTGGTCTAAGGAAATGGTCCAGTTTCATTCTTCTGCATGTGGCTGTCCAATTTTCCCAACACCATTTGTTGAAGAGACTGTCTTTTTTCCAATGGACATTCTTTCCTGCTTTGTCGAAGATTTGTTGACCACAGAGTTGATCCATTGATCTGTCTGTTTTTGTGCCAGTACCATACTGTCTTGATGATGACAACTTTGTAATAGAGCTTGAAGTCCAGAATTGTGATGCCAACAGCTTTGTTTTTCTTTTTCAACATTCCTCTGGCTATTCGGGGTCTTTTCTGGTTCCATACAAATTTTAGGATTATTTGTTCCATTTCTTTAAAAAAAACTGGATGGTATTTTGATGGGGATTGCATTGAATGTGTAGATTGCTCTAGGTAGCATTGACATCTTCACTATATTTGTTTTTCCAATTCATGAGCATGGAAAGTTTTTCCATTTCTTTGTGCCTTACTCAATTTCTTCCATGAGTATTTTATCATTTTCTGAATACAGATCCTTTGCCTCTTTGGTTAGATTTATTCCTAGGTATCTTATGGTTTTGGGTGCAATTGTAAATGGGATCGACTCCTTAATTTCTGTCTCTTCTGTCTTATTGTTGGTGTATAGGAAGGCCACTGATTTCTGTGCATTGATTTTATATCTTGCCACTTGACTGAATTCCAGTATGAGTTCTAGAAGTTTTGGGGTAGAGTCTTTTGGGTTTTCCACATAAAGTATCATATCATCTGCAAAGAGTGAGAGTTTGACTTCCTCTTTGCAAATTTGGATGCCTTTGATTTCTTTTTGTTGTCAGATTGCTGTGGCTAGGACTTCTAATACTATGTTGAATAGCAGTGGTGAGAGTGGACATCCCTGCCGCATTCCTGACCTTAGGGGAAAAGCTTTCAGTTTTTTTCCCTTTGAGAATGATATTCGCTGTATGTTTTCCATAGATGGCTTTTATGATATTGAGGTATGTACCCTCTATCCCTATACTCTGAAGAGTTTTGATCAAGAAAGGATGCTGTCCTTTGTCAAATGCTTTTTCTGCTTCTATTGAGAGGATCATATGATTCTTGTTCTTTCTTTTGTTAATGTATTGTATCACATTGATTGATTTGCAGATGTTGAACAAACCTTGCAGCACAGGGATAAATCCCACTTGGTGTTGGTGAATAATACTTTTAATGTACTGTTGGACCCTATTGGCTAGTACTTTGGTGAGAATTTTTGCATCCATGTTCATCAAGGATATTGGTCTGTAATTTTCCTTTTGGATGGGGTTTTTGTCTTGTTTGGGGATCAAGGTAATGGTGGCCTCATAAAATGAGTTTGGAAGTTTTCCTTCCGTTTCTATTTTTTGGAACCGTTTCAGGAGAATAGGTATTAATTCTTCTCAAAATGTTTAGTAGAAGTCCCCTGGGAAGCCATCTGGTCCTGGGCTTTTGTTTGTTGGGAGATTTTTGATGACTGCTTCAATTTCCTTAGGGGTTATAGGTCTGTTCCAATTTTCTATTTCTTCCTGGTTCAATTTTAGTAGTTGATACATCTCTAGGAATGCATCCATTTCTTCCAGGTTATCTAATTTGCTGGCATAGAGTTGCTCATCATATGTTCTTATAATTGTTTGTATTTCTTTGGTGTTGGTTGTGATCTCTCCTCTTTCATTCATGATTTTGTTGATTTGAGTCATTTCTCTTTTCTTTTTGATAAGTCTGGCCAGGGATTTATCAGTCTTGTTAATTCTTTTAAAGAACCAGCTCCTAGTTTCGTTGATCTGTTCTACTGTTCTTTTGGTTTCTAGTTCATTGATTTCTGCTCTGATCCTTATTATTTCTCTTCTCCTCCTGGATTTAGGCTTGATTTGCTGTTCTTTCTCCAGCTCCTTTAGGTGTAGTGTTAGGTTGTGTATTTGAGACCTTTCTTGTCTCTTGAGAAAGGCTTATATTGCTATATACTTTCCTCTCAGGACTGCCTTTGCTGTATCCCAAAGATTTTGAACAGTTGTGTTTTCATGTTCATTGGTTTCCATGAATTTTTAAAATTCTTCTTTAATTTCCTGGTTGACCCATTCATTCTTTAGTAGGATGCTCTTTAGCCTCCATGTATCTGAGTTCTTTCCGACTTTCCTCTTGTGATTGAGTTCTAGTTTCAAAGCATTGCGGTCTGAAAATATGCAGGGAATGATCCCAATCTTTTGGTACTGGTTGAGACCTGATTTGTGACCTAGGATGTGATTTATTCTGGAGAATGTTCCATGGGCACTAGAGAAGATATGTATTCTGTTGCTTTGGGATGGAATATTCTGACTATGTGTGTGAAGTCCATTTGGTCCAGTGTGTCATTTAAAGTCTTTACTTCCTTGTTGATCTTTTGCTTAGATGATCTGTCCATTTCAGTCAGGGGGGTGTTAAAGTCCCCCACTATTATTGTATTGTTGTCAATGTGTTTTTTGCTTTTGTTATTAATTGCCTTATATAGTGGCTGCTCCCATGTTAGGGGCATAGATCTTTACAATTGTTAGATCTTCTTGTTGTAGACCCTTTAAGTAGGATATAGTGTCCTTCCTCATCTCTTATTACAGTCTTTGGTTTGAAATCTAATTTATCTGATATAAGGGTTGCCACCCAGCTTTCTTTTAGTATCCATTAGCATGGTAAACTGTTTTCCCCCCTTCACTTTCAATTTGGGGGTGTCTTTGGGTCTAAAATGGGTCTCTTGCAGACACCATATCAATGTGTCTTGTTTTTTATCCAATCTGATAGCCTGAGTCTTTTGATTGGGGCATTTAGCCCATTTAAATTCAAGGTAACTATTGAAAGGTATGAATTTAGTGCCATTATATTGCCTGTAAGGTGACTGTTACTGTCTATTGTCTGTGTTCCTTTCTGATCTATGCTGCTTTTAGGCTCTCTTTTTGCTTAGAGGACCCCTTTCAATATTTCTTGGAGGGCTGGTTTCGTGTTTGCAAATTCCTTTAGTTTTTGTTTGTCCTGGAAGATTTTTATCTCTCCCTCTATTTTCAATGACAGTCTAGCTGGATATAGTATTCTTGGCTGCATATTTTTCTCATTTAGTCTGAATATATCATGCCAGTCCTTTCTGACCTGCCAGGTCTCTGTGGATAGGTCTTTGGCCAATCTAATGTTTCTACCTTTATAGGTTACATGTCACTTTTCCCAAACTGCCTTCAGGATTTTCTCTTTGTCTCTGAGACTCTTATATTTTAGTATTAGATGTCGGGGTGTTGACCTATTTTTATTGATTTTGAGAGGGGTTCTCTGTGCCTCCTGGATTTTGATGCCTGTTTCCTTCCCCACATTAGGGAAGTTCTCTGCTATAATTTGCTCCAATATACCTTCTGCCCTTCTCTCTCTTTCTTCTTCTTCTGGGATCCCAATTATTCTAATGTTGTTTCATCTTATGGTATCACTTATCTCTCGAATTCTGCCCTTGTGATCCAGTAGTTGTTTATCTCTCTTTTTCTCAGCTTCTTTATTTTCCATCCTTTGGTCTTCTATATCACTGATTCTCTCTTCTGCCTCATTTATCCTAGCAGTTAGTGCCCCCATTTTTTATTGCACCTCATTAATAGCCTTTTTGATTTCAACTTGGTTAGATTTTAGTTCTTTTATTTTTCCAGAAAGGGTTTCTCTAATAACTTCCATGCTTTTTTCAAGGCCAGCTAGTATCTTTAAAATCATGATTCTGAACTCTAAATTCGACATCGTACTAATGTCTGTATTGAGTAGGTTCCTGACAGTCGGTACTGCCTCTTGTTCTTTTTGTTGAGGTGACTTTTCCCGTGTTGTCATTATGTCCAGAGGAGAATAGATGAATGAGTGAACAAAATGCTACCAGGGTAACAATGACCCCAGAAAAATATACACTAAACAAATCAGAAGAGACCTGAAGCCGGGGGAAAAGAAAGGGAATGAAAGAAAAAAGAAAAAAAAAGATTAAAAGATTAAAAAAATAAGAATATTATCAAATATGATCAGGCTGGTGCATAGATCAGTGCCACACACTAGATTTGGGGCATATTTTGGTCTGTTAGAAGAAAGTGCCTCCCAAAATTTGAAAGAAAGAAAAACTTATATATGTACAAAATAAGGGTAAATGCAATGAAGGGATGGAATATGACTGTAAAGATGAAAATTATAAAAGATTGTATAAAAGGAATGGATAAGATACGAAGTTGGTTGAAAAAAGAAAGGAGGAATTTAAAAAAACAAAAAGGCGAAGAATGTGATCAGTCAGGAGTCTAGAACAAAGCTATACACTAGAGATTTAGGGTATATTTTGGTCCATTAGAAGAAACTGTATCCCAAAATTTTTAAAGAGAGAACAGCTTATATATATATATACCAAAAAATAAGGTTAACTAATATGAAGGGATAGAATATGACTCTAAAAATGAAAAATAAAAAAGATTTTTAAAAAAGTGATCGATAAGATATTGGTTGAAAAAGGGAAAAAGAAAAATTCAAGGAAAAAAAAGAAAATTAAAAAAATTAACTTGGAAAGACTAAAGAATCATGGTAGAAAAGCCATGAATTCTTTGTGCAGTATTCCCCTAGCGCTGGAGTTCTGCCGTTCTCATTGATCGGTAAACTTGGTCTTGGAGGGCGGTTCTTGCTGATCTTCTGGGGGAGGGGCCTGTTGCCATGGTTCCCAAATATCTTTGCCCGAGCGTGGAATTGCCCCGCCCTTGTCGGTCCAGGCTAAGTAATCTGCTCGGGTTTGCTCTCGGGAGCTTTTGTTCCCTGCAAGCTTTCCCTACAGCTTTGAAGGACAAGAGTGAAAATGGCGGCCTCCCAATCTCCGCCCCGGTGGAGCCAAGAACTCGGGGCCCGCGCTCCTCAGTGCACCCCAGAGAAAAGCAGTCAATCACTCCGGTCTCCCCAGTCTTCAACCACACTCTGTCCTCACCTGGCCTGGGACCGAGCATTTCTCTCTCTGGCACCCGACCCCATGTGGAGTTTCCAAACCCAGCAGATCCCTGAGGTGCGTTCCCATGCCGCTCCTCCTGGGGGAGGAAGGGGAGTCTCCCCAGATCTGCCGCTTGTTGGGTCCCTGCTGGAGGAGCAGTGGCCCGACTGTGCAATGGATCACAGTTTATGGCAATCCTGAGCTGAGAGTCTGCACCTCGGCTCCGTCTCTGCAGCCGGCTTCCCCGCTCCAATACCTGGAAGCTCTGCGCACTCAGGCAGCCCCGGTATTTCTGTGACCCTGAGGGTCCTGAGACCACACTGTCCCAGAGAGCGTTCCACCCCCCACTTAGCCATTGGAGTGACATCCCTCAGCGGAGCCGACTTCTAAAAGCTCTGGTTTTGTGCTCCGCGGCTCTAGCACTTGCCAGAAGCGGCCAACGGAGGCCCCCTCCCCTGCCGTCTATCCTCCCGAATATCGCCTCGGATTCACTTCTCCACACGTCCTACCTTCCAGAAAGTGGTCGCTTTTCTGTTCAGAGAGTTATTGCTATTCTTTTCTTCGATCTCCTGTTGAGTTCGTAGGTGTTCAGAATGGTTTCATCCCTATCCAGCTGAATTCCTGAGCCCAGATGAAATCCAGGTCTCTACTCCTCCGCCATCTTGCTCCTCCTCCTCGAACCTCAGCTAGTTTTGCCTACAGCTCTTGACTGAATGTCCAGCAGGCAATTAGCGGTGTATGCAGTTGGGTTGTTGTCCAACCATATCAAAACCATAAATTTGCAAAGTTCATCTTTGGTTCCCTCTTCCTGCATAAGTCCTCTCCCCCTTCATTTTCCAGTGCTTTCATGCTTTTGCTTTGACTCCGTGACTTCTCTCCTTGGATGCCTGGTCTGGAACCACTCCTTTGGTTGAGAGGGGGCAAGCCAGGGGGCATATGCCATACCACCTGTTTCTTCAATAGACTGCTCTCTGGAGACAGATCCTAGACAACACATGTGTACCTTTAGTTATAGGTGTCACTTCTGAACAGGCCTCTCCCACACTCACCATTTCTGGAGAATAATTCCTGACAGTCTTCTTCTTCTTCTTCTTCTTTTTTTGCATTATAATTTACAATACTGGGGTCTGAGAAATAATGACAGGACCTTTTCAATTCCTGTTGAGCTGTCCTTTTCTGATTTTTTTATTCTATAGTATGTTAACTTCAGGTTTATCCTGTGGTTAGATAAAAGTACATAAGCAAAAACAAAACAAACAAACAAAATGAACAGGTAAGAAAGGCAGGGGAAATTGACCAATGATACATCAGTAAATAAATTAATTCTACATCAGGCTAAAATCACCTCTTATAGCCTCAATATTCCAGATCTTATTCAATCACTCCTCTCTTATCTAAACTACCTGCTATATTCCCATTTCCTCAGGGCTCTGCTGAATGAATTGTTATCTAATTTCTGAGAAATCATTTCATTAGAGTATTAATGCTCTCCATTATTTAACATATTATCCTTTGGCAGATAATATTTGCATTTTGATAGGTACCTTCTGTGCCTTCATCAGAAGACTGAGCAATATGTTAATGTTAGGCACCATGTCAAATCTTTGAGACATATATCTGCCCATTAAATCTCAGAGGAAGCCACCCATGTTTACTGCTGTGCCAATTTATGGTTTCAGTCACTGGGGAGTTTTTAACCTATGCTGGGCAAAAGATTCCAAAAAGGTTAAATTCTAGATACAGCTAATTGAAGGTGGTTAGTGAGGGACCTGTTTTAGATTAGGTGGCCACAGTTCAGCTTCTTGATGTCATACTTAATAGCTATGTAAACTTCGGCATATTATTACCTCTGTTGCTTTCTCTAAAATGGTTCTTAACTCTGACAAAAAAAAAAAATTAGAATTCACCATAAATTAATTCTTACTGGTTGAAAATGCCCCATTGAGAAACACTAAAAATCTGAAATATTTCTTTACTGAGAAATACCTGTATTTTTCAGTTATGCATTATGGTGGGATTTAGAAAAGCTGTTCTTCTGCTGATGATGCAGAAGTGGCATACAGGGTGGTTAATGACAAATACAGGGAGGGCTGAGCATTGGAGAGCTGGCCTAATTTGTTACTTGGCATTCTCTCCAAAATTTTTCCCAAACTAGTTAATTCATCTTTTGTTTACAGAATTTTGAACCTTTGTTTATACTTTAAAGGCAACAGAATTTTATTTAGTTCCCAAGGCGGTAATGCCAAAAGGGAGATGAGAAGGAGGTGTCCTGAAGGTGGCAGTCCACCTTTAAAGGACACACCAGCCATTCTCAATGCCTTAGAGGCTGAACTCTCAGCAGACTATTTTAAAGAGGGCGGCATTGTCGACTTCACCACAACCTAGAAAACAGCAAGTTATTTGCTCTCCAGGGGTGACCATTTTTTTCTAAACAAATAGAGATAATTGTTTATTTTATGACTTGGGGCAAGTCACTTATTGCCTGAAAATATTCATTGGAAGAGCCTGGTATTTTTAAATTAAAATACACTGTAATTTGGGTTATAATCCATCATTTCTTTTTAATCCAATCATCTTCTTTCATTTTTATATAAACAATTTTGATTGAAAATATATATATTTAAAAAACAGCACCTTTCCCAACTTCCTTCTAAATGACCTATTGTAGCCCCAGAAAAACATAAACACTCATAACGGCAGAGAAAACTGGAAGTTGCAAACAGCCAATTGCCAGAATCTGGGGGAAATGTGTGCTAATTATGAGGATGAGATAAGTAGTTTCAAGTAAGGGGCACTTGATTGGGCCACCAGCCAAGTGGTGACTGTCTGAGATCGGGCTCCATGAGGCTGGAACCAGGAAAAAGAGAAAATTCCACTTGAAGCAACACAAGACATCACGAAATGGAGAAACATTCCAAATCAGAGACTTTTAAGGAAAAATAAGGTTTCTACACTCGCAACAACTGGTTTTGAACTAACAAGCACAATCACCCGATTTCTTACACAGAACACAAAAACATTAACAATAAAAGAAAAAAAATTGGTAATCTGGACTTCATGAAAACTAAAACTTTTGCTCACCAGAAGATGTCATTAAAATATAAAAATGCAAGTTACAGACTGAAGAAAATATCCACTCATATATACTTATATGTCAATATACATATAAGTATTTATATATATATGTTAAGTGGACAAAAATTTGCACAATTACTTTGCAACATAAGATACACAAATTGCTATTATACATGCTCATTAGTCAGCAGGGAAATGCAAATTAAAACCACAATGAGATACAATTCCACATCCTTTGGAATAGCTACTATTAGAATGAATGACCACACTACGTGTTAGCGAAGATGTGGAATAACTAGAAACTACTTTAGAAAGCCAGTATTTCTTTACAAAATTTAAACATATATCTACCCTATGCTCCGGCAAGTTTATTTCTAGGTATTTGTCCAACAGAACGATAAGAAATGTTTTAAAAAGACTCATACAGTAGATAAACAAAGTATAGAATGTTCACTTACACGGTGGGGTACTGCTCAACAATGACGGGGAAAACAACTACTTTTTCTCACGAAAGCTTTCATGAATCTTACAGATATCATATTAGGAGAAAGAAAGAAGACACAAGAATATGTATTACCTGGAGTATGGACTCTCCTAATTTCTATCATCATCGTTGAGTTTTGGCCTTAAGAGGACTTTTTGGTATGCTAGATATTCTATATCTTAGTTGGTGTATAGATTAAACAGGTGCATGCATTTGCCCAAACTCCTCAACATGAATTCTTAAAATATTTGATTGCATTGTATTTAAAGTAACTTAATTTCTTGAAAAAAAGTAAAACACTAAGTATCATTATTATGTTCAAGGAATTAAAAGGTGAATTTTGCAAGAATATTTACAACTTGTTTTAATTTGGGTTCCCTCAAAAGCACATTTTGAGACAATGATTCAATTTTAAGTAGTTTATGTGGCAAGTTCAGGGAACACTGGGAGAGGGTGGGAAAATGAAACAGAGAAAGGCAGTCAGCCAGTAATGGGTATGTTTTTAAAACAGATTCCACGTTGGGCAACTAGAGCTGCCCAATTAACAATCTCCCAATTAACATTTGGGAGGGACCTAGGAAACTGTGTAAAACACAGGTACCAGCATTATTCTCCCGAGGGAAAAGACACAAGTACTTACACACTTACTCACAATAGTTTGAGGCTGAGGTTATTCACACAGGTTGTTCACTTCTGGATATTCCCAGGATTCTAAGTGAGTAAAAAGAGATACATTCTGTGATCCCATAAAAATCTGCAGGCACAAAAATGCAGATACTAATGGGTAGAATTCATTTGTACCACACTAAATGATAATGTCCTAGGGTTATGTGGGATATTGGTGGCACCTGCTAAAAACCTTTTTAAAAGAATCAAATGGAGAAGCTTGGCCTCAGGTTAACACATGGGTGATATCAGACTGCCAAGAGAAACTGTAAACGATGAGAAGACTAAGGAGGAGAGAAGGAAGGAAACATCGGTTTAATGGCCCTGGAGAGCAACCAAGGCAGTCAGAATTTGAGGGGCTAAAATTCTTGAGAAAAGGGAAGCATAGTGAAGTAAGCTCTACCTGTGAAGTCACTTTACTCCTTTGCGACAATTGCCAATTCGCACTATGGGGCATGGAAGCCAAACAGAAAGCAGTAATTTAGAACAGGGCTGTCCAATAGGAATATAATGTGAGCCACATAATCTTAAGTGATCTGGTAACTACATTAAAACAAGTTAAAAGAAACAGGCAAAACTAATTTTAATAATATATTTTACTTAATCCAATAGATTAAAAAATACAATTTCAACGTGTATTTGATGTAAAAAAAATAATGCAACATTTTACATTTTTTTTGTACTCCACCTTCAAAATCTGGTGTGTCTTTTACACTTATACACATGCCAATTCGGATTAGCCGTATTTAAAGTGCCCAATGGCCACATATGGCCAATGAGTGCCATATTGAACAGTACAGGACTGAAGTTTATAGCAGTTTCACTGGGCTGTGACAACTACAAGGACATCTGGGACATGGGGTGCCAGGGTCCTGGAAAAGAATAGACTATGGATGAGTGAGCCAGATATTCTGCATGCAACTTTTCCTCTAGACCTTTGCTAAATCCAATAATGTGCAAATTCAGAGAGAGACTCTGAAAACTAAGAAGAATATAGCTGTTAAGATGATTAAATGTTACAGCATTTTCAAGGGGCCCAGAAGACAAAACTTGCAGTTCAGGACCTCCCAAGCTGGCAGGACTTAGACCAACAACACACACAAACACACACCGAACAATACAAGGTGTAAATTGAACCTATTTAAAGAGTTGTAACAGAGAGGAAGAAATTCCAGAAATGGAGCAGTATCAGATTCAGTTGAGATCCTCAGAGTATATCCCTGACAATAAAAATTAAATTATTTATAGAAGAAAATATAATTATGCAGAGTCTCTGTAATGCTCACTAAAAATACCTGATACTCAGGGCACCTGGGTGGCTCAGTCAGTTAAGCGTCTGCCTTGGGCTCAGGTCATGTTCCCAGGGTCCTGGGATCAAGCCCCGCATCGGGCTGCCTGCTCAGTGGGAAGCCTGCTTCTCCCTCTCCCTCTGCCTCTCTCTCTCTGCCCCCCCCTCCCAAATAAATAAATAAAATCTTTAAAAAAAAATCTGGTTATCAAAAATTACCACACCTTTCAGGAAACAGGATCAAATGGCCAAGTCCAAGAGGAAAAGCAGACAATTGAAACATACCCATGTAATTCATATGTTTGGAGTTATCAGATGTGAACTTAAAAGTAACAGGGATGAAAATATTAAACAAAAGAGATAAAACATGGATAATTTTACCTGCCAACTAAGATCAATTAAAAACATGTAATGTAAATCTTAGCACTGAAAAAATACAATAAATCAAATGAAGAACTGATGTGTTTAATAACAGACTGGATGCAGAAGAGGAGGTGATTCGTAAATTGGTTGGTAGGTGAACAGAAAAAGTACTGAAACACAAAGAGAAAAAGAAGATAAAAAAATGCAGTCAAGAGTGTGAGAGCCACATGTAGTTCAGTGGAAAGGTCTAATGTGTAGGAGACTCAGGAAGAAAAAAGAGAAAATAGGTCAGAAGTAGTCATTGAAAACATAATGGCTGGTTTCGGCTACACCAAAAGTTTCAAAAGACACATCACATCACATCACAGATTCAAAAGGTTTTATGAATTCCAAGACTGAAAAAAAATGCAACATATGTATATTAAAATAAACTGCTGAAAGGTAAAATCAAAGAGGATATCATAGAAGTAGCCAGAGGAAAAAATAATATATTACCTTGAAAGGAGCAACAGTAAAACTGCTGAGAGAATTCTTAACAGAAACGAAGGATCCTGGGAGAAAATGGAATGACATCTTTAAAGTCGTTCTGAGTTAACTTGTGTCCAATCCCCTTTGGATTCGTATGTTGAAGTCTTAACACCCAGGCCCCCAGAATATGATCTTACTTGGAGATAGGGCCTTTATAGATATAATCATGTCCTATTTACCAAAAGGCATATTTAAGAAAGTGAAAATATAAACCCCAGATTGCAGAAGATATTTTTAAGACATACATTCGACAAAGGATGCATTGCCAAGATATATATGAACTTCTACAAGTCAATAAGAGAAAACTGATAATCCAATTTAAAGATAGTAGAAGGGCTTACACAATCACATCACAAAATAAAATGCCCAAATTATCAATAAGAATACAAGGTATGCTTGATCTCACATGTCATTAAGGAACAGTAATTAAAACCACAGTGAGAACCACTATGTACCCAACGAAATGATTACATTTAAAAAACTGACCTAGCAAGTGTTAGCAAAGATATGGAGCAATGAGAATTACTCAGATACTGATTGTAGGAACATAAGTTGGTAACCCTTTGGAAAACTTGTTGAATTTATAAATATCAAATAATACAGATAATTCACTCCTGGATGTATATCCCCCGAAAAATGTGAAAATGCACCAAAAATACTTATAGTAACATTATTTATAATTATTAAAACTTAGAACTACCCAGAAGTCTATAAAAAGAAAAATGAATAAGTATATTGTGATCTGTCCATATAACGGAATACTACTCGGCAATCGGAATAAATGAATTATTGTTGCGTACACACACAGAGAATAATACATGAATCTCATAAACATCATGTTAAGTGATATATGCCAGAAAATAAAGATCATATTCCAATTTTACAAAATTCTGAGACAGGCAGAATGAACCATATGATAAAATGTAAGAGCACCAGAATTGGGATAAATTTCATCATGTGCCTTCGGAAACCATGCACTTGGAAGGTTAGGACACAGCATCACTTCTATGGTAATCTCTCATTATACGTATGTGAGAGTTATTATTGTAAGAAATTGGCTCCCATGACTATGGGGACCAAGAAGTCCCACAATATCCGCAAGGTGGACACTGGGGAAAGCTGGTGGTGCAGTTTGAAGGCCTGAGAACTGGAGAGCCAAAATGGTACAAATTCCAGTCCAAGTCTGAAGGCCCAGAAAAAACCAGGAATGTCAAGGGCAAAGGATCAACGTTCTTGCTCAGTCAGGTAAAGAGAGAGAATAGGAGTCCTCCCTTCCTCCATGTTTTTGTTCTACCCAGGCCCTTTATGGATTGAATGACGCCCACCCACACTGAGGACAGCAACAAGCTTTACTCAGTCTACCAATTGAAATGCTAATCTTCTCTGGAAACACCTTCACAGACACATCCCAAAATAATGTTTAAGCAGGTATCTGGGCACCCCATGACCCAATCAAGTTGACACATAAAATTAACTATCACAAATGCATAACCTAAACCTAATCATGAGGACTCATCAGATAATCCACACTGAGGGACAGTCTACAAATAACTGCCCTATCAAGGTTATAAGGGACAGACTGAGAAACCATCCCAATTTAAAGGAGACTAGAGAGACACAAAAACCAAATGCAAATGTTTGATCAATCTTTGATCCTGGAATGTATCCAGAACTGGTAGGTAGGAATATGCACACATGCACGTGGGCACACATGCATGCGGGCACACACACAGACACACACTCTAAAAATATGAGCCATTGGAAATATATGGATTAAGTTCCCATATTAGATAATAGTATAATACTGATAATTGCTTGATTTTAATAGTTATACTATGTTTATGCAAGCAAATGTCCTTGTTCTTAGGAAATACACATGGCAGATTTAGGAGTAGAGGAGGCATAATACCCATAATTTACTTTTTCAGAAAAAAATAATCATATGTGTACATACAGAGAGAAAATGATAAAGCATATGTGATTAAGTATTAACAATTGAGAAATCTCTAAAGAGTCAACAGGGATTCCTTTTTTAATTCTGGCAATTATTCTGTAAGTGTGAAATTATTTGAAAGTTAAGTCACAAAAAGAATTACTAAAAATCCCAATGAAGGTATAAAACTTGAGAGAGCGACATTAAAGTACATACTTATTGGTTCTTCAATCCTAAGTCTACCAGAAATTTGGCAGAAGAAACTTTATTTTTGTTCCCCAATTCAGAACACAAAATCATGACTGCCTTAAAACTACTTTTTGGGTTTCCCACCCTTTCCCCATTCCCTGTCTTTCGGTACTCGGAAGATCCTACAGCTCCATGTCAACAGTAAACTGGAAAGACATAAGGAGAGAGGCAAAATCTATATATGTTTCCCCAGGAAGGGGAAACTTTTACATTCATAAAAGTAAGTATCTTTTTCATATTGCAGTTAGATGTGAGTCAGGATGCTCTACTTGTAGACTGTTTCAAGTGGTAATTCAGGGATCCATGCTCCTTCCATCATGTGGCCTCACCATTTCATCGTCTTAGCTCCCAGACATGTGTGTGCATGTGAGAGAGATCCTAGACACAAGCATGGGGTCACCAGAGTGTTGCATTATCAATCTGTATGCCCAGAACGCAATAGCCTCATCACTGTAATTACCAGGGCAGCTGAGAAACATGGGGGGCATAAGTGAGCACTAACAGTTCTTCTACACCAGCTCAGAGCTGGCAGGGTCTACTGAACAATAGGAATGAACCAGGTAATGTGTCCACTCAGCATTCACCCAGCACCAAAATGAGCAAAAACAGAGCCAAAGGACAACCCACCTGCTCTGCCTATTTTTGGGTGACTGGTCTTGTCCAGTCTGTTTAAGTGTAAGCATCAGAACATGCAGTGATAGGACCCTTGAACTAGTTCTGTCGAACCACAGAAAAGAAATGTTATTCTGGGAACTCAGAAGGACAGACTTCTAAAACTAATTTATTACTGAAACCAGAGGAAAATTTTAGAAGGCTATTTGGCATTACCACAGGAGGAGCCTAAAGAATAAAGATATTGCTGAGATGCAAACAAAAAGAAGGAAACTGTATAAGATAAGAATAATGAGCAACTAAAAGTGAAATTACAGAAATATAATTTTTATTGGAGTCAGTGAGGATCAGAAACAATAGTGTAAAAATCATATTAGTGATGCCAAAGCCAAGGACAAAGATCTCCCAGGATTTGAAGGAAAGGGATGAAAGAAAATAAAATGAATATAATAGAGTCAGAGAATAGGAATCAGAGACACAATCTAAGAAATATAGGTATTTCGAAGGAAGGCTCCAGAGCAATTGCAACAGAGACAGTTTAAGATAGTAGAGTTGAGTAAAACTTTCATGAGCTGGAGTGGAGAAAAAAAAAACCATGGATACAATTTTTAAAACAAAAGCATAGGTATGATAAATGTAAATATTAACCACAGCTAGGTAAATCCTAGAATTATTTTTTTGTTACAAAGATAAAGAGAAACCCTAGAACAAGTAAAACGTAAAAGAAGAAAAAAAAAATCAGACCTCATAGGTCCTTTTTCAACAAAAATCAGAAGACAATGGGATAATTCTATAAAATTTTGAGAAAAAAGGAAAGGTAGCCTAAGACTTTAAACAGAGTTTTTGTGATTGGCCCTTGAAGAAAAATACTAAACCCATAAATATCACCATGAAAGACATTTTTCTTTTTTATGAGAAATGGATGGAATTAATAGATGTGACTATTGTTTTAAACCAATCATACCAATATCTGTGTGTTTTTCTCCAGAATATTAGCTACAGTTTGCAGCAAAGTGGAGAAGAATGAAGGACAACACATATGCTTTCAACTTTCCTGTTAAAAACTCATCTTTGTTTTTCAATTTGCTAGCCTGCTTCATTTTAGAGAATAAAGGGAATCTTGCCCTTCAATGCCCAAATGATGTGAAAGCATAGTAATTGCGTCTCTATTGAACTTTCCCAAAGTACTGTTTCAAACAGGGTGGTCAGGAAAAGCTTCATTTATAAGGTGAAATTTAAGCAAAGACTTGAAATGAGGGAGCCAGACTTACAGATTGCTGGTGAAAGTGATCCAGGCAGAATAAAGGTCAAGTGCAAATGCCCTGAGGTAGGTGGGCATGAGCACAGCAAAGAGACAGACTTGGCCAAGGAAGGAGAGGGGCAGGAGATGAGGTCATGGAGGCCAGGGAGCTTACAGTTCATGTGGGGCCTTGTAGATAATCATAAGGACTTTGGTCTTTACTCTGAGTGAGATAGTTACCGGAAAGTTTTGGGCAAAATAAATTATCTCCTTTATTTTTTAAGGAAGTTGCTCTAGACATTGTGTGGAAAATAACCTTGAGATGGGGTATGGGCAGGGGAGGGCAGGGTTAAGAGTGGGTGTAGGGAACTCAGTAATGAGGCTACTACAACACTCAAGGTAGTACATGATCATGGCATGGGCCCAGATGAACATCTTGAAAATGCAGAGAAGTGCTCAATTCTGCATATATTGGGGAGGTCAAATGAATAGCCCTTGCTGGTGGAATGGATGTGGAGAATTAGAGAAAGGGAAGTAAAAGGAAAGCTCACTATCTCAATTCAACAACTCTCCCAAGTTCAACAATACAATGATCCTACCACCTTTTAAAACTCATGTGGGGAAAAATGAAGGGGGGGAAATTGGAGTGGGAGACAAACCATGAGAGGCTATGGACGCTGAGAAAAAAACTGAGGGTCCTAGAGGGGAGGGGGGTGGAGGATGGGTTAGCCTGGTGATGGGGATTAAACTGTGTGTTATACGCAAACAATGAATCATGGAACACTACATCAAGAACTAATGATGTAATGCATGGTGATTAACCTAACATAATAAAATAAAAAAGACATTTTTAATAAAACATATTAACAAGGGAAAAAAGAACATATTTGAGGTCATTGAAATAAATGTTTAGCAAGTCTCCAAATGAACATCACTTAAAATAAAACTATTTTTGGAATGCAAAAAAAAGAAAAAAACTTGCGCCTCCCTTAAAGCATTTTCCTTCTTGCATGACAGGCACTCCATTCCCATCATGACAAACTCTCCTTTGCATATACCTCATCACCCTTGTCTCACTTCCTCTCTATTGTTCTCACCTGCTGTTCACCTGCCTTGTTAATTCACCTCTGCCTAGTGTACACCTGCACCAGGAGCTGCACACAGAGAAACAGGCATGGCAATACGTACTGATCTCACTGTAAATTCACTGTTAACAACTACAAGGCAGATATTAGAATCTCACAATTCCCTCATCCGGTCATTATTCTACCTTTTTTTTTCTAGATTTCACAACTTCCTTCTCAAAATTCTAATTCCTCTCCATGCACCCATATTAGTATTGATATTCCCTGCTTTATTTCCTTTTACTGCAAATAAATAGCCCAAGTCCCAATCCAAAGCCAGCCCTTAACATTGGGCACTGACTCTCATCCTCTCGTGTCTATTCCAAGATGTTTCATTTTCTCCCATATCGTCAAATTTCCTTTTCTATTAGATTAATCCCATCATAATACAGATAAATATTTCCTCTTCTACTAACATTCCATTTCTCTGTTCCCCTTTGCGGCAAATCTCTTTAAAAATTGTCTTTCTTTTTTGCCTCTATTTCTTTTTGTTCCATTCCTCTTGAACTGATTCCAGGCAAGCTTTTTCCATACATTACTTCACCAAGACAGTTCTTCTCAAGATCCTCCTTGACCCCCACATGGTCAGATACAGTGGTCACACATCAGTACAATTCCTAATCCTACTTGACCTAGGGGTGGCATTTAACAGTCTGGAACACTCTTTCCTTCTTGAGATAGCTTTCCAATACATACCTTTAGGGGCTACATTCCCTTTCAAGTCTCCTCACACTTCACTGACAGCACATTCTCCATCTTCTTTTCTTAATCCTCACCCGTCTGGCCTTTTAAATATTGGCCTTCCCAGGACTCAGTCACTTCCTTGGTGACCTGATCTAGTTTCACAGCAATAAATACCACCTGTACCCTGGTCCCTCCGAATTTATGTCTTCTCAGAACTTCATATTTGTATATCTAACTGTATAATTATATATCTATGTTTGGTTTGAATGACTATAATTGGATTCTCAAATTAACCCCAGTCAAATTGTTGATACCCACTGTGCCACCAAACCTGATTCTTCTACATTCTTGTCCATTTCAATAAATGAAAATAGTATTCTTCCCACTGTTATGACAACAAATTTGGAGTCCACCTTAATTTTTCCTCTATACCTCACAACCTCAGACTTCTGAGAAACTCCTCTCAGGTCTATCATTAAATAATATGCAAAGTCTGCAGATTTCACCAGCTCCCCAACCAGCACTGCAATTCTAGTCACCTAAACTCTTGAAACAGCCTCTGAACTGGTTACTCCCATTCTGTTCTCAGCCTCCTTCAGACTATGCTTCACATAGCAGCTAGAATGATCTTTTTAAAATGTAAGTTTTCTTCAATTCAGAACCTTCCCAAAACTTCCCATTTGGAATAAATTCTAAGTCCTTACAGAGACCTAAATGGCCCTTCTAGTCCTTCTTTGGCTTCCTTTCTTCCATCTTCTCTCTAAAAATAGCCAAACACACAATTCCTTCACTTCCCCATTGTATTAGTTAGAGTTCTCCAGAAAATCAGAACCAATTTTATGTATGTATGTGTGTATCTTATTATAAGGGAAGACTTACGTGATTATGGAGGCTGGTAAGGTCAAAATCTGCAGACCCTATGTCCCTATATGAGTCTAAGGCCAGCACACTACTTAGTGTAGAACTAGGAAGAGCTGGTGTTGCAGTTCAAAGGCTTCCAGACAGGAAGAGCTAACGTTTCAGTTCATACGCTGTCAGGAGAATTCTCCCTACTCTTGAGATGGTCAGCCTTTGTTCTTTTCAGGCCTTCAACCGATTGGCTAAGGCCCACTAGTGTTAGGAAGAGCAATCTGCTTTACTTGGTCTACCAAATTAAAGGTTAATCAGTGCAAAACACTCACAGAAATACCCAAAATAAAGTATGGCCAAATTTGTGTGCACTTCTTGACTCAGTCAGGTTGACACCATAAAATTAACCATTATATCCACAAGGACTTTAGCATTTACTGTTTCCTCTTCTTAGGATACTCCTTCCCTATGTATTCACATGACTTCCTCGCTCAATTTCTTCAGGTCTCTTCTCAAAGGTTATATTATCAGAGTAGTATACTCTGACCCCTCACCCCCTTTATACTAGCACTCCCTGCTCCTTCTTGCCCATAATTATTTTTTCTCTCTTAACATGTACCACCATCTATTATAGTATGTTTATTTGTTTATTGACTCTTCTCTCTTTCAGTTTCCACATGCGTGTAAGCTCCGTGAGGGCAAGAGTTTTGTCTATTTTATTCACTGCTGAATCCCCACAGCCTGCCATATAATAGTCCATCAGTGAATATGTGTTGAATAAACTAATTCTTGATTGTAACCATGAAATAACATCACCTATACAGAAAAAAAAGAAAGATAAGTGAATGAAATTTACATATGCCAAAATGATAAAGTAATAGTCCCTGAGTTTTAGTATTTTGAGGAATTTCTCTCTTTTTTATTTATTTCCTTTAAACAAAAACATTTTATTAAAAGTCCTAACCACCAAGAAGGGCAAAGTTGGAGTTGCTACCCAACTTCAGACTTATTATAAAGCTGTAGTAATCAAGACAGTGTGGCATTGGTGAAGGAATACAAAAATAGATCAATGGAACAGAATAGAGAGCCCAGAAATAAATCCCCATAAATATAGTCAACTGATCTTTAACAAAGAAGCAAGGGTAATACAATAGAGAAAATATAGTCTCTTCAGTAAATTGTGCTGGAACAACTGGACATCCACATACAAAATAATGAATCTAGACACAGATCTTATATCCTTCACAAAAACCACAGACCTAAATGTAAAATGCAAAACTACAAAACTCCTATAATATAGGAGAAAACCTAGAAGACCTTGGGTATAGTGACGTCCTTTTAGATACAACATAAAAGAGATGATCCTTGAAAGAAATAATTGGTAAACTAGAATTCATTAAAATTAAAAATTTCTGTTCTGCAAAGGACAAAATCGAAAGAAGTAGAAGACAAGCCATAGACTAGAACAAAATATTTGCAAAACACGTATCTCATGAAGGATTGTTTCCAAAATATACAAGAAACTCTTAACATTGAACAATAAGGAAAAAAAAACCTAATTTAAAAATGAGCTAAAGACCTTAACAGACACCACACCAGACACCACACCAAAGGTGATATACAGATGGCAAATAAGCATACAAAAACATGTTGCACATCATATGTCATCAGGGAAATGCAAATTAAAATAACTGTAAGATACCACTTTATACTTATTAGAATGGCCAAGATCTGGAACATTGACAAACTCAAATGCTGGTGAAGATGTGGAGCAACAAGAACACTCATACACTGCTTGTCAGAATACAAAATGGCACATCTACTTCTGAAGATGGTTTGGTGGTTTCTTGCAAAGCTAAACATATCCTTATCATATGATCCAGCAATCACACTACTTGATATTTACCCAAAGGAGTTAAAAATTTATGTTCACACAAAAATCCAAGCAAAGATGTTTATAACAGTTTTATTCATAATTGATCAAACTTGGAAGTAAGCAAGATACGCTTCAGTGACTGGATAAACTGTGGTAGACTTGGACAACAGAATATTATCCAGCACTAAAAAAGAAATGAGCTATCAAGGCATGAAAGAAATGGAGGAACCTTAAGTGCATATTACTAAGTGAAAGAATCCTATCTGAAAGGTTACAGTCTGTCTACGTGATTCCAATTATATGACATTCTGGAAAAGACAAAACTGTGGAGACAGTAAAATGATCAGTTGTGGTCAGGGGCTGGGAGTCAGGGTAGAGATGAGTAGGTGGAGTACAGAGGATTTTTAGGGCATGAAAATACTGTGAATAATAGTATAATAATGAATATAAATCGTTACACATTTTCCAAACCCATAAAATATGCAACATCAAGAGTGAACCCTAAGGTAAACTATAGCCTTTGGGAAATTAAAATGTGTCAATGTCGGTAGAAATGAACCATACGTTTGGGGGTAAGGGGTATATAGAAATCTCTGTATCTACCTCTCAATTTTTCTGCAAAGTTAAAACTACTCTAAAAAAAATTAAGTGTGAAAAAAAAGTCCTATCAATCTACACACTATTATTTTACTGATTCTGCTGGTGTCTGAACTGCAGAGAAAAGGAACTGAAAATCAGAATTCAAATCTTTATTTTGTCCTTCAAATTTTTATGTTGATTTTTACTTGGTTCAAAATTTTGCCTTGATTCCTTTGCTTTAAAAATAATGTGCTAGTTGTTCATTTAAGTGGAGGAGACATATGCAGATTCCTTCATATATTGGTATAGAAATCTGTTGTTTCTGCCAAATATCTCAGTTAAGGTAAGAGTATTAATTTATTCCTTGTACATGCCTCAAAACATTTTAATAAATGTTTGGTGAGCACTTATATACCAGGAACTCCAACGGAAAGTTGTTACCTTCTTTGTTGTTAATAAGCCTAGGGTTGGCAGACTATGTTTCCAGGTCAAATCTAACCTACTGCCCATTTTTATAAAACAGTATATTGGAATACAGCCATATTTTTTCACTTCTGTATTGTCTAGAGCTGCTTTTGCTTTACAATAGTAGAGGTGAAGAGTTGCAATAGAGACTCTATGGCCCACAAACAAATTATTTACTCTCTTGTCCTTTATAGAAAATGTTTTCTGACCCCTGCCCTGAGGAGTATGCCATGATATAAAGGCATTGGCTACAGGACAGAAATATATGAATGGGTTTAGGAAGAACGGGAGGAAGGATACCATGGGTGGCCGATGAGGCAAGGTGGGTGAAGGAGGTAAGACTGTCATCGGGGAAAAACTGGTTAGATGTGTGGGAAGCCAGAATGATTGGCAGTGAAGGGTCCATCTCGAAGGGAGATGATGTCTGGGGACAGGCTACTGCAGTGTTGCAAATAAGCTGTGCCTGTTGGAGTGGTGGAAACAGAGACAGTCTGCTCATAAATCATGTGGAAATCCTGGACAGAAAGAGAACTGCAAAGGAACAAGAATGATGTTGGCTGGAGAAAAATGTTTGGTAGAAGATGAAAATAAAAATGCCTCGTTTTTCTTACGCTTGAGAAGAAAAACAGGTTGTTGGGAGCACTGTGATTGGAGAGACCTGACGGAAACCACAGCCTCCTGCCTTTCTGCCAGAGCCTGCTGCTGTTCATTCCACCGAAATCTCAAAGCACACATACATGTTCATACTGGTCATAAGCAGAGCTGATGCTTCTGATTATCTACTGAAGAAATACTGATGTTTGAGCAAAGGAAGGTGGTATTAAAGCATATCGGTGTCAGTTGTAGATGGGTAGTATTCAACAGGTTTTGATATGAGAAGCAATATACATCTTTCGGACAGTGGTTCCAGGAACAAGGCAGAAAGAGGAAATGTCACTAAAGCAGGAGGTATCCCACCCACAACCCATTCTACACAACTGCACGACCACCCAAGTTCCAACGGCCTGAGGGCCTTCTTGGCAGCTGGATCCCACTCAGTCCAAAGGCACAGAAAGCTGGAAGCTCCAGAAAATACCACCCACCCCCAGCAGCCCCTCTACAAATAGCTAAAGGAAGTGGGCAAAATAAATCCCCAATTCCAATTGTCTGCCAGAGTTCCCTTGTGGGGCTGAGCTCCCTGTCAACCACAGTGACACTGGCTTGAGTACATACCCTATCCTGTCTTATATTCCTATTCCCCTACTGGTCCTGGCATGACCTCAAATGATGGTCTCCAAGTCTCCTTTAGGAGAACCCAACTTAAGGCAGTTATGTGCATTAAGGCAAGAGGTGGCCCGAGATAGGTCACCTCATGAGGATACGTCTGAATTGTACTCAAGGAAGAATATTGAGCTTGTACTAAGAAAAACAGGTCCAAGTTTCTGGTTTCAGGAGCAAGATGAAGGCCTAAATGCGAAAACAAAACTTAAGAGTTTTAAGTCTTAAGAGCATCTAAGGTACTAATATGGGTCAGAAAAAGCTGGACATACATTACATTTAAACTCAGTTCAAGCAACTCATACGGAACCTAAGTTGTATATACCATGTTAAGAACTCAGTGCTTCAGAGTTGAGTAAACAAAGGTTCCTGCCCTCGCATGACATGATGACACATGAGGCTTCAGGTTTGTCAAAGCCGTTTCATGGTTATGGCCATGTCTCATCCTTGATGCATCCCTGTGGGGAGCCAGCATGTATATACACTGGCCTCCTGAAAAGAGAAAAGCTTAGAGGTCAAGAGTGGTTGATAGTCATAAAGATTGTAAATGGGAGAGGTGGAGCAAGAATCCAGGACTTCAGAGAACTGGTTGAGCTCTTTATTATTTTCTTTTAGGTTTTTTTTTTCTTCCTACCACTCTCCTCCTTTGCAATTATAATGTTAATTGGAGGATCAGAATTGAAGAGGCCACAAAATTGCTACAATTGTGTGTAGCAATTTAATATCATTCCATCCACCATATATTTGTAGTGCATTTAATAGGAAAAAGGAATCGTTTCTAGTGTAGGTGAGATAAAGGGCACACGTTTACCAGATTATAAGGAAACAAGGTAGCAGTATTTGTTGCATTTTTTAGACAGAGCCATGACAAATATTGATGTGATAAATTGTGTGATTCAGACAGGGCCAGTGTTAATGCTAAGGTATAGACCCGTCTCCAGGGAAAGCTCACTAAAAGGTCAGCATTTGAGCAGACATTGGTGGATGGATGGAACATGGCTGCTGGAGAAGAGGAATCACTCTCCAGAAGGATGTCAAGGGGGAAAGCATCAACATGGAGATGAACAGGATTTGGATGGAAGACAGTGAGCAGTGGGAGAAGAGCATTTTTACAGCTGTTTGATGGGTTTTCAAGGTTTTCTCTTTAACTGTGACAAAAAAATATAATGATGGCTATGTTGCTGCTGCTGCTGATGATGATACACTACAATGTGTGCAACTTTGTTTGATCTTTATACCATATTTGATTCCCAACCCTCCCATAATCTCATGTCTTCTCATCCATCCCTTACCCCTGTGCCTTAACTCAACCCTCATACTTGTCTCCTCCTTACGCCTCCTCCCAGCATACCCCATTCTTCCTCCCACCTCTGAACCCCAGCCTGTACATGAGATGCACCCCCTTTTGTACCCTCCAAGAAGGAGTGGGTAAACTAGTTTCTAATCCATTGGTAATTAGTCACTAATTAGTTTAATCAATTAATTAACAACAATAAGTAAACTAATTATTTTAAGTAATAATTAATAATTTTTTAAACAACTAATTTGTCTAACTTGGTTGTTAATTGATTGGTTGGTGATTTTTTAAAAGCTGAAATTTTAATTGTTGGGTTTTGGCTATATTAAAAAGTTCTTGTATCAAATAGCTACATGAAAATGCTATGTGTTTCTTTATATGATCCTGGTGACATAGCAGGTAAATTACAACACAGTATTTACATATCTTTGCTCAAATCAAACTCAGTTGGAATAAATTTTGCTGTGATCAGTCAATATGGGTTTATGTGGCCATGGATCTCATACTTCTATCCAACTACGTTCATCTTAATAGGCATATAATATTTTGACAGGCTTTTAATTTTGTGTTTCCCAGAGGCCCTTAGATATCACTATAGAGGGAACCAACAGTAAAATCCACAGTGGGGATGGGGATAGATGGATGAGTACAGGGACCCTGGCAGGAAAAGGAGAGCAAAAGGTTGCCCAGCAGTAGGCATAGGTCTTGAGGATCCTTGCCCTCTTAGAAGCCAGTTGCCGTTTAAAAAACTGCAATTACCCTCCTGGAGAAAACAGCTATATGCAGAAAGACTCTGGAGAATGAGAGATTACAGAAGAAGAGAAGACCAATGAGACATAGCCCTCCTAGAAACCCAGAGGAGGCATCAAACATGAAAGGGAAGCCATCTTGGATCTTCCATAATCATGGGTGATCCCAGTCAGTACTACAGGGAGCGGAGATAATCCAACCCTGCCAAAGCGTGTATTGACTGCAAATCATGAACAAGTAAATGGTTGTTGTTCTAAGTCATTAGGTTTTGGGGTAGTATCTTACACAGAGATAGATAATAAAAGCAGTACTTGGTACCTAAACGAGTGTACTGCTGTTAAGTAATTAAAAAATAAAAAAATAGATGCCCTAAGACTGTAGCATCAATGGTGGGAATGAGCTGATGGTGGGATGACAAGGAAACTCTTGGTGGAGGCTGGAACAGCAATGAGGAAATTACTAATGGAAGCTGAGTACAAGACAATACCTGTTATGTAGAGGTGAAATTTTGGCAATACCACTGCCTGTGGTAATGAGAAAAGTAGAAAATGTACCTAATGACTTTATAGATTTGCATAAGTTTACTAGGCAGAATGTTTAAAGTGCTCTTTGATTTCATTCAGCATCATGTCAGAAGGCATTGCAATGGAGATGATCTAAAGAAAGAAGTATTAGCTATGCAAGCAAAATGTAGAGGAAGTATAGAAGGCCCTGGACAGCTTTCCAGACAGCAAAACGTTTTCAAAATGAGAAAATACCTCATAGCAAAGATCAAATCCAGGTTATATTGAATAAAATATGATCTCAAGGTAAAAAGCAAAGGATGTGGCTGAAAGATGCTTGTAAGATTTCGGAAAGATTTATGACAGTCTCCTATCCCCTCTCAGCAAGACCAAATGACTTCTAAATTCTTAAGGATATTGCCATATATTAGTTTGACACACCCAAAATAGGCAAAGATTTGTTTGGCAGGAATTACAAATGAGACTTTCAGTGCATAGAATAAACCTCAAAAATATTCATAGAAAACCCAGTAAGTTTTTAAGAGAATGATTTTTGACAAAGCATCACCAGCTTGAACTAAAATGGACAAAAAAATTCAAAATAAAAAAGGTCTATGGGCTCTCAGTTTTCTGTGTACGAGAAGCGGGTTGAGTGAGCTATTTTTAACTGCAAATAAAACCATTTGTTACAGGAAGTGAAGGACTTCTCAGAGGAGATCTGCAGAAAGCAATGGATGAGAAAGCAAAAGGAGACCCCATCAGGGAACATTCTTTGTCCAGTGGACCTGGCTGGATCATGAGCAAATGAATGTATTATTGTTCTTTTAAGTCCCTATATTTTAAAATGGCTTGTTATACCCATGTAGCAGATAACTGAAACAGTCTTAGCTTGTGCATTACAACAAACTTAGGAAAGATTAATTTGGTCCCTCATTCTCATTAAAGATCTATGAGAACAATAATTTTTTAAAATGGGGACACAATTACAAAAACAGTTTCTGAAGAGAGATCACAACAGACAGACTACAGTCGGTTAAAAGCCTCTCCATCCAAGTGAGCCATGGTCCTCGAAGGATGCAACATGCCCAGAGACAGTTAGACAAAGTGTCTCAAAATGGTACAATGTCAAGCTAATTATTTTAAACACATTTTCCTTATCAGCTGATGAAGGCTGAAGTCACACTAAATTCAAGAATATATCCAAAAGGAGTTAAAAACTTTTATGTTCCCCATTATCTTTTGTACCTTCACAGACATTTTCTCCCAGTGTTTTAACTGAAAGGCAATAAAACCCAACACTCATTCAAACAAATCATGGTATTCATCCCACATAGCGTAATATAATAATATTGGTAACAATTTTTGGAAGAGGAGTGGGAGATACAGGCTTCCAGTTGGGGAATGAATAAGTCACAGGAATAAAAGACACAGTATAAGAAATACAGTCAGTGATATTATAATAGGATTGCATGGTGACAGATGGTAGCTACACTTGTGGTGAGCACAGCATAACATATAAACTTGCCAAATCACTATGCTGTATTCCCAAAACTAATGTGACATTGTGTGTCAACTATACTGAAATAAGAAATTAAAATAAGTAAATAAATAAATAGTATATTTTAAACTTAAAATCATATTTGTGGAGGTGAAATTTCAGGATAGATTCTTGGATGTGGGATCATTAAGCCAAAGAGTAAATGCATACATAATCTTGTTAATTATTGCTGTATTCCACCAATAACCTGTATGCCATTCTAATCTCCCATGAACAATGTATCAGTCTCCCTACTACCCTCTCATCAGAGTGTATTATAAAGCTATGAAGTTTTGCCTGGCCAATGTGTGATAAATGGATTCTCGGTATAGTTTCAATTTACATTTCTCTCGATATAGGTAAGCTGAAAACATCTCTTCATATGTTTAATGGCCATTTGTACATCATTTTCTATGAACTGCCTTTTTATGTCTTTTGACCATTTTTCTATTTGATGCTAGTCCTTTCTCCCTTAAATAAGAATTACTTGTGTATCAGAGAAATTAGCTTCATATGTGTGATATAGATTGTACATATCTTTCTCCAAATTTATCTCTCTCATTGGTCTTTGTTCATTTATTCTGGCATGCTAAAGTTTTTAATTTTATTTCTACATAGGTGAATGTATCTTTCATTTATTGTTAATGTATTTTTAGTCATTATTAAAAGACTGTCCCCACGTCATACAATATTATTTATTGTGGTGTTATTTGTAATCACAAAATATTGCAAACATCCTATCTATCCTTATGAGACTGGCAGAATAGATGTTGTCTCTAAACAAAGGAATGCTATATATCCATAAGGAAAAGTGAGGAAAATCTCTATGCACCGTTATAATAATGAGAAAGATTTTTTCAAGGGGAAAAAAACTCAGTATGTAAGAGAATATATACAATATACTATCTTTTATGAAAGAAGAGTAAAAGTATATACATTATATATTTAAAAAATTCTTTTTCTAAATTATGAAACCGTAGATATCTAACTAATACCTAAATGTTTAGAAGCAGCTTCTGAAAATGTACTGTGTATTTCTTAAGTTGACACAATTAGACCACATATAAGTCATAGTATTTCAAAAGAGGGCCTGGGGACTCTTGGCAGTCCAGAGGTATATTCTTGTAGGTCTACAAGTTTTCTACAGACAAAATTTTTTTAATTTTGTATTTTTTCCATTTTAATGATGATCTATAAAAACAATGTAATCAAATTCTGGATCAGCTGGATAGAATACTCTGGAATTTGCCCTGTCATGCAATTTTATTAAGTGTATGATTTTTTTCAGTTTTATTAAAAAGTAACTAACATATACCACTGTGTAAGTTAAGGCATACAGCATGATGGTTTAATTTACATATATTATGAAATGATTACCACAATAGGTTCAACTAATAGCCATCTTCTCATATAGATACAATTAAAGAAAGTTTGGAAGAATAAAGAAAAAAAGACACATAAAATGATATATACAGTATCCTGTCTTTTATGAAACAAAGAAGGTTAAAGATTATATGCATTATGTATTTTACCACATTTTACATAAATGTAAATGTGTAAATATAAATTTCAGGCATACTAACACACATTTTTGCCAAAGAAACATGAAAAGGATAAAGCAGAAACTAATGCAACTGTTTACCAATAGGAAGTGGATGGAAACCAGGTAAAAGAGAAGGAATGAGTATGAGACTTCTCTAGTATACCTTTTGATATAATTTTGAATTTGAACCACTTAAAATTTTACATATTCAAAAATATAATTAAACTATTAAAAGAGTAAATGCTACAGAATAAAATCAATTCAACTCAGTATCAAATGGAAAACCAGGGGTGCCTGGGTGGCTCAGTCAGTTAAGTGTCTGCCTTAGGCTCAGGTCATGATCCCGGGGTCCTGGGATGCAGCCCCACATCGGGCTCCCTGTTCTGCAGGGAGCCTGTTTCTCCTTCTCCCTCTGCCTGCCACTCCCCCACTGCTTGTGCTCTCTCTCTCTCAAATAAATAAATAAAATCTAAAAAAATGGGAAACCAAACCCCACAGAATAAAGAATTAATTCATATAATTTCTACATACATGGTGGTCTCATTCTACACCTTTAGTTGGATATATTTTAGGTACAAAAAAGAAATCTAGAAGTTTGCTTGTGGGGTTGTTGGAAGGAAGGAAGGAAGGAAGGAGAAAAGAGAAAGAAAGAGAAAGAAAGAAAGAAAGAAAGAAAGAAAGAAAGAAAGAAAGAAAGAAAGAAAGAAAGAAAGAAAGAAAGAAAGAAGAAAGAAAGAAGAAAGAAAGAAAGAAAGAGAAAGGAAGGAGAAAGAAAGAGAAAGAGAAAGAAAGAAAGAAAGAAAGAAAGAAAGAAAGAAAGAAAGAAAGAAAGAAAGAAAGAAAGAAAGAAAGAAAGAAAAAGGAAGGAAGAAAGAAAGAGAAAGAAAAAGAAAGAAAGAAAGAAAGAAAGAAAGAAAGAAAGAAAGAAAGAAAGAAAGAAAGAAAGAAAGAAAGAAAGAAAGAAAAGAAAGAAAGAAAGAAAGGCTATAAAGATATATTTTGGAAACAATTAGGGAATTTGAATACGGACTCTGTTAAATAATATATGTTAAAGTTAAACTTACTGGGTGTGAACCTTTAGCTAGGCGAAGAAAAAAAGAAAGACTCAAATGAATAAAATCAGAAATTAAAGAGGAGACATTGCAACTGATACTACATAGCAACATAAGAGACTACACACAAAGTGGACAACCTAGAAGAAATGGATAAATTTCTAGAAACATATAACCTACCAAGACTGAATCATGAGGAAATAGAAAATATGAACAGACTGGAGAAGCTAAGATGATGGAGAAGTAAGAGGACCCTAGGCTTGTCTCCTCCCTTGAACATAGCTAGATAATTATCAAATCATTCTGAATACCCAAGAAATTGATCTGAGGACTGGCAGAACAAACTGCACAACTAGAGGGAGAGAAGAGTTCCAGTAGCATTTTTCATAGAAATAGAAAAAATAATTCTAAAATTTGCATGGAACCACAAAGACCCTGAATAGCCAAAGCAATCCTAAGAAAGAACAAAGCTGGAGGCGTCACACTTCCTGATGTCAAACAATACTACAAAACTATAATAATTACAACAATATGGTACCAACATAAAAATAGAGCACATAGATCAATGGAACAGAATAGAAAGCCCAGAAATAAACCCCCACAAATATGGTCAATCAGTATTTGACAAGGAAACCAAGAATACTGAAAGAAAAAAGGATAGTCTCTTCAACAAATGGTGCTGGGATATTGGATAACTGAATGCAGAGAAATAAAACTGGACTTCTATCTTACACCACACACAAAAAGGACTCAAAAGAGTCAAAAAATGAAACATAAACCCTGATGCTGTAAAACTCCTAAAAAATACCATACAGCTCCTTGTCATTAGTCTTGGCAATGATTTTTTATTTTTTGTATGTGACACCAAAAGCATAGGTGAAGAAATTTTAAAAAAAATAAATAAATAAGTGGGACTACATCAAAATAAAAAGATTTCGCCCAGCAAAAGAAACAATGAACACAATGAAAAGGCAGCCTACCAAATGGGAGAAAATATTTGTAAACTACCTATCATATCAGGAGTTAATATCCAAAATATATAAAGAACTCATACAACTCACAACAACAACAACAAAACAATCCTATTAAGAAATGGGCAGAGGACCTGAATAGACATTTTTCCAAAGAAAATATCCAAATGACCAATAGGCATATAAAAGATACTCAACATCACTAATCATCAGGGTAAGTCAAACTGAAACCAGAGAGAGCTATCACCTCACACCTGTTAGAATGGGCTATCAAGAAGGCAAAAGATAACAAATGCTGGCAAGGATGTGGAGAAAAGGGAGCCCTTGTGTACTGTTGATGGGAATGTAAATTGGCTCAGCCACTGTGGAAAACACTATGGATGTTTCTAAAAAAAGACTAAAAATAAAATTACCATATGATCCAGCAATTCCACTTCCGAGTATACATCCAAAAGAAATGAAAAGCAGATATGGAAGAGATACCTGCATTCTCATGTCTGTCGCAGCTTATTCACAATAGCCAGTATATGAAAACAGCCTAAGTGTCCATCAGTGGATGAATGGATAAAAAAGATGTAGGGTGTGTGTGTGTGTGTGTGTGTGTGTAAGAAAAAAGTATCATTCATCCATGAGAAAGAATACCCTGCCAGTGCATCAACATGGATGAACTTTGAGGGCATATGCTAAGTGAAGTAAATCAGACACAGACAGAAAAATACTGTATGATATCACTTGTATGTAGAATCTAAAAAAGCCCAACTCATAAAAACAGAGTAGAATGGTGGTTACCAGGGCTGGAGGGGGAGGAAATTGGGAAGTGTTGCTTAAGGATACAAGCTAGCAACTAGTAGATAAATAATTTCTGGAAATCTAATGCACAGCATAATGATTATAGTCCTCAATACTGTATTATAAACTTCAAAGTGGTTAAGAGACTAGATCTTAATTGTTCCCATCACAAAAAAATAATAATTATGTGATGTGATAGAAGCGCTAGTGATAGAGGTTTTAGCCAATGCTTCAGTGGTAATCATATGCAATATAGAAATGTATCAACTCAACATGTTATACAATTAAAATTTACACAATGTCATGTGTCAATTATATCTCAATAAAAAAAAATTTTACCAGGTATGAGAATAATACTGTTGTTATGTAGGAGAATGTTCCTTTCAAAACAACAACCAGACATAATTAAAACATGAGTTACTTTTTGCATATGCAACTTAATGCTACTTGTGCTTGAAAAAGTATCTTAAAATTATAGATTTACTCATCTCAGTCTTCATT